>NW_020799095.1:61097401-61119501 GCF_003259725.1 Athene cunicularia
GGGGGGGGGGGGGGGGGGGGAGGAGGAGAAGAAGCAAGGGAAACAAATGACAGTTTTAGGAATGTGCACCCCCACACACATGCATTTCAAACCACTTTTTCCCATGAGGCCCAAACAGGAATCCTGAACCTTCTTCATCATTTCCATCTTAGCAACACTATTAGCTTATTCAAGGCTTTCCCACTGTTTTTTTTTTTCCTAAGTGGTAGAAAAAAACCCCAAGGATCATTTAAATGAAGGCCAGACCTTCTAGTATACAAATTTAGAGAGAACTTCAAAGAAGGATATCGCATTTGAATAAACAACAGTTTACCGTTTACCCTTGAGATTACAATACCTAAGAATTGCTACTGCACTCCAAAAGGTTTCTGATGCACTAGTCTGCTACTAAGTTCCTACCCAGAGGAGCAGATTTTACTCCTGAAGCACATGGCGACACTCTCAAGCACAGATGGTCACTCCCACCCCAAGAGATGTGCACAATATCCGCACTACACTTTGAATGTGATTTTGCATCAACACTGGCAGGAAGAGTGTGAAAAGCCATCACGTGGGAAGAAAAAAGGGTTAACGCCATTCAAAGCACTGCCTCAAGGCAAAGGAAAACCAAATGAAAAAAGTTTTCCCAACTGACCTTTAGTACCAACTCTGCCCTTGCTACTGAAGTGTTGGTGCTGACTCGGCGCCCCAGTGGTAGAGAATTATACTGGCAGCGTCACCTCACTGTCACCACTGCTGGAGCACCAGTACAGAGCAGCCTATGGGGAAAGGAAGACAACCATAAAAAAGAAAGACCGTGGCATGGGAGTATCTGGTGGCCATTCTTTCACTCAGCATTCAGTAAAAACTAAGAATGTTACCCCAAAGGTTTTGAACTTGTACCTGTAACTGATGTTTTCCTCTAAGGAAAAAACAAACCAAACCAACCCTAAAAGACAACAACCAAAAGGTGCAACATCTCCTGAAAGATACTCTCTGACCACCAAAGGCAGACTGCTCCTCTTGCTATGAACTCTCTGAGCTATTAGCGATACGATTCCTTTACCTGTGTTAGCTTCCTAAAGTAACCCTACAAATCCACAATTCTTACCTAACATGCACCCAGACACAGAATAAACAAGTGAAACACATGCTCATGGCTATGCCTTAAAACTGAGCTAGGTACCACCTTCTGTTTTCAGGACAGGGCAGGGGAAGAGGCACCAAACTAGAACAAGATGACCCTGGTATTTCCAGACTATTTTGTATACGGTTACTACAACATCTAACAGTTAGGCTAAATTTTAAATATTCAAACATATTTACTACTCCTGTTTTATTTCCTTGCATGCATGGTGGGATACATATGAGCACGTCAGTTTTTATGTAGGTTTTGAAAATCACTTTCTCATGGACCACTCATGGTCCTCCGGACTTTGACTCAGATGACCAAAAGCATCTCTCCATAAAGCATACCATAATTTTAACTTAGTTAATGCCTTAAGCGAACAACAACTCTGAATCATCATGATATTCTTGTATTACATTGCTGTAATACACTGAGAACAAGGAAGCTATACTAATGTAACAGTGAGATGTCATACTGGCAAAGCAGGGGTTTCCTGGATGAAATTCACGTTATGGTCCAACTGGTTTACCACAACGCACAAAGACACCAGGCAGCCTTAATATAAAATGTATTCGTACCTATCTTCTTGGCCCTGCACTCCATTTGCTGACTTGAACAGGGTACCCAAGTTTGCTCCTTTCGCAAGCACTGTGTGCTGTGCGAACAGCCCTCACACAGG
Source organism: Athene cunicularia (assembly GCF_003259725.1). Taxonomy (NCBI): domain Eukaryota; kingdom Metazoa; phylum Chordata; class Aves; order Strigiformes; family Strigidae; genus Athene; species Athene cunicularia. The sequence goes on from NW_020799095.1 coordinate 61,099,189, forward strand.
AGCCTGTGGCCTTGCTAGGCTGAGAAGGAGAACCAAGGCACACCCTGCTCCAGCACTGAGAGTGAAAGCAAAAACTGACAGGCCCCAGGTTCCCTCCAAGAAAGCTCAGGTCTCTGCACAGGCACCTCAGACGGTTCGATCTGAGCCTGCACCAAGCTCATGAGCAGCACTGTCATTCTCATGGACAACAGTGCCAAACAAAATGCACAGCACCACAAAATCTGCAATAACCTGCAGCCACATTTAGGCTCAACAGCTGCTGATGAATTTTAAGATTTTTCTAACGCCTTAGCCCTCATCCCCCCGACCAAAGAAGTATTTATGAGCTGTTCCTCATCTTCGCTGTTCGTATCGGCTTGTGGGTGAGCACCTGGCCCTTCAGGAAGCCTTTGTCACTGAATTGCAGTCAGCTTCGAGAGCTTGTTCAAGCAAAAAGGATACTGAGATTTGAAGACAGCTTAACAAACCTGGAGCCACAAGCACCACTTTTAGACACGTGAAATAATAAAGTCAGGACAACAGCAAAGTAAAATAAATGGCTGCAAGCAGACATCCCTCCATTTCTTCCCATGTAGACAACTGTAAACACCCTTCCATCCTCATCCTTGCCTGCCCACACAGCCGTCAGGAGGGCAGTGGGGAGGGGGCGTGGCTCTCCCCCCAGCCACCAGGAACCATGGCAACATGGGGAAATAGGGGACAAGTCGGGCTTTGGGCCTTACCCGGCACATCCCCTCCCCTGCGCCCTCCCCGCTGACTGAGGAGGGACACAAAAGCAATACTGTCTGTCCTTATAAGCTCTGCTTTGCATGTGTTCGGGGAGCAGGGACAGCTGTGCCGATGGCTCACAGAGTTCCAGGAAGTCGATGTGTTTCTTGGCTTTGACTCCAGTTTATTTGCCTTAGATGAAGTGGCGACCCAAGAAAGTCCCTTCGTGTCCCCCTCCGGGCTGGCACCAGCCGCAGCAGGGCAGTGTTCCCTGGGACATGGCCCAGGGTCTCCCCACACTGATCAGCCTTCCCCAGTTCAGCCACCATGTCTCTCCCTTGGGCCAGGGCTGGCTCACCTCCCACCAGGCAAGGGGATGGTCTTGGGATGCAGAGAGGGAGAGGATGGGAGCCCAAAGCAGAGGCAGGGACTGGAGGGAGCAGGCCCTGAAGGCTCTTCCCTCAGCAGGCAGGATGGAAGTGTCTTGAAAAGGTGGAGATGGGTCAGGCAAGCGCGTCATGCTGCCTGCGAAAACCACCGCTGCCCACACTCCCCAGAAGAGCAGAAGACAAAGTGAGAGAGAGAGGAGTGAAGGGGGAAGCCAAAGGAAGGACCAGCAGGCACCCCTATCGTACATGTCTGGGCCAGACAGGACGAGGAAGGGGAGGGACACCTGCCTGAGGGGAGCCCCCAGTGACCCTGGGACACAAAACCTTGCCTGCTGCTGCTGCTGCCGCTCAGAGGAGCAAGAGGGGATGAGGGATGCAAAATGAGGAAACTCTAAAATATAGGTCTGTGGGTTTGGCTTTATAAAAAAAAAATTTTTTTTTTTGCTTTACCCTACCAAGCTCAGTTAACTTAAAACCCTGAGAGGAGAGTGAAGCTATAGGTTGATGTCCCATCACCTACATGGCTAAGCAAGCACTGTGCTGAAGGAACAAGATATTTGTCCAAGAGCCCGAGGGGTGAGCTGGACAGATTGCGCTTGGAAGAGCCAGATGGAAAACATTTCTAAGTAACAGAGAAGAAAAGCAACCTCCCCTCCAAACAGTCCAAATTAGAGCACCCCTCAGCTCCGAGTGAGGAGAGGCTGCAGGGACACAGGGCAGGCAAAGCGGGACACTGGGCTTGGCTGGCTAGCTATGACGGAGATGCTGACATCCCCGACAATATATGGCCAGTCTAAACCACGGGATATCTTGTCCTTTTAAGGTGGGCCAAGAGCAAGCATATGTGCAGCAGCAGCAGCAGAGCCCCAGCCTGCCATCAATAGCCCCTGGTGTCACTAGAAAAACAGGGGGCTCCTGTGCCCTACCAACTGTCCCTGCAGATGCCCAGGCAGCCACCCTGAGAGGAGACAATCCATCCGGTTGTTCCTCTGAACGGCATCACAGAAACAAGAAGGAACAGAAGTGATGAGAGGAAGAAAAGCCACAAAACCATGCGGTTGGGCTGCTCGCTGGCAATTGGCACCTGCAGCTGTCGGGGAGGGAGGGAGGGAGGGAGGGAGGGCCTGTCCCTGGCCCCATCTCCATCCCTGTCCCTTGCCCTGATGGCCAGCAGCTCAGCCAAGGGCAGCTGTGGACCCAGGACTCAAGGCAATAGTTTAAAGCAAATCTCTGCAGGGAGAAACGAGCAAACATTTCACCCCCTCACACTTGCTCTTCACACGTAGCCAGAGGTGTGTGTGCACAGCAGGATGGGTTCGGCAGGGATTAGAGAGGCAGGATGAATCATGCCGAGGAAGACACAGAAAATCTTCTGTGCTAGTGCCCTGCTTCTTGTGTGGTGCCCTGGTTGCAATCCTCTTCCTCCAGGATGGATTTAAAGAGAGTTTCACAGAAGGCCTGAACACACAAGCAATTTTACAAAAACTGTTCTGGACTTAGGGTAAGCTAAAGCAGGAAAACACTCTTTCCTTTCAGAGTAGCTATGTCCCACATGGCCTTTCACCACTCTAACTGCATCCACATTCTAGGAAATTTCCTTGGACATGCAAATCCAAGGGTTAGAGCATCAATTTGCTTACCAGAGAGCCCCCAACGCCTCTTGCAGCCTGACTGCACTGTCTTTGCAGGAGATGCCAGCACATTCTATGCTTGGACCACTGTACTAGGTAGCACACCAAAGCACTTTACACCCCGCAAGATAACGCAGTAAAATGATGCACAACATGAGAAAATAAATAGTACAAAATATAGGGATTAAAACTAATTTCCTGGTGGTAGCATTGTCAGCCATCATGATTTTATCACGAAGCCTGTAAAATCTGATGGTGTTTACATTACTGAACAAAAATCCCAAACTTTTTTTTTTTAAGTCAAAGTTTTAGTTTTCTGTGTTGTGGAGAAAGGACAGAAACATTACATGCTCAGCAAAATACAAAAAGCAAATTAAAGTGAACAGATTAATTTTAAAGCCTCAAGCTTTTAAGGATAATCATGATCTCAGATGCACAACCTGTAATTTCTTAACACACAAGGATAGCAATATAGAGCGTCCCTACAAAACAAAGAATGTTTTGTACACTGGAACATATACCTCCCAAAACTAAAATGGCTTTTTTCTTTTTTAAAGAAGGAAAAGAATCGCAACATCTCAGCACGTTTCTAAGGTTTTATTTAAAAGCCAACACAGCCGCATTTTAATGCTACTTAAAGATGAGAATCTCTACCAAATCACCACACTCATTTTAAGCAGAAAGAGATTCAACATGCAAATATTTTGCAGAGAGAATGATTCAAGAGTTTGAAGCTCTTCTTGCTGCTCTTTTCCAGGGAGCATGACTTGCTGACAGGATTAACTACTGCCAGGCTCACGAAGCTGGGAGACAGCTGCCACATGGCAGCCATTTATTACAAAGCTCCACTCCTCTAAAGTTAGGAAAGAGGCAGACTATTTCATCTGTGTTATCAGCAGGGTTCCTCTGCTCCACAGGCTTTAGTGACTAGGCTTTTTCTAAACAAACACCTCCTTTTCTTCCCCACCTTGTTAACATCATTATCTTCCTGTCTTCTGTTTCTGGTCAGCACAGGAACTATTTCCCTATCACACTCCCCAAAACAACAATAAAAAATCTATAATCAAGACAATTTAAAACGTTCAGGAACACATATATCCCCCAAAATAGACTTTTTAATTAGAGAGTTTTAGCTTGAAATTTTAAGAGGGGTAACCACATGCCACATGGAAGAAAGAGAGATCTGCTGGAGCAAAGGGATTCAGAAGCATGCTGTACAACCCTCACTCTCCCATCCACCCTAGGTGGCATTTGTAGTATCAGCCTCCAACTGAAATACCCGAAGTGGCTACACAGCTTTTTCATGAGCAAGGTAACCTGTAGTGCTCCTTCGCAGGCTTGTATCTCCACACCAGGCAGACCCTCTGCAGACCAGCAAGACAAAGCCAACCTCTGCCCTGCACCCTATGAGGCACAAACAGGTCTCAAGTCAACCACCTCCAACAGTCTTCTAAGGACCAAGAACAGTTAGACACCATCTACATTATCTCCATGTGATATTAAGCATGGATGACCATCCCTTGCCATTCTCCTATTACTTTGAACCAGAGTTAAAAGATACAAGCTAGCTGTTTAATTTTACCTGGGGTTATTCTAGATACATATTTGCCATAGATGCCAGAGTACCACAAATCACTCAAACTGAGTTTTATTGCTTCCTCCACGTGAAGGGAAAACCCAGCCTTGAGAAAAACATCTCTCTCCCATCACTGATGAACAAGTTGCCACAGCCTTGTGAGCTCACCCAGCTGGGCAGGTAGCCTTCAGGGTTGTTTGCAGAGCTCTAAATTCTGAAATACAAAGTTCTTTCTTGGTTTAGTTAGGTAAATTAATTACAGCAGTAGATGGTGCTGGCAAGCCTCTCCCAAGTTGAGATTCTCAGAGGAAAGCCAATAGGAAAATTTTTAAACAGCAATGCTACTTGCCAGTGGTATTCTTCAGCATGAGTTTTCTATTTTGAAGTACACACAGTGAAACTAACCTGTGGGAGGTGCTTCCTGCACACTGACAAAATGAAACAGCATCTGTTAATTTTCATAGACTGTAATATGTGTGCAAAAAAAGGGTGCAGGGATCCAGTTCAGCAATTTCTTATGGAATTCAAAAGTCCCTCAAGCTTTATCAGGTGAGTACACGAAGCGTTCTCAGAAACAACACATCTGACTTGAAAAAAGATGTATTTTCAAAACACAAACTACACACACACACACACACATACATGCACACACCCTCTCCCTCCCTTCATGCACAACCACATCCAGCTGCTGACCTTCCAAGTTCCTTGTAGTATAGCCTTTGCTTTGAGACTTTAAAAGGCTAGCTAGCATTTCTAAAGGATTTTTCAAAGTACACAGGCCCAGCCTTGCAAAAGCTCATGAGGAATCCACGGAGGTCATCGTGGAGTTTAGACAGTCTGCAAACAGCATAATCCACGTGCTGGTGAGGTAAGGAATGACCAAAGTCAGGCGGATAGGCCTGGAGACTTCTGCAGCAACTGGCTCCTCCAACAATGCTGTAAACCCTGGAGGAAATGCCTGCTGATCTTCAAAGCCCTTCAGTGGGAACAGCCTTAAGTTTCCTGAACATGAGCATTCTGGTTGTGAGGCCACAGTCCTCTTATGCACGCAGGGAAAAATATGAAAACAAAGCAAACAAAAGAAATAGAATCCATTAAGGTTAATAACTGCAAATAACCAGTGAGACTGACCCTCTACTCTGCAACGAGCTGTCGGATCCATCCAGCAAAGTTTTGATGCTCCTCGGCACGACAGCCACACGGATCAAGCAGCAGCTTACAATCTCTGCAGCTTTCCTTTTTCTATTCCAGGCAGTCTTCCACACGTGTAGACTCCTGGAACGCAATACTCAGTTGTTCGGACTAGGAGGGGATGCTACAGCTTGTAGCTGTACGAGATGTCCACTGTAACTATATCAAGACCATTACAGTGCGCTGCACTGCCAGCGGAATTTTAGGTACAGCCTTCAGTCGCCTAACAGGCTGCACAGGCGACCATGGGTAAAGGGGAGTCTGGACACCTGCACACTGCAAAGAATTGCAGGAAGTTTATTTCAGGAACGCTGGGGAAAAAAAAAAAAAAAAAAAAAAAAAAAAATGTGAACAGGTTTCTCCAGTAAGTGAAGAAGTTTCAAGTTGCTATTCCTCCAGCCAAAAACGTCTGCTGCTAGTCCAAAACCACCCTCCTCTTCCAGAAAACCAATTCCACCACCAGTGCTTCACACATTGCCATCAAACAGATGATACAGACAATTCTTCCCGCAATTCACATATGAAAAGGGAAACATTTCTTTCTGCTGACTCCCATTGACATATCATATACCAAAACGTTAGCCTGAAACAAACTAGTATGAATTATGCATAGGTTCAACCCAGTTCTGGGTAAAGTAGTAGTTGCAAGTGTTCACCCTAGAGAAAACCAAACAACAGCAACAAAAAAAATCAACCAAGTGGCCTGTGCACCCACTCACACCCACCCCAATTTCTGCAATAGGACAGCCAGTGGAACCTTGACTAATCACTTTCATATAGGCACACATAGTGAAGCAGCAATGAAGCATCATAATCAGACCCATGGTACTGAAATTCATACTTTTTTGAGGAGTGATGCTTCCACATGAACACTCAGTAATATACACATACACACTCAAACAGCCACTTTCTTTTCATTCTAAAAATGAAATCACCTTGCTTTACAGTTTTAAGCCAGTACATACTATGGCAATATATATATATTTACATTAATCTTGTTGAGGTCACTTAGAATCTTCTACAACCAGGTGAACATGACCTAAAGTGTTTTTAAAGAGCCACAAAAGAAAAAAAAAAAAAAAGATAAAGGAACAAACCGTATTTCTCACCTAACTGACAGATCTCATTCTCCAAGCTTCATATAAAAATGATGTTCATTCAGAGCATAAGTGAAGGACAAAAAAACTCTCAACACCAGAACTCATACTTTTACTCAGATCCTAAATAGCAGGAGCAATTTTCCACTTCCAGGTCAGACATTATTGTTTTGTATTAAGTTTTATATGCCTTATGGAGCTCAACTGTTCAATATAAAGAGAGAGAATAATTGAAAAAAATCAGTAGCCATCTCACCTGTAGAGCAGAGAAGTCTGTATCTGAATGAATTAAAACAAGAAACTAAAGGAAGAAAGCAAGCAAACCCACTAGTTAAATAAATGTTTTTCACTGGAAGGTGAAAAAATTTTCTTAATCTATACACCCGTTTCACACATGGTAATGTGTAACTATCATTCTACCAAAAATTAGAAGAAAGTTACCACCAGATTTTCCTTCATCTAAACTTCAAACAGGGTTTCTGAAGCTAGAAGATTTCCCCATCCCTAGTTACTAATAACTGAACACAGAAACTGTCCTTTTCCTCATCTGTTAGGGTCTGGCATGCCACAGAGGCTATGGAGGTAGGCAATTTTATAAGCAGAAGTGGCAGGAACAACATCTTCAGCCTATTTAACACTGAACTTGAAGCATTATTCAGTACAGACTTGACATAAATAATATGAAAGCTCACAAGTTCAAAGGTTCCTCAGGAAATATACTCCTTTAAAACTTTCTAAAATCTCTAAACATGGATAATTTCTGAAGTAACGAGGTCTTAAAATAGCAATAAGCAAGCTTCCCAAAGGCTGGGGTAATTGGGAGGGTTATCACACCTTTGGGGGAAGTCACAGGCTGTATCTTGGCAGTGTTTCATCCCTTCGTATACCCAGGGGACTGATCAGTTCGTGATAAGCAATTAGGCACCCTAGGGAGGACAGTTAACTGTCTTACCAAAACAAAAAGGCTGCACAAATGTAAGTCCTACTAGATTAAAGAAACACTGTCTGAAGAACAGCAAATTTGTGTTTGTTCCCTTCTACTGGAACTAGCAAATATTACATTTTCCCTACATATGGCACACACAGATCTCAGAAATCTCAAATTTGAGCACGTACTTGCTGCTAAATTGGTAACAAATGCTCTGAAGCATTTGCTTTCCCAAGACACCAGTGCTGTGATGCAGGAAAAAAGGAGGAGGGACAGAAGGGAGGAATACAGTAAATAATGATTAGATGACTTGAACTAGCAAACTCATTCATTTAAATTCTCTTCCTCATTGTTAAAAAAGTCCCTAACCAAGGATCAGCTGCAGAAAGCAGGACATGGAAAGACTATATATGGCTGAATGCTGGTTGCATTTCAGAATTAAACCCCCAGTCAGCAGCAGCACCACCATTACACACCCTGCTCCTAAAAAAAGTTCTGGGAAGCTCCAACCCGCTGTGAGGCTTGCAGTGAGGCACCTATGAGTATCACAGTCCTACCCACGTTAAACATTTATCTTTGGTGAAGCAGAGAAACGAATTCACCTTTCACCTGCCAACTGATGTAAAAGCTCCGACACACACCAAAGCTGCCGATGGTGTGGTTTCTGACTTACACCAGGCCTAATGTATTTCAAAGTACTTTGACGGCTTAAAATATGAAGGAATGCTTTTCAATAAGACGACCCCCTGTTCTTTTCTGTGCTTTTATCTTTTCTTAACAGTTTGCCATCCAGTGATAGGAGGGAACCCCAGCTGCATAGCCTGAGCTTTTATCTTCTGCTGACCATGCAACAACACAAAGCTCAGTGCTGGATTTCCTGCTGGTTGCCTAAAGGGGCTGTTCAGCTTGTTTAAATATTACTTGCCTTGGGAGCCTTGGAGTTGTGCCCAAGCACTGTACTGTATCTTCCCAGCATCCATTTCAGCATGTACTTTAAAGGTCTTTAGGTTCGATGTACTATGCTCTCCCTTGCTACGGGAGGAGCCTGATGTGTCTAGAGGAAAAAAAAAAAAAAAAGCACCCGACTCCTCCCTCTCTTCCCATTCCCCCCATTAATCCCCGTGCCTCATTCCCTATGCCTCATTCCGTTACACAGCTAACAGAGGTCTCTCTTCATCCCAAAAGCATGCAATTATATTTTGTCCAGCACACTGAACCAACTGCAACAAGGAAAAAGACATTCTGGTATGAAGGGCTACAGCTAGGAAGAAATCAGATGCCATCAGATGTATCACATACAGCAAGCTATCAATGCTCAGTGAGCAAACAACCAAGAAAGTACAGTAGTAAAAGCGGGCTTTTAAGCCACACTGTGGTACAGCAGCCTCCTGCCATGCTAAATTTGGGAAGCCTCCACCATGAATTTTAGAAGAAAAGAATCCTCAAGCATGACCTTGTCCAAATTTGCAAACTTAACATCAAGGCAATTCCTTTCCTCATTCAGAGCAGTGATAAAAATAAACTACAGCTTTTACAAAACCAGAAAAACAAAAAACTATTCCATCCTCTACAAATTCTTTCAGAAGCCTTCCTTTTCACAATTACCACGCCACCGAGAGGCTGAGTTCTGGCTACAAGGTCAGGAGGGAGATAACCTTGGCCAATAGAAATGATCTGCATCACCCTGAAGGCAGCGCCAGGCGGCCACCCATTAAGCAGCCCAGCAGGCCTTACTGTTAACCTGCTTGCAGCCGATAACAGCTGATACGAATGGAGAAGGAGGAGATAAAAATCCAGATTCACGATCTATTTGTGAAAGTTGTGGACACAGCAGTTCAAATAAGGAAAACTTTAGTGAATACTGACTGTGAGAACTTTCCTGTAAAAAGATGTGTCTCATATTCCACAGCAGCTCTGATGCTGAAATGCATGTACCCCCACAAGCTGATGTGGAATTGCAGTTGTGAGGAAACTCGAGGTTAGAAGTGAAAACCTGTTTTTAATCCATTCTGCTTCGCCTCAGCCTGCAGTGTAGACTGATTTAACCTGATGTAAGCCACGGCTGTCATTCAGAAGGACAGACTGCCAGTCCTTGCTTCACCCTGCAGCTCCGGCCACACATTCTCCCCCTGGTCTCATGCCAGTCCTAGCGTTTGAACAACCACACAGTGAACCAGGATCACGGAACTGATCTGGTTTGAGATTTGCGTATTTTGGGGGATTTTTTTGTTTTTCACTTAAAAATGTACATACATATAGTTTCATCAACAGCCTTCACACAGGAGAGCTGAGACATCGTCAAATTACACCCTCTATTTGAGTAAGGGATGAGAGACCTGAGCAAGAATGTTGTCGGTAACTCTACTCCTGCGGTGCTGCAGTACCAGGGAAAGATGAAAAGATGTAGTGGAACAAACCCACAGCCGGCTCCATCTCCAGAATCCCTCCTCCCACTTCCCCTCACTAGCTTCTCTCCAGCTCAGAGTTCATTTGCAAACCCTCTTCCCTAAAGAACACTCCTATCATTTAGAAGTCTACCTGAAGTTCAGTTCTCTAATTAAACCCAGTCAAAATAAGTTCACAATAAAACAAACTACCACAACTAAAATGTCTGTACTGCAGACTCCCACAGCATCCCTGGCAATGGGGAGCAAGACAGTGAGTAGTTCCAGGCAAGGAGTTAGTAATTTTATCCTTACCTATGCAATTTTTCCAAGATCAAGGACTGGGTGTACATTTTGCACTGTCCTAAGCACAAAACAAACCCAAGTCCAAAATATCCCCCTGCCTCCCTCAGTCTTTACAGGACAGAATTAAGCATCATTTTCAACTTTTTTGTTTGTTTGCAGTCATTTGTAAATGACCCTTTCCCCATGCAAAGACAAAATTTACCCCTCCCCCCAATAAAATTCAGGCTTCATTAAGTCACATCAGTAACAATGCTGAAACAGTCTGCCACCATGTGCCACCACATGTATGGACCACAGTCCCAGAGGCCCTGATAAGTAGGACAAGCAGTTCACCTATAGTCCTCAGGTACTTTAGAAACAATATTTACAAACCTTGGGCCCTTGGACTTAACATACAGCACAGTGGGAATGGCACACATGCTCCTGCACAGGCAGTTGACCCCCTCCAGAGAGTGGTATTTATTGTAAAATGCATCACAGGATGGGACAGAAGTGGAGAAAAGAAACCAAAGCTGCAAAGGGAAAGGACATGTTGCCTGACTGAATGTCCTCAGGCACTGCTAGCTCACGTTGCTTGCACCATCTGATCGCTCAAAGCTAAACATGGAATGTAGGTAGCAAGTCATAATGCTGCGCAGGGCTGGAGACGTGACCCATCAGCTGTTTCTGCATTATAATTATTGCACTGGGGCACAGCAGGATCAAGAGTTTGCCTGGGCGGATTTCTCTGACGTTCTGGTTTGTTAAAAATGACAAGAAATGCCACACGCCACCTTCAAATTTGTGATTAGTTGCTTTTCCACAGGCCTGGCATTCCCTGTTTAAAATCATCAATCCACAAGAAGTGGAAGGCCCAGAACTATTTCGCTTTATTCAAAACAGCATTAAGAAGTCAGACTTCACAGGGCTGTGATCTCTCTCTCCCCTGTCCACAAGACAGAAAAGAGTTTCACACAAAGATGCAGTGAAGCAGCACTCCTGAACCACCATTCTCTGCACTTCTAAGCTGGTCTTGGTCATTTCCCCTTCAGGCCACTTCTGCTCCTAGGCTTTCTCCCACTTTCTTTTTATTTTTAGTTTCTGCTACTAATTAAAGAAAAAAATGAAAACCTTATTGCAATGCCATCATTTCCTTGTATTATCATATTCTCCAGTGAACTGATTAATTCTCAGAGCAAAACTGACCCCCAGCTCCCACTGGGCCTCAAGTGATGCAAACAGTTTCTTTCAGCTCTTCCTCCATTTTATTTTTGTCCTGACATGCACTGAGTAGAAGTAGAGGCCTAAGTTTTGCAACACTGGACTTAAAATGCAAGTATCCTCACTGGTATAGGTGGAAAGGAACACCTCACTTTTAGCAATTTGATTGTTTCTGTAACATGCTCAGAATTAAGCAAAGCTGAATGAGTACAAGTCAGTAAAGAAATTATTTATGCCAATATATATTCACCATGTCTTACTGTCCAGGCTTTGCCCTACATGTAAAGCTTGTTATTAAGAGGAGCACAGTTTCTCAGGCAGTGACAAGAATTTTAGTGCAAACAGGTCAACAGAAACAACTAAAATTGTAGAAGGACACCTGCAACAGCACACAGCCACAGCATTTCTGTTACACGACACACAGCAGGCAGTGTAAATTTAGATAGCACAGCCCCTTGCCCATTGTTTGCCTTTATGAGACCATGAGCATTCACAGGCCAGAGGGATGCTTTCACGAGGTCACTTAGAGCTACATCAAGCTTCCTGTTTGACACCACACAGAATCTCCCTGCCCACCCACCCATTCCTGAACCAAACAAAATAAATATTTTAGCACTTTTAGCATATTTCCAGAAAAAGATGCACTCAAAGCAAAATTGTTGTGAGGGCTGAATACAAAATGTATATCCCCCAAACTCCAAAGATGCCATTTTTCACAAGAGCAGAGAGGTACAGGGATGCCAGGTGGTTGATGGGAAGGCAGGTGGAAGGGAAGAAGACATCAGTCAGCTATGAAAAAGCTCACAGGTCAGAAAACCACACTTGAGGCTGAGAGACCAAAACTTCTGTTAGCACAAGAAGAGCACCCATCTCTAAGAAACCACTTCCTATCTTATTCTCCCCATCCCCTCCTTGATAGCCTTCTCCCTATTGTAATTCAGAACAGCCAGGCAACTGATCTCTTAACCATCCATCAGAAGAATTGGCTAATACAATGTCACTTGGCCCACCACATGAACGAAAACCACCAACGAATCCAGCTAGTGGTTAACTGCAAATTTTTACTTTACTGATTGTATTACATTGCTGAGGGTTCCCTTGCCTCTGCACATACACTGCCCTCCTAGAAATCCCCTCTGCTCAAACTCAGATTTATAAATACATGTACAGCTATTCTACACATCTGCTTCCACCTGGTGGATTACCAGAGATGGAGACTGCAGCTTTTTTAAAACAAACGTGTAAACCCACCTCTAAAATTAGTTGCATGGTAATTCTGTGGGCAAGAGCAGAGGGGAAGAGTGGTTGGGCTCAGGGGGGAGGGGAAAGCTTGCAAGAAATGGAATACAAATCACAAACATTTTGAAATTCAGTTTTTTCTCTCTTGGGAAACAAATAAAAAATGAATTTTTCTTTCATTTTGAGGAGTTTCTCAAAACAGAGGAGGATAGAGCTATTCAATATTGCTCTGGGGTACTTAATACGAATAAATTACTTCAATCAAGTGTCTTGCCAAAGAATTTACAATACTCTTTCCACAGTCTACCCTTCCATAATTAAGCAAAGAAGAAGTTTTTAAATGCACATTAAAATACATATTATACCTACACACTAATTGCTAGCCATAACTACGGAAACCAGGGGTTCTTTTAATACTTCTGCAAAGCAAATGTCAGGGAGTATCCTAAGATACTCCTTGTTGTAAAACCTTTCAGGTCTGGTTTCTAAAAATTTCCCTCTTATGATACCTTCAAATGCAGTTTTGCAGTAACTTACAGTTCCGTTTTCATATGTGTATTTTTAAAGATAGCAGCCCCCTTTGTCCTGCATATACAGCATTGGGGGTATTTCATCCTCTGTAGCTAAATTTCCCAGAAAAGCCAACTCCAGAGATCCTAGGTGTGGCACATTCCTTTTTGCTCTAGATACTTCTCCTGACTGGAAGTGAAGGTAAATATTACTCCAGCCTCAATCTGTTTCCCTCCTGCACCCACAGCAGCTTAGTAAAATACAGTCAGCAGGCTATTGCAAATTACACTTAAGGGCTCATTACAAATCAAGGCCTCAGTCTTGCTAATGAATTGATATTAATAGGCCCATTCCATGGAAGAGACCTATTAGCTTCAACAGAAGCTACAAATCTTCCTGTGCGAGCTGTGGTCTGCAAGGGAGGGCTACATGGCCCCAGGATCAGGAAGTTTGTTTACATGATGTACACAGGTATTTAGGAACTTCTGGACCTTTGTTTTTATTTAGGAGACCAGCAGTGTTCCGCAATGTGTGCAAATCTTGTCAGACAACTTTCAAGCTACCCTTACTCCATATGGAACAGAAGGGCCTACAAAGTAAAGCACATTCACAAGAATGTTTTCATCTTATACCGACAAACCCCTCAACCAGAGATTCTATACCTATACATCACATTGTAAGAGAAACGGTCATGCATTCCCTCCGTGTTTTTTGCATGTGAAAGAGAAGACAAATATATAGCTCTACACAAGGTCACTGAGTGCAATTGCTAACTCAGGATGTGGGACTAAGTTGCCAACTTCAGTATTCACAAAGCTGATCTGACTTACTCTAGTCTGGAGTAAGAGGGACACAAGGATGCTTGTCTCTCCCTGGGTCACGCATAGTCCTTTTTACCATACATATTGCAATAGACATTAAGAATACAACGCACTGGAGAAACCATCATTGCTGATGATTATCAGCTACGATAATCAACAGGTAGCTTATTCAATCAATAGTTATAACTGCAATCTCCCACCTGCTTTGCCCTTCCCAAATCTCAATGCCCCTGCACTACAAGTGTTGAGAACTAGACAAACAGGTCAGACTTCCTCCCCTTTTTTTAGGGATTCTTGGTTTGTTGTGACTTTTTTTCTCTCTAATAAGAAAATAGAGGAAATGGAAAAGCATTCAAAACCTGGTTACTTTTCCCTTAGCTGCATTCTTAGAAATGGCTGAAGAACTTTTTTTTTTATTACTTATTTTTCTTTCAACCAAAACAAACACCGCCTGAAGCTAAACACCTGACATGCAGTGTTTCAGCACAAATGGCTAAAGCTTGGTAGAGCCACGTGCAAGAGAAGACAGGGCCTGTAACAAAGCTGCCTGGTGATCTCCAACTGAAAATCCTCCTGGCGGTCCATCTTCTTTCATGAAGAGGAACTTACTGACATTCTCTCTCCATTCCTGTCCCTGATGACTCTTCCAGTATACCTGGAACTTAGGAAGCTGACTAAGCTCCCTAAAAACTGGTCTGGTCAGTCCCAGTCACCCCCACTCCAAAACAGTGAAAGCGAATGGTTTGACACCTCAGCAGATGAAGTCTCAGACTACACTGGTGGAATCGCCAGCAAAGTTAAAAATATGGTTTTTTTCCTTGAGTCCAGTTGCTGTCACAATCCCTCATTCCAAAAGTCAAGAGAGATTTTCAATGCATTTTTGGGGTTGCTTTCTTTAAGCCCATAGGATAAACTCCACTCGTGGTTATTCACGAGTCAGAAAATGTTTGCCTGGAAAAAGAAAGCAGAAAAAAACTGCAATTCTCTCACAATCACTCAAGTCCAAGAGTCACAGCCCTAGCACTGCCAGTTTCCCATCTCATTAAGTGTCTTGCAATACTTGTTTTTGTAATCGTTTTCCATGCTGTCTACACAAAAAGCTATCTCAGAAGCCAGAAGAACTACATTCCTTAAACATGGACCCTTTCCAGACTCACCCCAAACCTTTCTGTGCTTAACATACATGAACACACAGATCACTACAGGTCCAGCAGTTAATTTATTTTCAAGTTGCCATAATTTTGAGGCTAAACACTTCCTAAACTCCTCCATCTCTGATGTTCCCCCAGCTCTTTTAGAGAAGCCAGGCTGCTTCCTGCTTTCTCTCTACTCGCGGTTGCTAAGACTCCACTGCAGCCTACCGAGCTGCTCTCCCATAAGCCATCTAAGTGCACTACCGTGCATGCAGCGTGCGATTCACATTAACTACTACATACACAACATCTTTCTTTCCAAGAACTTCATAGTGAATAGTTGCTTGTTTTCCAGTTTTTTAATACACAGACACCTCCTCCCTCTCTTTCCTCACCACCTCCACTCAGAAAGACTGAAGCTCAGTGATCCCATGGTAGGTGGCAAAGCCTTTGCATCAGTGGCTGCTAGTTGGTCTTGAACCAGCTTGGGTAAGGTTCAGACAAGACACTGAGCACAAAACGCTCTTCCAGAAACTTTAAGATCCAAATGCAAATTCCCCACCCATCACCTTGAATGTCAGACAATAAAAATGCTCATGAAAGAAGTCACCGGCTAGCTGTCTGGCAGTCTGATGACTGTCAACAAGTCCTTGGGAGGAAGGGACTATGATCCAACCACTGTTGATGGTTTGACTCCCTTAGCCTCTCCACCAGATCTCACCCTACTGACCGGGCCCCACGTTCAGCTCACTTGAGTTCCTGTGTCTCTCAGATGTAACAAACAAGTAAGGGCTTAACACCACTAACAGCTGCTCGAACTCAACAGCATCTATGTCCTCTCCTTATCCTCCATCAATCTCACAGACATCTTGGGGCTCAACAACACCAACTCAGAAGTACAATGAAAAATAAACTGGTGGTCACTTCTGAAGGTAGGAGTGTACATACAAATGCAAGCTCACAATGCAATGCTCATTTATTTGCTTTGTATATTTTATATTCTCTTGTCCGAGTCAACACAAACCCCATTTTGGAAAGCCTTTTAAGAACAAAAAAGCTCAGTCCTTCCGATTTTTGTGCAGGATGCAAATCCTCCAATACTCACTTTGTGTGCATGGGGCCCCGAGAGCTGCCAGAAATAGTCGAAGGATGGGTGGAGAAGGAAGATTTCTGAGACAAATCCTACTTTTCAAAAGGTTTTAGAAATAACTGTATGATCAAACAGATGCATTGCAATGCTCCAATCAATATGTAAACTCAGAATGGAAACTATTTTAAAAATCACTATGGCTTTAGGTTTTCTACTTCTACTTATTTACAGTTTTGACAGCAAAGGATAAGTGGACTCCTGTAGAATAAAATTACTTTTCAATTTCAAGATACAAATAACACAGGGATTGGTATCTTTGAATGTTTCCTATGCATTTATATCACAGACTCAATGGTACAAACATAAGGATGCATACCTGCAAGGTTCATAACCACACCTTTGTATTAAAAAGATTACTGAGCAACCTAACAAAAGGGTGTTTACTTTTAGTGCATGCAATTCTGTATCACTCAGCCCATTTGCAATCTGTAATACCAATATCATTTAACACTGAAGACAAAGGGACCCATGTTTTTCCACCAATCAGATGGAAAAATCCACAGCAGTCAAAACCAGTCAAGAGACAAAAAAATCAGGCCTTTGGGATGCTACACTACTGTCTCCTGCATGGTTAATTTTGATGAGCTTGTTGAAGCACAGCCTTTAGCCAAGTGCTTTTTCATACAAACTCATCCGTAGCTCAGAGACGATTAATCATCATTTATTACTCACCTTCTGGCAACACCCACTTTAAGCTAGGCACCGTCCAGACACACAAAAAAAGACAGTCCCAGTCTGAAGACTTTGTGGTAAAAGGGAATCTTTTCTGAGACGCGATCCTGATAGACAGACAACTACAGACACTCATGATATGCCACACAGCTACTAGGATCTGCCAGAAAGCTGCTCACGGAATAACTTAAACACAAATACAATTCTTTCAAAAAGGGATATGTATTAAATACACCAGCTATACCTACTTTTCAGTGCCTGTCAACTGCTACTGACGTTATGGTACAAGTAAGTCTCGTGAAAGGATTTTGCTGAAGAAATACGATGAATCTTCATAGGCTTATTAACCAAAGCACCTCACTTGGTTACAGTACATAGGAAAGTAGTTATTCTGTTCTTCTGCAGCATTAGTAACTTCTCAAACAAAGAAGCCTGATTGAGGCAGACAGTGAGGGGCTTATCAGCTTAGGAAATGGGAAGGATGGTCCAATTAACTGCCAAGCAGTCAGACATAATTCACTCTGACGAGGCCAATGAGAGACAAGTCAGAGAAATGCATGTCCTGTCCATTTATGTAACACCCAAACGTTCCCCCCTGAAAAGTCTCTGCTTCTGGAAGCATTGCCTAAATAAGGAGCAAGTCACTAGAGGCAAATCCACCTGTATGATCTGCACCAAACCCGCAACCTCTCTGATTAAGCAACCGTCTCAGTGGTACAGGAGACATTGCTAGTCGCTAAACTGCTGGACCCAGGCGCTAACAGCCATCACCAAGCAGACAGCCAGAGAGCTCTGTGCAAGGTTATCTGGGGTCCACACTACTGCACTGTCTTCTCACGTGTCAAGGAATGGGACAGAAAGTAGAAGGCACAAAAAAGCAAAACCACCCCACCCTGGGCTAGGTAGGCCGCCTCATCTCCTTTTTCTGAACCACTTCTGCTAGCAGAGAAAAGAGTCAGAATGTTACTGAAGTCATTTCACAATGTTTAAAAGAAAATATATTTTAAAAAGCTGAAGACAAACCATATGTAACAGCTGATTAAGAAAGCTGTGAATCTATCCACAGTGCTGCTCTTCATGTCCTCTGCCGTGCTCAGTACCCTGCTAGCACAGGATAAACAAAAAGAGGTCACAGAGGAAGAGGAAGGGGAGAAATTCTACAAAAGATGCCAGAATGAAAAGAGAAAGTTCTCAGTGAATCATAGCTCTAGCTTGGGACCCATCACCTAGGAGGCAACAGACATTTAAAGTGGAGAAAGGAGAAAAAAGAAAGAAAAAAAAAGTCCCCAAAACACTGATCCCTAAATACAAGCTTTGTCTGACACTTATGGGAAGTGTGGAACCTTTATTCTGCAGTGAAAGTCCACATGTGGGGCCCAGTCCATTCTCTGATAGGGCACCTTGCTTTGTATAATAACCTTTGTTTTTCAAAGTGCCAGACTTAAGACTGCCAAGATCAGAAACAAGTGCTTTATGCACTATGAGCAGGAGTGTAAAAACCCCAGTTGTGTGGAATATTTATGTTACATATGGCAACATCCTATTTGTCAGACGGTTACCAGGAGCTAAGGAATCTGTACAGTACCAGCAAAGTCGCCTTGCAGCAGGGTGTTATAGCGAGCACAAACCGGACTATATATGGTATGTTTACTGAACGATTAGGCATAAACATGTTACAGAAGAAATGATGTCTTGTATTAGACGCTGGGCTTGCTGCTGCAAGGCAAACTGTCTTGCTCAGAAAGCAGTTTGTCACATATTCCTCATATGCTTCTGGCTGCGGGTGCCAGTGAAACCTCTAGAAAACAGGAACAGGTTATGCTGCAAGTAATGATTAACTACGTGGAGGATCAGCCCTCCAAGCTCCACCCGCCAGCATTCTCTGTCTCCTTGTTGCTGTTCCTCCCCCGCTACTTTTCGTCTGGGACTGTTCGCAAGGCAACCCGGCGGAGGGCACGAAGGCGCTCAAACAGGCACATGCTGCGCAAAGCGCTGCCTCTGCGAAGGGATGACGGGCACGGACAAGTGCACCCTCTGTTTCTTAAGAAACAGCTGGCAGCAGGCGAGCAAGCACTGCAACCATCCGCCTGCCCCATGTTCAAACCCAGCCGGCACAGGACTATTTCATAACGGGGCGGGGAGGCGGGGGGGGGAAATCCTGAAAGGGTAAAGGGAGGAGGGTGTACTAAAGATGCCTTAAAGCACAGCAGAAGGTTTGTATCTGGCTTCAGCGTCCTGCCTAACCTGTTTTGTGGTATGTTCCGGTAAATTCTCTTTTCAGTCGAGGTGGTTGGGGTTTTTTTTTTTTGGCAACCAGACGCAAGCTGCAGCCCCTTCTCTCCGACTCCTTTCACGCTCCATCGCACTCCAGCACAAACATAGGCACACAGAAATGAGATGCCAGAAAACAAAACGCCAAGTCCATCACAGACTGAAACTGGATGCAGTTTCTTTACTATAGGGAACTGGATCTTCCTTATCAACTCACTAGGACCAGCAGCTCTCAAGTGCCAGACTTCCCACCTTCGTCACTGCTTTTCTAAGTTAGTAACTTCTGCTGGTCCGAAAAAAAACCCCAAAACTATATAAAGTGGTAAAAGGGTGGGAAAACAAAGACTGCATGCCACACAAATCTAACCAGAGTGCAGTGCAGAGGCAGCAGCAGTGATCACAACATCAGGACGTACCATCATCACCACAGCAGATTTGTCTTCATTGTGTACAGTATTCACAGGGTTAACGGAAAGCCTGAAGATCAGAAATATACCTGCTAAGCAACAAAAGCATCAATTCAAAACTGTGCTAGGTGGTTTTTGACAGGGGTTAAGCAGTTGGTAACCAGTGGCAAGAGCTTGGTGGTGTTTCAGTAGCCATTTTAAGCAACAGACATATTAATCATGGGAGTGCAATAACAAAAGAACCAAGGGAAAAAACATGTTACAGAAATGAGGACCCCTAAAAGCTCAGCAACACACACATACCCCTCCATCACGTGTAAAATAAACTTAGAGAAGCCAACAAAGAAGAAAGATTATTCCATGACCTCCAGAGCACAGCAAATCCCTCAGAGCAATGAGTGCTAGGCATCAGAAACTTCCTGGTTTCCAGGCCGTTGTTTCACATGTTTTCTGAGGAGTTTTCATGCTGTGGGAAAGATTTCTAAGTACACTGAAAGTAAGCCTGCAACATCCCCTTCCACTCCCACAGCAAGTATGCAGTCCATAAAAGATTAAAGTGTTGGAAACATATGCTTGAGCAAAGACTCTTTTTTTAAAAAAAAAAAAACAACATATCAACAGTTTAACACTTGACTCATTTTATCAAACTATTTTGCCATCCTTTTTTTAAGGCAGTAAGGTAGGGGACTGGGGGGGGGGG
>NW_020799095.1:61119551-61127711 GCF_003259725.1 Athene cunicularia
GGGGGGGGGGGGGAAGCGGGAATATGATATACAGTGGGTTGATGACATACAATAAAACATAAAAGAGCATGTACACTTTCAAAGTGCTACATGTATTTTCAGTTAAGTTATAATTGAGTATGTCCCCAATAAAACAACTACATTTGTAATGCTATACCAAGCATCCATTTTATAAAATATTTTAAAATGTGCTTTTGCCTCAGCCCGCCCACACAAAATAATGAAGAAATGGCACTCATCAGGAACTCCCTAAGAAAAAGAAACCTTAAAATAGCAGGTATGCTCAGTGAGTAACATTTATTTCTGCAAAACTGCTGTTCTTTATGTATTTTGCATCTGAAAACTGCAAGTCTCACGCGCACACACAAAAGACAGACAGACTGCTGCTGTGGACAAAATGGTGCCATTTAATACAAAAATCTGGTTTATGCATAGCCTGGCTGTAGTGCATGCTGGTCCCAAGCAGAGTGGGATGCAGTCAGTTATATCGAACAGTTGTGCCCTCAGCAACAAATGGTGCATTCATAAAACTGGAAAAGCCTCTGTCTAGGGGCTTGCTGCTCTGCAAAGGAAACAATCGCTTGCTGACATTTTCTGAGGGAGGGTATGGCCGAAGAGGATGAGGGGGAGAAGTATGATCTTCAGGAAAGTTACATACAGAAGAAATACCAAAATATAAGAGAACCACACACACCCCCCAGATCTGCCACTGAGTTACCTCTGAACTCTCCCTGCATTAGCTAGCCTCTAACAAAAGAGCAAGGCCACCTGAAAGAGACATGTGCTTGGAAAACACTTGGCCAGTCAAGAGTATAGAATAAAAAGAAGAAGGAGGGAAAAAAAAAATCTTTCTTGTAGAATGCTGGCCCATGAAGAAGCGACAAACATCATGCGGGCTGCAGTACACAAAGCTGCATCTGACAGGCAGTTTCTCACAAGTTTCTTACCCTTGCCTTTATTAGCTATGCCACCTCCACACTGGTAACCAAAAGCCAACATCTGGTGCTAGCTAAATGTCAGCACAGACAATCCCTTTAATAAAAATTTAAAGAGTCTGGGTCCCAACAAGGAAGTCATTAGTGCTTTGAATGTAAGACCCTACACGAGGGCTGCAAGACTGAAACAATCCAGGCTTTTAAGCCATGCAGAGCAGTGACTTTGGTGTGCACTAGGCCACTGCTCCAGGACCCCTGCCACCCCACAATGGGGATGCTCAGCTCATGGCCACCAGCCCATCTGGATGGTTCATCTGGTCAGCACCCCGCATCAGGGAGCCCATATGGGTCTATGGCTGTCCAGGTCCTGCTGCAGCATCTACCCTTGGGAGCCTAGGCAGCTGGGCTAGGGCACCGCCGGGCACCGCTGCCTGACCCAAACACACCTAGCATCTGCACTGCTGAATCCAAATCCTGCTTGCCCCTAAAATACATGAGACAGCCACCAGGCCAATGCAAAAGTGCTCCTAAATGGCAGCTAAGTAGCATGGCTCATTAATGAATACCTGTCACTCTGTTCTACTGAACTCAGTAATTAAACAAAAAAAACCCAAATCACACACTGTAACTGAAGTTCAGTGGGAGAGCCAGTGAAAGTTTCTGTAAGAGAAATTAATAGAGGCCCACCTGCATGCTGATAGGCAATACAAGTCTCCCCAACCAGCCCTGGCTGCCCCATGGCTGCAGTGGGGCATTCACCCTGTTTTCTCCTGGTGCTCACATGGCACAGAGGTCTCTCACATCTTGCCCCAAAAAAATTTTCAACCAAGCCAAACCTGACCACAGTAGTTTGAGAGAAATGAGGCTGTCTTCCCTAGCAAGAGGGGAGCCCAGATGGAGGAGAAAGGACAGAAATTCTGTGTAATAGTTGACAGAATAAGTCCCTTCACTATATTATCGAAAGACTTCATGTATTACAGATTTAAGAGAGTACACAGAAGCCTTTGTAAGGGTATCTAAAAAGGGGACACAATCTAATTCTTCCTGCCCATGGTGCACCTAATGGTCCTCTGAGAACCTTTTATGAAACAATTACAGAGGGGTACAGGACTGTGGTCTTGCAGACTGACAGTACAATTATTTTTCCACCAAGGTTAAAAAAAAAAAAAAAAAAGGCAAAACAGGAGGAGTAGTTCTTCAAGAGAGAGGGCCCTTCCTGCACCTCAGTGCTCTGAGCAGACAAAGCCTGTGGGTCTGCTGGAGTCGAGGAATATGCACAGCCGGCTACAGCTTTAAGAATCGAGCAGAAGCTATCAAGGCACTGGAGAATAAATGGTAATGTTTTTGTTTACCAGCTGTGCACTGTAAATGATTGCTATTGCAATAAAGTTTGCACTGTATTTGCATAAATAATTTCAATAAAACTGTATGAAAAGCCACTTCATTAGTGCCGGTTATCAGCTGGAGACCTACAGCAAATAAAAAAACTGCAAATGCTTTTGCAGAGGCATCAAAGCAATCTAAAAATTGTCTGACTTTATTCCTTGGTCAGTTTCCAGGCAAGACAAAAGTTTACACACACACGTAATGTTTTGTACATGCTCCCATTAAACTTGCCCTTAGTGCTAAATGAATGTATTTTAGAATTCAAGTAGCACACGATTTTGTTTTCCTGCACAGACTTTACAAAGACTTCTAATACAACACATGATTGACTTATTAGGAAAGGAAGTTTTGTTTGTTTGTTTTTGTTTTATATTTGGAGAAGGAGGCAAAAACACCTGGGAAGCTGTGGGAGAACATCAACAGAGTTAAGAAGAAAATTACATCCCAGCCTCCTGAAAAACTTTAAAATAAAGCTCTTTGGGAAGTTTGTGAATAAAGGACAAACAAAGAAGTTCTCAATTTGAGAAATGTCTTTCCTCTGAACACTGAGTCACAGAATACAAATCTCCACATCACCTTGCAAAATAAAAATAAAAAATAAATCCTGCCTGAAATGTGTCACTTTTTGCTGCTGTTTACTTGGCTTGTTTGTAGTGGTTTGGTAAAACCCCACAAATATTTCAGACCAAACCCATAGTCCATATTTTATATTTAGATGAACTATGGCATCTTCCAAGAAGCTGTAATTGCAAGCCTGCATCTAAAGCTCCTCTCCTCCTGCCACCCCCAAGACCATGCAGACACAGCAGAAAGAAGAACACGGGCCACCACTGCAGCCCTGGTGGTGGCCCTCCTCCATGCACTAGCCTGGCCACCCTGCAGCTCAGCTCCAGCCGGAGACAAGAGCTGAGCCCTTGCACCTCCCACGACAAGGGATGGTTTAGAGTTAGATGGCTAATGTCTATAGTTAAAATTTAAAACCAACAACAAAGTCCCTTCTCATCTCTTTCAACTCCCGGTTGATCTTAGTGGAACAAACAGGATGGGATTTGCCCCTCTTGTGGAGGCTTCCAGTATCAGACCTGATTTACATCAGTATAAAATGCAGTAGGGAAAGGTGCCCGAAGGTTTCTAACCGGGTGCGCTGAACACCATGACCTCCTCACACCCCCGCCCCACAAATGCTTAACTGCTGAATGAGATTCCTCTCGTTTCCTGCACTGAATCATCTGTGTCACCACAAAGATGAGATTTTTAACTCTGCGCACACGTTTTTTATTTGAGGGGCATGCAGCGGAGGGTGTTTCTCAAACTACTGTCAGATCAGCCACAGACGGTTTGGATTTTTTCTATGTTTGATGTATCATTTAAGTAAATCTGTGTTTTTCCAATGAGGTACAACCTTTCAACTGACGCTGTTTTCTAGGAAACATGCAGGTGAACACTGCTGCTTCTTTATTTTGCAAAGTATTATTTGAATGGATCTAGGAGGGACAGGATATGCTGATTTGCCCAATTAAAAATAACTTACAATTTGAACTCTGGCATCAGATGCTTCAATAAATTTCATTAGGGCAGGTCACATGCTCTTTTAAAAATGCTTTTTTTCCACACCTCAACTTAAAATAATTTCATTAATTTCCCGGCAAATTACCTCATTTTCATTGCTAAGCTGATCAACTATTTTTTAATCACTACAGGAAATCACTTTGCAGAAAAATTAGCAGCACTGCATCCCTCAAAAGCAATAAACATCCCAAGTCGCTCAAGAGAAAGAAAGGTGAGGCAAACTGCTAAACCACAATTCCTTAACCACCCTTCCTAACCTGGATGGCTTTGTATCATTGTTTCATGCAGGCAAGGAGGGGAGGAAATGGTGATCTTTTGCTACCTGCACTTGGCTGTGCACTGCTGAAGTCAGTGGGAGCTCTGTGGATGCTGGGTAGGAGCAGGCCCATATAAAGATGTGACAAGCAATAGCGAAGATCATACTTAGCTCTGGATTGATCTGAGACATGAGTTCACGCTGTCAGTCAGCAAGAGTGTGATGAGGAGGGCTGATACATTGTGGTCATCTCACTAGAGCAGAAGAAAGACTGAAGATGCACATCTTCCTTGCAGTACCCCCACATACTCTCATCTGGATGAAAGCTTAAGGACAAGAATCACGTTTTTCACACAGGCCTACTTTTTCCACAAAGTGTTGTCAACCTTCTCCACCCCTTATTTTAAAAAAGAAAAACCTACCATCCTTCTGACCTTGGACTTGTTCATTTTCTCTGTCTCTCTCAGTACATGCTCTTTGCTAACCATTCAGCATGCTGTGAGCCCTGATAAAAGTGGTTAATGTTTACTGAAACCTGCGTATGAACTGTACTAAACCTGATGTGGGGGGAAGCAAAGTTCTGCTAGCAGCATC
The DNA here is from genome assembly GCF_003259725.1 of Athene cunicularia. Lineage (NCBI taxonomy): Eukaryota > Metazoa > Chordata > Aves > Strigiformes > Strigidae > Athene > Athene cunicularia. Next base: position 61,124,292 of record NW_020799095.1, read on the forward strand.
CATGACCAATTAAAAAAAAAGCGTTGGTCTGTTTTTCCTTTTAAACTCACCTCCCCCCACACTAAACAGCTGCATCAGTAGATGAGCAGGCAGCACAGGGAAAGGACTGAAAAAATGCTTCTAATCCATCCACCTAGGCACTTCAAAGTAAGTCACTGTTCTGAGTACCATGGGCCTTCCAACAATACACAAAACCAATGTTTTTCAAAACAGTCTGAAAACTCACAAGTCTAGCAGAATTGATGAGTGTTCCCTTCTAGCTTTCCTTGTAGGAAGTCCATATACCCTTGCTTGAGGAGCCTTCAAAACATCCTCTTAATTAACTGAAAAAGCAGGATATTACTATTGTAAACTCAAACTACAAGTAACAGTTGATATAAGAGACTTTAAATTCACCATTTCTTCTCATCAGAGACACATCCTTATAAATAATCACCTGTTTCAACAGCTGCACTGGTGCAGTATTTAGGAATAATGTTTTGTAGCATAAACCAAATGTATGCATCGCCCCTTCTCAGCTTACTGGCATTTTCTCCATCTGTATTCTAATATCCAGCCCAGAGAGCTCTAACAAACAGCTCTTTCCTCCCTCCCACTGTCTCTGGTGACAGTAGGATGCTCTCAGGTGTTTAAAGACTTTTTTTTTTTTTTTTGTACTAGAGGGCAGCAACAGTGCCATAGCCACCTTGGAAACAACCATCACCCACTGTTTGCAGAACAAACAATGGTACCTTTTCAGTCAGTGCAAGGCAGGCAGGGCAAGGGGCAGCCAAGCAATTCTGCGACTTACAGGAGTGTTAACATATTGCATTCATTCAGTGCGTCAAAAAATAGTTCAGCACAAGAAGCAAGGCACTCTCAAAGCGGGAGCCTTTGGCTGGAAACCACAGACAAGTGCACAGGGCCCAGAAGGTCAAACAAGTCTCCCAAGTCAGCAATAAGGTCTTTTCCTTCGATTTTTTTACTTGCCCTCCTGTTCCCCTCTCTCATGCACACACAAGGAAAAACGCACCTATTTAAACTGATCTTATCCACGAGAAGTCAAGTGTTCAGCTTCCAAGTAGCACTCACTGAAGTTTTCTCAGTGTGCCAAAATATTTTAAAGAACTGTTTACCCGGACTTGTAGTGCTTTGTACCCAGTGCATCAAGAGCCGTTTCCAGAAGCGTTCCTTGTGAAGTTAGCGAGAATTGTGGTTATTCAGCATTTCAGACCCTATGTCCTGGCACTCAAGCAGTTACATACCCATGTCCTTTCAAAACAGCTCCATTTTTGTAGAGCCACAGACAATCTGACTGCTTTAAAAAACAGATGATGTACATCTGGCTTAACAGTAACTTCTGAGTGGCTTCCTATCTACTGGAGATTTTTTTCCTCAAAAAAATCCCACCACCTCTTTTTACCTACAACGAGCAGGAACAAAAGCTAGGTCTTTAAGGACTTGGGTTTTATCAATTTTAACACCCTCTCACAAGGTGCTCGCTCTTGTGGCTGGTTGCAAGAGGAGTGTTTAAAGCAGAATGGAGACTGAGGCATCACTTGGATACTTCAGCGCTTTATAATCTTTCCACACCAGCTAGCAGACGAACACATTGCTGAGAACCCAATGACAGAAGTCCAGCTGCCCAGATCATCTGTAAGGCCACTCGGGAAAGGACTGCAAGGCCCTATGAAATCACACTACCTTTTGACTCGTGCATGAAAGAGCATCCAGGTGTGCTGTGAAAGAATGCCAGGCACAACACACCCATCTGAGAACTGCACTGAGGTGATGAGAGCCACACAGAGGTACAACAAAGCAACTCTGGGCAAGACCTGTAGATTTCCACATCACAATATAAACATTTCTCTACAGCCTTCACTCACCTTTCATAGTACACTCAGCATCGGGAAAAAAATAAAACAACATAACCCCCAAAAAAGCAAATCACCTTAATTAGACCATTAAAAACACTGGCTGGTACTCTCCTGCTAAAGCCTCCAGCAAGCTTGTCCATGTGGACCAGACAAGTTCACTCATGACTACAACCACGGCGGCTTATTACTAAAAATCTATCTTAATGTTCATTAAGATGCAGGTTAACACATTAACTGGTCTCGCATAGCCACAAACATAGCTTCGGACATAGCAGGCTGTACCTCAAGGAGCATCAAGAGAGGTTTTTTTTTTAATTGTGTTCAGCTAACTCAGTTGACCTCAAACAATTGAGACACACACCCTTTTTGCCTGTCAGGACAGGGTCCTTCTCTGTCTTTCACTGCTGGGACAGGAGAAGCAAAATAGGTACAGAGGTGATTCACATGCAACCCATCCTTCACGTACTCTTAATGGGGGGTGGAGGGGAGGGAAGCACACGGGTGAAAAGCCGCAGCTGTTCCAAGGCTGTTTCAACTTTACGGCAAATGATTTATGGAAAACAAAACAAGAAGAACAGAAAAATAGGATTTGAACGTTACCGACCTAAAAGAATCATTATAAATACCTCCTGCTCTGTGTAAGGGCTACCCTGGGCTCCATCTGCCTTCAAGGCCAAGAAAGGAAACATTAAACTTGAACAGCTGCCAGAATTCACTGTCTACTTTCTAACAGCACTAGGCCGTGCTTAGACAGGGAAGTCTCTACCTGTGGCAGATCAGCAGGCAGCACGTCGGCCAAGCCTTGCTGCTGCTGCCTCTGCACTTCGCACCGTCACCGCATGCTCCAGCCAGAGCCCCGCAGAGGGACAAATACACAGCTCTGCTCTGTAAGGCTGCCCTCTCCCCGAGCATCTGCAAGCAGCACCAAGTTCGGATGGGAGCTCCTCACATCCCAGCAACAGGCTCCAACTATTTTGGCAGAGGCACATACTCTGGAGGGCCCTGACTCAGCGGACGAGGAAGGCACGGGTACCAGTCCGACAGGAACGCTCTCCTGCATGGGACAGCCTTACAGCGGGCTGGGGTTGTTATTCGAGGCACCGTGACGATGTTTAAACAAACAAGGACGGAGGATACACGCGCGTTCCCTTTGCTTGGGCATCACCGCAAAAACTTCCCGGGGTCACGCCACAGCCCAGCGCGCCCACAGCCAGGCCTCCCTGCCCCAAGCGAGACGGAGAGGCAGGAGCAGCAGTTGCTGTGGCAAGGCCCGAAACCCTCCCTCCCTTCCCCCCGCGCAGCCACCCCCACCCTCCAGGAGCTATATCGCAAATCCCCAGGCCGTGCTGACTGCCAGCTGACATAACTGTTTAGTCAGCAACCAGGGAGAGGAGTGGCCGCCCCCCTCCATCCTTCCCCAGCTCCTTCCCGTGGTACCTTCCCTGCTGCCAGCAGCCGCCAGGGAAACAATCTCTGCTCCCCAACCCCTCCTGGCCTCCCCGAAGCATTCTGTTTTCCGAAAAGTTTGTTGAACTCTGCATGTTGCTGAGGGATCAGGGTGGTT
>NW_020799095.1:61127761-61146630 GCF_003259725.1 Athene cunicularia
TGGGTTTTTTTTTTTTTCCTTCCCCCCCCCACCTCGGCCAGTGCTTTGTGTAACCCTCTTTCACCACCCTGCCCCATCCCCCAGGCGAGAGGAGATCCAGCAGCCCTGCTTCTGCTAGAGCAACTTCCTCCATTTGCTGTGAGAACATCACTCCGGCCGGCCCCGCGCCCCACCGCCACGCAGAGGAAGCGCAACATAATAGCCAGGCCCCAGGTGCCAAGGTTAGCCTGTCCTTTTCCTCTCCCCGGGATGATTTCCACTCCTTTTTATACCAGCCTCCCGAAGAGCAAAGGGGTTTAAAAGCCGTGCAAAAGTTAAGAACCAAAAAAAAGACCAAACCCCAAAATCAAAAAACCAAAACCTGCTGAAGCAACCACACACCCTTTGCACACTAGAACGTGTGTTTCAGAAAGGTTTAGCCTTCTTTATGGAGCAAAATTCAGCCTTCATCCACTCACTCAAAAGCTGATCAACTTTAATCATACCTTTTTCAGTCAGAGAAGTCCAGCCCTGGCCAGTAAGGCAGCAGTACTACCCGCATACAAAACTGCCACACTGCCTAGTGCGGATGCAGTGACTACAGCAGTACAAATGTCTCAGCTGAAAGGAAAACTGTATCCCAGACCAGGCTGGAATAACAGCCTGAGCAAAAGACAAGGATTTAGTCTGCAAGGGAGATGGAGATCATCACACAAATCCTGTTTCTTGGAGCACTGAGGACAGAGTTTCTACCCACTATTCTGACAACACCTGCATAACTCAACACACAACATATTTTTAAAAAATAGGTTTTAATGCAAAGCCTTACAATGTGTTATTATACATTTCCCCGGTCAGTTTGCTTGCACGGTACAAAAGCGTGCATCTACTTAACTCCAAAATGCAAATAGTGTGGAGTTGTTGGAGGGTAGCTGCTACACTTGCTCATTTCACAAAATCCTCTCCCTGTCAAGGTGTAACAAGGGGTGATTAAAAAGTGTAACTATGCCCTAGGTGTTATGATGTTATCCATAGTTTACACAGAAACAACATGTCCTGTGCTGACATCTCCAAAACAAAACATTTATCTGGCTTATACAAAAGTCTATTTCACATTGAAAAACTGAAATCTCCCCTTTCGTCCTCTCCTCCCCATTAAAAAAATACACACATGCTCTTTTTTGTATTTCCTCCCAGCTGGGTATCCATGCAGCTGACTCCAATTCGTTTGATTACTAAACTGTAGAATAACTGAGAAAGTGAGTTAGCGACCTGTCTCAGTTTATCATATTGTGGATACAAAGAGTTACTGAAAGAAAAAAAATACAGCCCTACAAATAGTCTCCAAATAACTAAGGAATGGCAAGGACTGAAATTCCCTAGAAAAGAAGAATGTTTTAAGTTCGGAACTCCTTAATTCTCTCTTCCATGCTTCAGTGCTAAAACCTCACATTCTGTACAGGCTGCCTGCTGCCAAGAGATAGACAGCTGCAACACGTAGACACAAAAAGGAGGTGTCTTTTGGCTGGAGTTTTAGATTTCTACATGCTGCCCTGTTCTACATGCTACTCCCCCAAACAGCTATAAAAAATAACTTCAGAAATCTAAAAACAAATGGACTATTGTAACGATGATAACTACTGATAGAGCCTGTATTAAGTGTGCAGATGCCATAAAGCCCTTTCACAGTCCACGTTCCTTTGCAACAAGACAATTTTCTTGGAAATGTGCTGTTGCAGTTATTGTATGTACTCAGCCTTTAGCACATGTTTAGTTCTGTGTCTTCTAACAGAAGTCTGGGCATTCCAATAAAACATAAATCAGTCTTCACTATTATTTTCTTCAAATTGTTCTCTCTACACAAGTGACTGATACTCTGCTCCTGGCTACACAAACCAACTTCTTCCACAAAAGACACTGCACCGACACTGGCAAAGTTGCACCAGATTGGTACCAGTTCAGCCAAAACAAAACCTGGACCACAATCTTACATGATGAAACATGATCTCCCTACCCAATATCAAGTGTAATTAAGAAAGATACTCTCTTAAGATGGAAATTAATTTGGGAGCAGAAAGAACAGCTAAAGGAGACCCTATTCACAAAGCAACAGAATCTTTGCACAGCTAATGCAATAAAGAGATTTGCATCAAGAGAGCAAACAGAGCATGTGTGGTAAGGTGGGAAGACAAGACTATTTTCACAGCTGAAACTACGAACCCTCTTGACGCAAACAGCGTGTAGTTTTGTGCCACTTGCACTGAGGGTCAACACCTCTCCAGAAGCTCTTCCCCTTCCTTCAGCTGCTCATTCCCAAGCCAGGGAAAGCCTGCAGTTTAGTTCCCCTTCACGGACCAAAACAAAAGTTGGTGAGGTATGACTGTTGAAAGACAGAAAAAATGAGAGAGGACTGGCTACCCAGATCATTTTAGAGATAAGGCTTACAGAGAAACCCCATATACCTTTGTATCAGTATCTCTGAAGAGGATGTGAGTTACAGTACAACAAAAGGAATGAACTGTTAGAGGCAAGGAGGTAAACAAATTAGGAAAACCAAAAACAAACTCCCCTTCTTAAGCTGTTTTTGCTGCTTCTTCATTCTATGATGTCAAACACACATTTAGGTTGCCAAGGAAACCATTATGAAGTCACTAATTCAACATCATTATGAATTTTTTTAGTTATCCAGGCAAAGACACACCAGAAAGGGGAAAGCTGGGAGAAAATACTAAACATCAAAAGACTCTTAAAAAATAGGCAGCTTCAAAGAGATAACAAACAGTTCTCTATTGAGATTTTTCCCTTTGCATTGTTTGTAGTCACATACCTGGAAGAATATTTGCCTTGAAGTGGTGGGGGAAAAAAGCCTTAAATACAAGTGGTGTTAAATACAACCTTTGAAGGCAAACACCACAATGTACCTGAAAAAGAGGCAAGTGGGAAAAGCAAAAGGGGCCAGGGGGGCAGGTGAAAGTGACTATTAACATAAGCCTGCCACTTTTACAGTTACTGGCATCGCGGTACAGAGATATCCAGGAACTGACAGTAGCCATCACTTACCTTCAATGAAGCTGGAAGCCAGAACACAGATAAGAATACACAAGTTAAAAATGAAGCATCTTCAAAAAAGCCCAAACGGTTGTGCTGGTTTTTCAACATCACAACTCCAAGCCAGCAAAGATCCTAAGCCCCACAACACAGCAGATGCAGTTCCTATATACAAGGACAGATAAAACAGACATTGCTAATGACCCCTCACCTATGAAGAAGGGCTTGGCTTAGGCTCTGTGTGCTGTGTTCATCAACCCAGCAACACTGCTGCATGGATTCAAGGATCTATCCTAGCAAGCCAATGTCTCCTGTTTCATCCAAGGTTGATTCAAAGTCCCTGCAAAGATAAACTGGCACAAAAACATTCCGTTTGGTTCTTTCACTTTTCCTCCTGTCCCCTGCTTCACTAGAGACATGATGCTTTTGATGGTTTGAGAACCAGTCTTTTTAATGATGGTTGGATGAGCTTTTGAAATCTGTTCTATCTGCATTGCAATCAGAAGTCCTGGACTCCTCTGCTATGTCTTCTCCACTGCCTCCTTGTGCCAGCACCACTAAATCAGCTGCATAGCAAGTCAGATTAGAGAACTGAGCCAGCCGAAACTGAACTTGCAGAAGACAGAGGGTCAAACACAAAAAGTCCTTATCAGCTTCTTGGCCTAACACTTTAGGGCATATCTTTAAGATATTTAACATCTTTAATATTTAGTATATATACCTTAAGAAAAAAAGACAGTTAAGAAAATACTTCTAATTAAAGCAACATAAACAAGCCCTCCTGCTTACACATGTACAGTAACTTTATTTTAGTTTTTAAGTTTTCCTCATTTAACACCCAAGAGCAGAGACACCTGCAAAGCGTATGCCACACTAGAGCTCCATTCCTTGGTCCTCACATGGCCTTTAGGATACTAAACTTAAATATGGGATACTAAATGCATAGAGCAGCAGCAGAGCAATACCAGATGAGCTCTGAATTCAACAATCAGAACTACAACCACAACTTGATAGTTTAAAAGGACAGCCCCTGCCTCCTTTCTCCAAACAGATACACTTGCTACTTCCAAATATGATATAATTTACAGACCCCAATACTAAGTGCTGAACAGTTTATTAGAATGGTTTTATACACAGCGACACTGGAAGATTATAATTATAAATCAGCACTACACAATGAACACAGCTTGTTTCTCCTAAGACCACTCACTATATTTCATCAATCTTGAGAGGCTTAATAAAGGGAATAAGTAACATAGATAGAGCTGAGTTCTCATTGTGAAAGACTTTCTTTACCAAAAGGTTTGAAACAGCTAGTGTCACCCTTGCAACTAAGTTTCCAGTTCTGGCAAGTTGGAATAAAGTTTTTCACCAGCTAAACACAAAGCAAGCAGCATGCATCATTTGGTAGGCAGGTTAAGGTAGGGCTTTAGAAGCCAAGGTTCCTTTTTAGGCTATGTCAGTACTGAAGAATGCACAGCACTTTACACACAGAAAGAAAGGGGTTAGCATGACCTGATCTAAACCTCTCCTTTCTCACTCTTCACTTCAGAAATGGCTGCATTTCAGTATCATTGTAGGCACCCATTTGTAAAGGACCCTGGGAGCAATCTAACGTAAGCAAATACTAGCTGTATGGTTAGTACTGAAGCAAATTCTTTTGGTTGCAAAAATTAAAATCTCCAAGTCCACCAACATGGAGGAGTCCTACAGGTGGACAAGCGGGTTGGCAGACTATCAAAAAAATGGATGGGAACATAGTAGAGTTACATCAATAAACATTTTACTTCAGAGCGCTCATAACAATTCCTCTGATACTGTTGAGAGCAAACAGATGGGTGAAAAGTAGTCATCATCCCAAATAAGCAGACTAGCATTGAAAGCGGGCAAACTTTTTTGTGGGTAGTATCACTTGGTCTGAGTGGATCTCAAAGAAATATCACCAGAGCTGACAAGGACAAATGCCCTGTATCTCTGGATAAGTTGCATTCACTAAGGTTTTAGATACCCAGGGCATGCTTCAGGCTGCCATCTATAGGGGGGAAAAAAATAAGTGAAGGGATACAGAGACAATGCTCTTAGAAACCAGTAGTATATTTGGGAAGGAAGGCTGAGAGCAAAGCACCATTTAAACAAGTAATTCTCAAGCAATCATGAGGCAGACCTGCAAACATCCTTACCAATCAGCATCTTCTGTCTGTAACCTGCCAACGTTGCGAAAGTTTCCCAAAAAAGCTGCTGAAGAGGAGAATACTGGCAGCACCTGGAAATCTTTAAGTCTGTCCAAGTATATGTCTTACAGTAATAAATATGTAGGCAAATAAAGTACTTTTGGCATGTGCCCGTGATCGATGTTAACAAGGCAAACTGAAGCTTTAACAAGTGTCAGTGAACAACATAATCAAAAGCATGGAACAACTTCTGCATAATAACTGATACTCAGATTGGGACTCCAAGCTGGGAGGAAGGCCACAGAGGTGATAGAGCAGACGTCCACACAATCCTGAAAGGCGGGGAGAAGGTTGGTAATGATTACTCACTATTTCCCATAGTACAAGTTCTAAATGGTATCAAGTGAAACATCAAATGGCAGGTTTAGAACATTGTTTTTTCACCTCAGTCTGGGTTCAAAAAGCTGATGGACAAGCTCAGAAAAAAGGATTCTTGAACTTAAATATTGAAACTGTATAAAAACCCTGTTGCTCAAGAGAATACAGAGCTGCACATTGCTAGTAGACTACAGTAGGAAAGCATCATTAATAGTTGTCCTTTCACCATACTCTGTTTTGATAAATCCACATCAATGAGCATCCTGGGCTACATGGGCTTTTGGCTTGACTTGGTATTAGACACAAGTAGGACTCCCTCTAGTTTTCACTTTTGTAGGCAAAAAATGCACATGACTTACTCCACAGAACTAAAAATCCTTCCACTGTAGATCCAGAGGCATTTCTGTCAGCTTGAAGAGGCATTACCCACTCTGAACCCACACTTCACTGGAGAAGCAGGTACCAGGAACTTCTCATTCCAGGACAGGGCAGTCCTGAGGAGACACTGCCAGAGCCACAGGTTCAGCATGATTCAGGTCAGGGTGATTTCAGAGGTTACCGAACCACAGCTGTCTTCCCTGTCTGACGGCCAGTAGTTACCATGCTTGCAGACACGACCAACTCCAGAGCTGCCCATAATTGAAGTTTTAACTACCACTCAATTCAATTCAAGCACAGCAAACTCTGAAGTGCGCAGCTTGGGAGGGAAGAGACACATCCATCCTTCTGCCTCTGTAACACAAACCAAGCCCTTCATCCAGGGTCAGAGCACTGCAGCAGGATGAGAAACCTCAAAAAAACCTGAAGCCCTTTCTGCAGCAACCATTTGCCCGAGACCCCCATGTAGGCAGCAAGTACAGGCACCTTTACTTCCAGGCCTCTGGGCAGGGACGGTGGTTAGAGGCTTGTTTGTGGACCACCTCCAGCAGAAGAGTCCAGCACAGAGCCCGGTCTCTTGCTGGTACTGCCACAGGCCATATTAACTTGTCACCTTCAATATGCATCCAGCAGAGTTCAGGTCATGGATTTGTTGGAAGTTCATCACTTATTCAGGCTTTTGTGTGAGAGGTCATTGCTGTCAAACTGTCTGCTTTCACAAGCACAAAAGCTCATGTTAAAATGTAAATACTTACAGGTGTTCCACCAGGCACTCAAGATGAAAGTCAGAGCAAATGTATTAGCCCTAGCTGTATTTTACAATGCTGGTAGTACTTGATTGTCATCTGTGAACCAAGGTTTTTATGTGGGTTCATCTGCCTAGACAGGAAGCATGATCTAATGGTGAAGACACAGGACTGGATTTAGAGCATTCAGGTTCTTTTTCTGCCTCTGGTACTGTCTCTCTGTGACCTTCAGTAAATAAATTCTTCATGCCACTATCCCAGTTGAAAAGAACATGAATAGATGCTTGCTCAGTCCCATACAACTGCTGTGACCCTGTGTCATTTTTGCTAATTACTACAAGAATTCTGGAATTATACAGAAAATGTTAGTTTGACTCACAAAGTTAACTCGAGTTAACAAAAACCAAGAGCCTTCTAAAAGAGCACAACACCCTCCTCCCCAAATGCCTGTGTTACACTGTTTGTTTTTCAAGACTGAATCTCTGCAACTTATTATTACACTGGCCTTGATGGAGACAGCATTTTGCAAATTCAGCTCTGCAACAAGCCCTGATAGGCTGGCTTATCCCTGTCGCCTTGATTTGTGCACTGCATACCACTTGCAAGCAATTCAAGCACAACTTCTGTGTTGGGGTAACACCACAAAACTAGCAGAAGGACTATGCTGGCACAGGCCTACTGGGAAAATCAACTCCCCAGCTGTGGGAAGAAGCAAAGCCGGCGGAGGCTGCAATCACCACGTCACCCTGGAATCCAGTTTCATGTCCAGTCCAACCTCGTTCTGTGATTGAGCTGCACAGTTCTGGAAAAGCTGTTATCCTCTTCCCTCAGCACTTCCAGTTACACATCAGATTATCTTGCAACTTTCAAAAACTACTATATTAGCTATTAAATTGGAAGAAGTCATCTCAGGCCCGAGAAGAATTCACCACATTCATTCAGATCAGTACCTATCACAGGGGTAATTTTGCACTGAGCATCCCATGTGATGGAAGTCAGAGAGATAGCCCCACTGCCCTTAACCATGCAGAGGCTCTCACCATCAAGGACCCTTGGTATCAATATATAAGGAAAGACAGCTTCAGTAAACCTCATGGGTAATGCAAAGCACCATCTCTCTGAAACAACACAGGGTAGTGGAAGGGAGCTGTGAACAACTGTGTTCTTCTGATGTGCATTCTCTTCCTCTGCTCAAGCAAGCGCAGGAGGCCAATCAAGCACACATGACATGCTCCCTGCAGGATGCCACATCCTGCCGTATTTCATACGGCATCCCAAGGCAAGCCAGATACTTTTCAAAGACAGTATGATGTTTGACAGTATGATCTGTCACAGTGTGACAGGTTCTCAGAGACAACATAGGGGAGAGAGAAGGAACAGCACTGACAGATTTATCCAACACTGCCGAACTGTTCCTAGCCACACTTCTCTTAAAAGGAAAAAAAACAAGCAGACACACACAAATTTTACAACACGTATTCTTTCTGCTCCTTGCTTTCAGTAACTTGTTCTACTTTTATGAATTTCCAAAGCCTTCCCATTCCTACAGGAAGCAGAGGTCTGTTTTGAAGGGGAGAGAATAATCATGGGGGTTGTTCTATGTACTGCTCACCCCCCTAAACCTGCTCCCAGCCCTGCTTCCCCTCGCCCCCCACACACAGTGCCGCGTTTTAAGGAGCACTGGTTATGCTGACATGAGTGAGGCTCCGGGGCCCATCCAGGCAGCTGTTCCTGCTCCTGTGCGTGGCCAAGAGCCAAGTCCCTCTGCCTTTTTGGTGATGTTCCCTCCTGCCGGCTAGCCCCACTCCCGCCCACATGTCTGCAGGGTGGGGCGAGGTGGCCACTGGCAGCCTTTCCAAAGAAACCTAAGCAAGAAAAAATAAAAAAGGCAGCTTTCATTTCCAGCCTCTGGTCAGAAATGCTCAGCAAATTCTGACAGGGTGCTGTGGGTTGAAGGAACTGTAGTTTTTCTTCCCGGACAGCCAAGGCCCAAGTTGCCCTTAGGACTTTGTCACCTAGAGGAGAAAAACACATGCTCTGTCCTCCCTCTCCCCACATGCAGGGAGAGTCCACCAGCATCAGAGACGGGCCTGTGGGCCCCGCTCCATACAGCTGTTCCCCTATTTTAAAGCAGACCCATGCTCAGAGGCAGTTGTTCTCCAGCCAGATGATGATAGCAGACCAGCAGAAAGCTCACCCAGATGAACCCAAGAGCGCAAGGCGGGTGCATGACATCTTCCAGGCGCAGGAAGGGGGCCACTATGGCACTTTTTCTTCCCTCTACTGCTCCCCACAAGGGCAGGAAGCAGTGTGAGGGCAGGAGAGGCGTGCCAGGGCATCTTTCGGCCCAGCCAGCCCCATGGGGGCAGGTTTTAGGCACTGGCTATCTGCAGCCAGTACTCCCAGCAGCAGGGAGCGTCCCCATGCTGAGCCGCAGCCAGATCCAGGGAGTGAAAAGGTGACAGCCAAACCAACTTCACGTATGCCCTCAGAGCCTGCAGCTCAGACCCCATGTCAAGATTAGGAAAGTATGCACACACAGAGAGCACATGAGCTGCTGGAGTGCTTTGTTTAACTCTTGCAGTCACTGTATATTGAAGGAGTTTGGTTCACAGCCACGTATCTGGCCATGTCTCTTCAAAGCCAACTCTTCTCAGGCCACAAGACCTGCAAAACTTCCTCGGGCTGAGCAATACCTTCTCAAGTAGGTCAGAAACTGAAGTCAGAGAGACGAATTTTGAGCTGCAGCTCACACGGGTTAAAGATTCTGGCTTGTGTCAGGAATACTTTTTCTGAAAGTTAAACGCAGGCCCCAGTCCTGAAACACTTCCCCTAACTTCGCCCATGCCAGTATTTTGACTTAAATGGAACAACCTACTTAAGTAGAATTATATCTGTGTTTAAAGTGTCTGCAGGATCAGTGCTTGGCATGATCTAGACTTGCCTCCGACATACACCCCACCCCCCCTAGCAAATTTTAAAAGTATCTCGAGAGCCATCAGGCTAAGCTGTGTTAAGACAAAAAAGAAAAGGATAAAGATGGTAACTCCCACCCCAGCACATTTAAAATTTACATCTGCGTATGTTGTAGGATGATTCAGCCAGACAGGAGAAATAGGGATGCCTGAAGGCTACAGCTGGAAGCAAGAGAAGGGTCCCTAATACTTGGTTTATCTGGGCAAAGCGGAGTCTCAAAACCAAGCAGATCTGTACACTTATCAGCACCAGAAGCACTGATTATTCTGGGAATCACTTATGATTCTTTTAATTTTATCTCTTCTAAGGAATAACAATTTAAGTACAGTAATGTTAGCAATCCTAAACTGCAGAGAAACCCTCCTTGAGCCAAGAAACAAACTAGACTGCTTCTTTCTCAGTACTGTGCACAAAAGTAGCAGATACAAACATGAGCTTCCCTGGAACAAACCAGTCAAATTCATTCAAATCTTCCCGAAGCGCAACAGGGCAGAACCCATTCCTGTTCCCAGAGCTTATTACAGTAACATGACTAAACATGCTCAGCAGTCCAATGTGATAGGATGCATCCATTTGCTGATGCCAGAGGAAGATGCATGCCTCTTCTACATGGCACTGCTCTCACAGGCTGCTTTTCAAAAGATGTTTTGAAAAGCGACCTGCTGCGTACATTCTTAACAAGTCATAGTATCACCGGCTGTACAAGTGTTTGACCTCTACTTGCTATGCACTGTGGACAAAAATCTGACATCAGCTTATTCCAACCTTAGTAACACCAAACTGCTCCTACAAAGCTGGTTAGAACAGACTACGACAACGCACCGATAAACTCCCAGACAGACCCCTGGAGTGCTGAAAATGCAACTAGTTTAGTACGTGAGCCCACATGTTTTAAATTTGGGTTGGTTGAATCCAAGTAAGTAACCTGATTAAAATGGGAGTCTTCTCTGGAGGTCTAATTTCTATATGTTTCCATTACTCCATATGCTTTCATGTTGTATAAATGTAACAAATGATACATACATCACTGTTGGGATATTTAAGAATTCGGTTTAAAGCTACGACGCAAGTCACTCAAGGCAAGAGAATTAAACTACTTTGTGAACGGCAAGAGCCAGCAATTGCACTTCATTTCAGTCTTAGGAAGGTGATGTATTTAGGGGGTGACATCCTTCTATTCCCAGTTTCTTCTTCTAATTTCTCAATTTCAGAACCTTGACATTTGTCATTTTTACATGCAGACCTAAAGCAAAAGGGAGAGAGAAGGACATGGTCTGACTGTGATGCTTTAAAACGTGTATTAAAGTTAGGAGTATGTTTGCTTCTAAACCAACCAGAAACAGACCCCTGAACACGTGTATATACATGCACCCATACTGCCTAGAAAAAAAAAAAAAAAAAGGAATCTTTGTCCCTTGGGTGCAAACTAGGCATTTATGAGAGCTGCCCAAACTCTGCCTTGCAACCAAAGCTCTCTGCTTACATGCACACACCTCAGCAGCAGCAGCAGTGCAGGTTCCCAGCATGCCTCAACCTTGATATCTGGAAAGGGTCCACTATGGGGTAAGAAGATAGTTATAATTAAACATTTATACTGAGGTAGTGCCGAGCAGGTCAGTTCCACAATGTGTTAGGTGTCTTTTCAAAACTCGGTAATTGAATGCTGATCCCTGCCCCAAAGAGTTTACAGTGTAGGAAATCAAAGCATAACACTTGGCTTCTATATACTGCGAATTAAACGAAAACCACCACCTGCTCATTTCTTGGATCTTTGGACTAGGCAGCCCTTATAGACATCCATTACCAGAAATAGTGGAAATTTTTTAATCAGCAGTCTGGACTTTCCTAATCTACATCTGTGCTACTGGGTTGTGCAGCACTGTTTGAGTCACTAGCTGGGACAGTAACTACTGCGTGCAATCTGCACATGCTGCTGGCATCTTCTTGTCCAGAGTAAATTATTTTTGGCCCAAATATTTTTTAGCAATCATTCTGAACAGACAGTAAGCACACAAACGGAAACATTTACTGCAAGTTGGACGATTCAAGCAGTGTAGGCATGAGAAAGGCTGCCAATGCACGAGGTCGAAAGTCAGGCAACAGCAGATCCTTCTGCACAGGGTCACCCAATACTCCAGGATGACCCCAGGCAGGCATCAGTACATTACTATGCAATACCAGCACGCTATCGTTGGCTATCAGGCAGACCACAGCTACATGCAAGCCTGTGGAGCTGCAAATCTACTAACCCACATCTTTTTCTATGGAGATTAAGCATTACACAATGGTGTAAATAAAAACTCTGGCCCCAAACATGCCGGAACCATCTCTGTCCCAGATCCATCCTCGGGGAGAATTCTCTACATTCCCCTTTTCCTGCAGGGAAGGACAGGCTTGGGAAGGACAAGTCCTCCTCCCACTCCCCAGAGCAAATATACTCAAGAAAGTTAAAGCACAGCCTCTAGGATTTAGAAAAGGGATGCAGCAATGGCCACACTGTTTCAGCAATGCTCATAACTAGGACAGAATAGAATTTAGTCAGAATAGGCTATTTTATCACAAATTCAGTTTGTTATTTATCAATCAAGCTCCTAAAACAGATACACTGACTTTGTAACTACACCTGTAGGAATTTCAAGCACCACAAAAATACAAAGACACGATTAGTGTTTCAGTTTTTTAAAGATTCCTGGCATCTTTCATGATATGAATGCTCAAGAGCTTTCAGCTGTATATACCCCACATAAAACCTTAGTCCAGTGAAGCCTGAAAGAATTTTGCTGTTGATTCAAATGAAGCCACGTTTTCCACTTCTACATACTATTTACACACCTATTGATTTATTAAACACATAACAGCGACCATAACGGGGCATGATCTGTATTCAGCTTGGCCCACTTAACTGTTTTGTGAACACCTTAACTTTTCATTTGCTGAGTTTTCAGCGTTTAAAATGAATAACCTTACCATTTATTTCTTTTTTCTTTCTCAAGGGAAAAAGGAACCATGGAAAATTCTCAATCACTAGATTTAAAGAGCTTACAACTTCCAAAAGCTTTGCAAGTAGAGATTGAGAACTGCTTGAACTGCAGTTAGTGGAGCTGCAGAGTTTACAAAATCCACCAGTTCCTTCCTGCAGAGTTTATAATCTGCATGGCTTCCTCCCAAGGTAACCAGCATCCCACTCTGAGGTATGGATCATTTCACTCACCCCTAGAAATTCACCCTCTGGTTAAGTTGAACGTGGAAGCCACTTCACACTCAGCAAAAAGACACTGCCATTTCGCAAAAAGGAGGAATGCAGGCAGAGGATGGAGATTTCCCCCACAAAGTGCCGGTAGCACTGATAGGAAAATAAATTCTTCTCTATTTAAAGAAAATCAGTTTCCAACAATAAACTGAGTTCACAGTGGGGAAATAGGGACACTATCATACAGCCCTCTTAGATCTTTTTGCAACATGAACAGTCAGGCTCCTGACAGTTCAAAGACTGCCAGGAGATCTTACCAAGCAAAAGAGCAACCTATCTGCTGTAAAGGCCAGAAGTTACTCCAAGACTTGTTCCAGAAGCTGCCAAGGACCAGTTTTGAACCTTACTTGGAAATGTAGATGTACTAAGCAACACCTGGCTGGGCCATCTGATAAGGAGAAAGAACCAATGATACCTGCAGCTGTTAAAAAAACAGACTAAAAGGAATATACCCTCCAAATCAACTAAATACAAGGCATAAGTTACATCTCTGTAAAGCAGCATTTGTCATTGCACTCATACTTCCTCCCCTGGAAAATACAGTCAAACTTCACAAATGGAAGCCCTTAGTAACCCAGCTACATCTCTTCCACAAAGTGGCACGTGCTTCCACTTCCTGGACCTCCAGTGTCTCACTTAAAAAGCAAGCCTTCTCCTGCAGCCCCCCTATCTTCCATCCAAAAGCATCAGGATGTATAAACAGCAAAATATGTGAGTTGTGCTGCAAGTTATCCAGATGAACACCAATTCAGGATACCTTAATGCTTTTGGGGAGATGGAGAGGACAAAGCGGGCAAGCACATGTACAACACGCCACAGCCACCTGTTGTCCTTGATACAGGGTCAACTGCATCAACATCAGAAAAAAATGCACACACGAATGAAAAACTGCACAGGTATTCAGGTACTGGCTGCTTCACATGTTCTCAAAACACTAAGAGCAATGAGACATAATGAACTTAATTTAATGAAGCAAGTGCATTTGTGTAACAAAAAGAGGAAATTAAACTAGGTTCTTTCCCCTATCCAAAGCTGTGAGAGGTCCAAATTAAAAGTGATGTTGCTCCCTAAAGGAAATACAAGGAGTACTGCAAAATCCAAAGCAGTTCTCCCTTGTCAAAGCCATAATGTTATCAGTGTGAAGAAGTTCGGCCTGAATACAGGAATGGAATTTACTGTTGTGATGCAAGAGCTCTGAGAAAAGCACTCCCAGGTACCAATACACCTGAACACTGACATCACCTGCCGTACAAAATGGGACTAACAAGGGCTTGACTTAAAGCCAGCTAACCACACACAATAAAAGCAAAAGCCAGCTACACTTCAGTGTGAACTTTTTGCTTCTCTCATCCTCACAGAGGAAGTACATACTTAAATTCACTAAAATAAGGTTTGTCAACGGCTGATCAGCCTCCATTTTCAAAGGACAGATGACACAGGCCACCCATTCCTAAAACACCTACAAGTATGTTTGTGCCATTTCAAGAAAGCACTTGCTAACACCTGTTAAAATATCCACCAGGATATGTGGAGAAGTCTAACATGTATCAGAGACAGGCAATTCCACTATTAACCACAAAATGTATTTCTCTTTTAGAACCAAATTAGCAAGTCATTCAGACACAGCAACATAGATATTTTTTACCCAGACTTAAAAGTCAAATTCAGTTTTTCAAAGCTGACAGGAATACACTGGAAAGTCACTTGGCCACTGTGTGCAAGCAGTTATCCCACACTTTTTGAGACCTCTACACAAATACGTCCCTTGTGCAAACAGATCTTCAAAGAAACTTCAGACACTGGGATGAGAGGATATCTCCTTCAAAAGGAAAAGGATCTCTCAAAATCCTGAGATTAAATAAGTAAATAACTAAATAAGATTAAACACAAAACACCTTTGCTCAGGAAGGTTAGGTGTAGGAAAAGAATGCAATTTGAGCTGCTTCCACATTGCTTCTATGTCATGGCTATGGCATGGATCAGCAAAGGAGACAGGGGAGGTAACCAAGGCCTGCAAGGCCTCCCTCTCTAATGGTCCTTGGAATACCTGCTTTAGTTCAGGAGCCTAACAATGCCCATGGGGGATTTTGACAGCTTTTCCCTTGCTGTAGCACCTCTGGATGGCTGGGACTCTGCAGGTGAATCCTGTTGTTAAAACAGCTGCTTTTCTCTATGTCGTTAAAGAGGTATTCAGATTCTCTTAGACTTACTTAGTTGAATCACTCTGAATAAACAGTCTCCACCCATCAACTACTTCTTTTGTGTAAAGCACCTATTCAAAGGCAACCACCTTTATTGATTGCTAGGCTGGCCAACCTGAAAGCTGAAATGCCACTATTAAAAAAAAAGCAGGATACACCAGAAGACCTGTGTTGTTTCTAAAGGAAGCACAGGTCCAGGCACTGCTCAGTTACATAAGGACAATTCCTTTCTGACTGCAGGAGGCTGCTCTAACAGGTTTAGCACCAGCACTGCCACAAGCCAAGTATCCCACTGACTCTTCTCCCTTTTGTTCAGGCTCCTTTCCTTGTTCTGACCCTCTTCCAGCACAACAGGAACAAGCTATCCAACGGGAGTCCACAGCATATGCCCCAGCTGGCAATTCTTTGTACTTTTAGTATTTCATAATAAAACATTAGCCCAAGCTCTAAATAAGTTTTGTCGCGCTGCTCTGAATAAAATGCTGAAGGAAGGGTGGTGAGATGCTCTGTACTCCTGCCTCAGAAGCCCGCACTCTTCTAAGTCACTGGCCCTCAAATGTTGCTATTCAAAACAGAGCGGTAGGGTGGGGTGGAGGAAACACCTTCAGGTGGGAAAAACATCATGACTGGCAGACATCAAAGATAAGCCATCATCAGATTTCTTGCACCGAAGAAGAACAAAGAGTCAGTACTCTTGAAATTCCTGTTCAGAAGTACCCCAGAACAGAGCCATGACTTCCCACCTCAGCCAACCTCACCTATTTTCATTTGTAATCAAACGTTGATAACTAAACCTGGCCTGGCAAAGCTCTGCAAATTTCAAGCCCTTCCTGGCTCTACACAAATAGCTAACTTTTCAGTTTATGACCAGAGAGTGGCATCTCCTAAGACACCCAAGGCCTACCTTTGAAATCACTGCCTATAAAGATGCTTTTAAATGCAGGGGAAGCTGGGAGTGGGAGGCAGGTCCCTTAGTTGCGGGTTTATGTAGGATATTAAAAAAAAAACAACAACAACAACAACAAAAAAAACAACTCCCACTAACATACAGAGGAAGGATTCCTCCAACAACTCCCCAAAGAAAATCTGATTTAACTGATGAACAACAACTTGACGAGTCAGACTTCCCACCCAACAATAAGAAACAAGCTGTTGCATGGTCTCAGAGAGTAATTCCTTCTCAACCCCGAAGTTCACATCTGCTCCTCGAGACACTTCCCAGCAAAGATGCAGGGTACCTGAGCACTCCATCCACGATGAAGCTGTACTCCAAAGAACATGAAGCAGTTCCTGGACCCTTTCCAAGCTGCAGAATACTCTTGAAAAAGCATATTTTAAAGCTGTAATCCCATGACTGACCATCTTGCTTGAATTCAGAAAAGAGGTAAAAGCCACAGAGCAACAGGCCTTCTCACTACCTTCGGAAGAACCACAGCTGCACAACCATCCTCTTCTACAATGACCTCCCAAGCAAGAAAGAAGCTACCACATCATCAAGTCAGCCCTCTCAAACTGGTCCAGTAACAGGGTTCAATAATACACTCATTTGAAAACAACCCTTGCTGTGCTAAAAGAAGAAAACATGATTTCACATGTTTTAAGAGTGTACACCTAAAACACAGATTTCCAAACTTAGGCAACATTCATCAAAAAGTTAAAAGGGGCTTTTTCTGCACATGCACAGATTTCAGACTAACAGGATTTACTTGTTTTCTGCCTGTTCCTGGGGAACTTTTGCAGTTTCTTTTTTCCCAAGACTGTTCCTACAGGCTGCTATCCAACATACATCAGATGCTCTTGGAGCAATAGATAACTCTGGAAGGACATTTGCAAAGGGCACAAATCAAGGGCCCAGTGCTGGCAAAATTTAGGCATACTGGGGAAAGGCTGAATTACTCTTGTATGTAGATAATTTGAACACTTGACACAGTTTCCCGGAAAGCTTTATTCATGCATTCAAGTATTTTTTTCAGATGTTTTACTATCAAAAAATGTATTTTAAGTCAATAAAAAAATTATTGCAACTTAAAAAGTGAATCCCTTACAAAAACACTCAGGTTAATTTTAGCATCCTTCTGTTTAGCTGCTTAGCAACACTTATCCTATGACCTTCTAAGCACCACCTACTTTTACAAGGGATAATGAATATAACCAAAGGGATTTATCTATATGTTTTTAATCTACACAATGTAAGTACATGCACAGGTTTTTTTAAATAAGAAATCCAGCTGAGAGCAATCAGAACTATTTCTGCTTAAGAAACTTTCACAAGCTAAAGTCATGTTACTGTTATGTCCAATGTAGGCAAAGTAATAAAATCCTTAAGGACTGAGAAAAGCACTGCAGAAGACAATGTTTGTATGCCTTGGGAAACACTGCACTTGCCTTTGGTTATAGGAGGCTATAGATATTACTAACAGATAATGAAGACATTCAGCTTTCACAATTTTGAAACTTCAAGAATCTCCTGACCCTCAGAATCAAAAAGAAAAGGCATTTGGTCACAGGGCCACTGAACACTGTTAAGTACACAACCTGGGTGAACTGAATCTGAATAAGATGTTTCACTACACTGAAATCTGCAAGCAAATAAAACTTCAAACAGCCAGGTCCAAGTGAAAAAAACCCCAATCAAACAAAAAATCCAGAAAAAGTCAGCGAACACCCTATTACACTGTCTTAAAAGCAAGGCCCCCCCCCCAAAAAAAAACCAACAAAAAACAACAAACAGATATACTCTTTAGGGTCATTAGTTATAAAGAAAGAAATGTGTAAGAGTGGCTACATAAATAGTCACTACAGATGGACAAACAACAGTATGACAACTGGAAGCTGACAGAGAAATTAGAGCAGAAAAAAAGTTTACTCAATTGTACTACAAGGACTGTGCTTTTCCAACTATACCATACAAATTCAGTTCCAAATACAGCTGCTGGGAGGAGGAAGGTGAGGGAGCAAAAGAGGCCACACTGGGGCGAGCACAGCTGCCCTGCAGCAAGAGAGGCGGCTGGATGTGTCCCTGCCGGCAGGTGAGGGAGAGCCCTGGTACTCTGATTGATTGGATGATGGATTCATGCTGTTTCTGGGTTTCTAACAAACAAAAGGGCCTATTCTTCCCTGGATGTACCCAACTCCCGTTAAGGCTAATCGGCATTATGCAGGCACACCAAGAAAAGGCTATATACCCTTAAGTCTTCAAAGAGAAAATTAAAACCTAAAACAAATATGGCTGGCCTGACCCTGAGTCACTGCATCCCTTTCACGCACGCTGACCCTGTGGAAAACAGGAACTGCGGTAACAAAACTCGGTGCTTGTGTCAAAACGACAGACTTCAACGAAAAACTTCAGCCATCATAACAGCTGTCTGCTGTGCACTGCAGGGGTGACAAGATGGGAATTATTTAGCAACTGCTCCTGTTGTTAGTAAGCAAATTTTTTGTCCAAGGCACGGGGCTGGATGTTGGAATGGTAAGAAACATCAGCTGCATTTGCTGACTGTCCTAGACCAGTGCCCCCAAATCGCACCGAACCAGACGTTTTAACTACTTTCTCAAATATGTAACCACACTTGATCTTATCTACAACAGAAAACGGGTGAAAAAAGGGAGTCGGGATTAAAACTGGATGGCTGGTTCCTCCCTGCCGCCTTCCCTCCAGAAATCAGTTCAGCGGCTCCCAGTCAGGATGCTGGTTCCTCGGCGGGCAGGACCAGAGCATCAGCTTTGGGCCGGGCACCCCTGC
>NW_020799095.1:61146680-61162417 GCF_003259725.1 Athene cunicularia
GGGTGCCCCGGCAGCCGGCGGCTCCCTCTGGCCGCGGCGTGCGCTCAGGGTTGGAAGCGCATCCGGAGCCGCCGGTGGCGGTGCTGCGCTGCCCGGCTTTAGGAAGTCATCGGGGCTCTCCGCTGGCCGTGGAAATGTCTGTGCATCCTCCTCCTCCTCCCTCCTGCCCGGCGCCTCACCAGGTACAGCGTCTGCCGGCAGGAATCCGCTGCTCCGTGTGCACAAGTCGGCTTCTGGTGGTGGTTGGCTGTTTCCTCGGAAAACTTCGGTCCTTGTGCGATTTTGGGTCCCTGCTGGGGGTCAGTCATCCGTCCGGCTGGCGAAACCTAAGGGACGTGAATTTTAACAGGACATCAGCATAGGAGGTCCGAACACCGCGTCTTAACGAAGGCAAGATTCAGACGTTGGCAAATAGAGGTAGCTACCAACTGCCCAGACACTGCACATACGGTCCTTTCTGTCATTCTCACTGCACTGGCAGTTCAAAGATGTAGAAGACTCAACAAGTGACGGAGAGGTGTTTGGAGTCGTGGGGAATTCACTTTAAAGTCAGAACCAGCTTAAAGTTGCGTGACAAATAATAATAGTACATAAAATCTCTGGAAACACTCCATCCTGAAAGCTCAATGGGGCGGGGGGGTTGGGGGGTGGGAAGGCAAAACTGCTTGCGAGCAGTGCCATAATGAGAATAGGAGGAACCAGTTTACACTTTAAGGAAATGGTTATTTACACTCTTTCTAAAGCTACTAAAACTAGGCCTTTTAAAGCTGTTGGTGAGATGGAACCTGAAGTTGAAGGCTGGCTTTCAAAAAAATCAAGTCCTGGCCTGTAGGCAAAAGGTTGTACCAGCCTACCTGGTATCCTATCTCCTGATTCAAAAGGATTCACATGGAAAGGAAGGCTAGATTCCCTGACCAACTCTTTTCACATGCAGTCTTTTGCCTGTAAGGTGTCACCACTAACTCCCTTTGCACCGTTCTTTTCAAATACTGGTTAAAGACATACAAGTTAGGAATACACCGGAGCTGTCTCAAAGACATGAACTGTGCTTCATGTCAGGAATAAATCTCTTCCCTTCTGAACTCCAAGTGAAACACCTGCAGGTTTGGTGACCTAGAACCTGGAAATGCCAAAATTGCAAAACTAAAAGGCACACACATGTATTCAGAACACGAAACTGCAGCTTTAACTTAATGCGGGTTTGTTGTGGTGGTTTCTGCAGGCTGAGTTTATGTCAGCCAAATTTTGTGCAGTATTGCATGTGAGCTTGGTGTATAAATTTCAATACCATTAAGCTCTGTTAAAGCAGAGCTGCTGACTGACAGAACAGCTATGTAATAGTTTACCCCACAATATTAGCGGCAAACATTAGAAAGTGCATTCTGATTCTTCTGTTACAAGGTTCTTATTTTACAAAAAAACAATCAAGGGAAGTAATTGAAAAAAAAATTCATTGTAAAGTGTCTTTAACCTTATCATGTCTGTCCCCATTATACCTGCCAACCTGCAGTGGCAGAACTGCTGGTAAATTCAATAGCTTTATAGCCAGCTTACGTCTTTACTTCAGTATCTCTTGCAGTCAGGCATCCAATTAAACAAAAAACTGAACAGTTGTCCATCTCAAACTCAGCCTTTAAAACATGTTACTCACATTGGAAGACTGCCATGGTTTAAACCTGCATGGTACATGCATATAAACTGTGTGGAGATTAGGCCTACGAGTTTACAACCTAAGGCCTTGTTTGCACAGACATTTACATAAATTGCTGTAATTGAAACTGGTGCAAATTCCTGTATGGATAATCATCTTGGGAGGCTGGCCACGCATGTCTCATTGACCTGTGGCTAATATCTGTAGAACAGTCTTGGAGGCATTTTGGCCCACCTCTGCATGAAGATTCCCATCCACCCCAGCTGTATTTTCTAACTTCAGAGGTGCTTAAGCAGCCTTCCACAAAGGGAGTTTAGCAAGTGAATAGACAGAATAGGAAAACAAGCAACATTCAGTTCAGCATCTGAAATCTGCTCTAGAAAGGAGGAAATGCAAATAATGTTGGTATTGCAAAGCTGGAAAAAAATCAGGATTTTAGTGCTTGGATAAAATATATGTTTTTATGTTTTTAACATCTTGATTCTTTCAGAAAGATGTAAAGAAGGCTGAACCAGCACACACTATGTTAATACTGTAAATTTAAAAGAATAAAGAGGCAAAAAAGTTATGTAATAACTAATAAAAAATTAACTACCAGGATTTATGAAATAGTAAAAAGTGATGTGTCTTTAACAGTTTAGGAATTAATTCTAATTCTGGGCTGTCACAAGGCAAGAGAATTTAAAATAACCCTGTTTTCAAACTTGCTATCATTCCAACTTTTGTAACGCATCAGAGAGGTCAAAACCCACTGTGGTCTAAGACTGAATGTGAAATTTGAGCAAATGGTTTCTTTTTTTATTATTATTCCAGTGAAAGAGAAAGTAGAGGTAATTTTTGTCTAATAAAAAACACTTTTATGAATAAAATTACTCTCCCGTAATGTTACTACATTGCTTACATGATACAGCTGTCCTTTTCATCCTGCATTTTCTACCATCTGCGTTGCTATGTTTTATCACATCTCCTCTGATCACTCTATTTGTGACAGCTGAAATATTGTCTTCGTTTCCTAAGACTGCACATGCAAAAGGACAAGAAGTCTTTCTCTTACTTCTGTATAACCCTCACACAACTTTCTGATCCTACACAGTGATGTTAAATGCAATGAACAATAGTACAAATAAAAGCAATAGTTCTGTGAAGGTATTTTGTGCATTGTCAATTTCATTAAAACCACTGGGTGACATTGCCATGTTGGCGACATAAAAGCTACCGGCTGCGGTCCCAAGAAAAGGACAACTCTGCCCTCACCCACAATTCAAATATCAGAGATGCTGATTAAAGGCATTCAAGGAAAGAAGAAAAACAGGATGTGTAGCTTATGTGAAGGCCGCAACTCTGAGGATGCAATGATGTCTTAAAGCGCCAAGACTAAAGCTAACAGTGGCATTAAAAGAGGAGGTAAAGGTCAGCTAGAAAATCTTCCCCTCCCTGCCTCCCGTCTTGTTAGACGTTATCAATGTTCTCTGCTTTACATCATGGTATTTAGAAGTTACTTTAATTTTCTGCAATGCTTACACATCCCTTTCAGCCAAAACAGTATGAAGTAAGGCAGTTCTCTTACTAATCAGGAGTATTGTACACACTGTAAGAGGCAATTGGGCCCTGACTTTCTAACACCTCATGACTGCTGGGTGAGGGCAGCTGCCAGGAGCCGGCTCCCTCGCCCCAGTGTGTGGCTGTCCAGCCACAGAGCATGTCAGGGGTACTGGAGGCCTCATCCCCTGCCTGGTCTTATGCCTGAACAGCAGCCGGAGTCCTCTTGCTGCCGTCCTTTTACTGATGTCCTCTCTCATGCCAAGAAGCAGAACTCAGCTGACATACTAACACAGGGAAAAGCCTGCTTAGGGGATCAGAGAATACGGCCCCGGGGTCTTTGAGAAATAAGTCTTTATAAAACTTAAGTCCAAAAGAAATGCTCGAATTTCCTTTACATTTCAACCAGGTATTTCTTTAAATGAACAAACATGCCACTGCTGGGTCTTCTCATGGGTTGGGGTTTTGTTTTGCTTTTCAGGGTTTTTTTTTCCTTCAACTGAGATGCAGGTTTCTTGGATCAAGAACTTCTTAAGAACAAATGCAGAACTGACAAGTGTGACCACCATGCAGATGGGGTAATTAGAGACAATAAAAGGAGGAAAGTTCATTTAAACATATTTCCTAAAAAATGCTTGGAAAAATAAACTTAATGAATTTGTGCAGTGGAAAACCACACTAGAAAAGCACACCACATAAGACCAGCTGCAATCTCTCTCAGAACATTTGTTGGGTGACACAGTATTCCCATTTTCCCCATGTGGGTAAATGTGATGTACCACCATGCTCAGCTACCTCAGCCTCTGGAAATCAGGCACCTGGGGAGTGAGGGAGCGGAGCGGTGGAACTTGCTCCTGCAGCAACCCCACCCATTATCTCCAAGGGCAGCTTGGGATGATCAGAAAGTCAAGGCTGAAGCTTCAGTCCAAATTTATCTTAACATTAGCCTCTAGTGAGAGAAAGAAAAGCTGAGGTAACACAGCATGCTTAAGCAATTTCCCGCACATCTCAACAGGCTAGCATTGCAAAGCTGGAAATAAAACCCATCTTTCCCCCCAAATCCTGGTGCAGTCCTTCAGGTACCAAGCCATCCACTCTGCTTTATGACCTGTTCTCAGCAGACAATATTTCAGTGATAATACACAGCAAAAATGATTGAGTGCTAAGTATTTGCTCCCTGTTTACTCTGAGCCATTTCAACAGTGCAAAACAGACCTTGAGCTGACTCACCTAGCCAGCTAAGACTATGTCTTGTCTAAGGACTCATCTGGAAATACAAAGACAGTATTTCTGAAACCCACACCACTTTTTTCCGCCATAGATCACAGCCCGTAGGGCATATTGCAGGACTGCTTGAAGTCTCTGGCTGCAATAATTGTTGGCCCCATCTCCTTCTCTCCTTTCACTGTGGGAGTCTCCAGCAGATAGATGCAATGCAGAGCAGCCCTGCTGCTGGGACTGGACCAGCTTGATGAACTAGTCCCTTTCCCAGCCCTGATTTTCAGGGTGTAAAAAGTAATATAAAATATTCCCCTAAACTATTTTAGCAATGACCAATGTTTCTAAACCCTTTCTGGGGAAGATCAACAACTGAAACCTATTATTTCAGGTATAAAGGATATATCCTACATGGTAACTGTAGCGAATGGCTGAAGTGGTACATAAGTAACAGGCATGTCTTTCAGCCTTGTAACCAAAACAAACAACAGGGGCACAAAAAGGTGTTATGACAATTTTAGTAACCAAAATTCTTAAAAGAGGAGGATTTAAGAAAATAGTACGTTTTAAACTGATAAAATCAAGGGAGATCCCCCTGCATACTTAATTACTTGGCAATTTTTGGAACAGCACAGCCTACTTATTCCTCGCAGTGTTTTAGCATGAAAAAACTAACAAGCAGATGTTTGACATTTACATTCTCAAACAGTTCTGTGATCAGTAATGTGCAGCCTCAGAAAGGGGTTGTATAGTCCATGTGCAAGCATGTCTGTGTAGAGACGGAGTGGGAAAAAGAATGGTAAGCAAAACCACGCACTGCAATACTTTCACTTCTTTTAAAACACTGCATTGTTGCCCAGAAACTTTTGTTGCCAGGTAATGCAAAAAACACAGGTGTGCAAAAAGAAGTTAGTGTTTAATGCTCAGCTTGTGATTTGGTACTGAACATGACACCTTTCGTTCTTATTGACCACCCAGCCTCTCACACCTAATTGATAGTTAGCTTAAATGTGATTATTTTCCCTCCTGATGGCAAGTAGTAAGACAGCTGTGTGTTTCCCCATGTCCCATTTGCTAGGGAGAGCTGATTCTGAAACTTCTCACAAACAAAATCAATGCTCATGCTAAGAGCGACTTCTTCATATTCAGTCATTCAAAGGGCTGCTGTAGCACCAGTGGAGACAGCAGCAACTAAAGGAAGGCAGCAATATCCAGCTGAAGCATTACTTACTATCTTTTGGTATTATAGGCTAGAGATGGAAAATACCTGCTATTCATTCCCCAAGGCTGCCACAGTACTGCTCTATGCTATATACTTTTCAGTACTGTCTTGGTTTACCTTTAAATATCCTCAATTATGGAGGATTCAACAGCTTCTTTTGGGAGCTTGGTCTGTACTCTTGCAGATTTTGTTGTTAGGACGTTTCTCTTGATTTTTCCAGCCTGCATTTTTATTTTCTTAACTTCATGCCGCAGCTAATTATAACTCAAATAGTGCAAGTAGAAAAGGGGGTGGGGAAGAAGGAAACCCCAACCAGCCCAGGGAAAATACAGTAGACAGTGCTTTGAGATGCATCCACAAAGCAGCAGAAAATAGGCAGAGAGGGCCAGCAAGCAGCAGAGGAGTGAAGAAATAGGAAGTGAGGCAGCAGTCATGAAGAAAGTATGCAAGGGAGCAGTTACCCTGCAGGGAAGGAAAAAGCAGGACAACTTTCAAGGGCAGAGATTAATATATCTTGGGGGAGGCTGCAGTATTTGGGGAAGAGAAAAGTTTTGGAAGGAACCGAATTACCAGGGAAAAATGGCCAGTGGATGCAGTAGATAAAGAAACAAGGGGAAGCAAAAGAAAATGGTAGGGCTCAGAGCATGAAATGAGCATGAAAAGACGCACTTGTGCTTTTGTACCTACTTACATTGTGCTTTGTGCCTCCTGAAACCAGAAGCAAAATTGCCTCGGGACAGGTCTGCCATAACATTGTGCAGGCCTACTTACACTAGTCAGAGGTACAAAGGGATACGATTTGCAACTGAGGTTAAAACTGAGCTATGCTACCAAAAGCAGTGAATGTTCATAGTCATGGAGTCAGAACTATACTTTCACCAGTGCAGCTTGTGTCATTCAGACAATGATAAGATAAGCCACACTGGCAAAAGCGCAGTTTTGTTGATGTAAATTGTACTGGGGCTAGATACACCTCTGTTGCAGCGTAAAGGGGTGTAACTGCACCAGTAGAGCTCTTTGCTTGTCAAAACAGATATGCTGTATTAGCAGATTGTCCCTAACGGAGACATGATTAAGACAGGTAAAAGGAATTCTTCTAGTGACATAACAAAATGTCTTCCACAACAGCAAAAAACTGCCAGCAGAAGGTTACTCCTGGCAGAAAAAGATAGCTTTGTGAACCAGAGGGCCATAAGATAGGGACATGTTTTAGATCATTTCTTGAGCTTTCATATCAGAACATATTTGCTTCTACAAAAGGAAAACTAAATACTTGCAAAGTGTCTGAATATTAGGAAAATGTGAATAAGAGCATCATTCAACATTCACTTTTCTTCATTTTTAATTAAAGGATTCTTGAGACTAAAGTATTCTTAATACATTTTTCTGCACTCCTGTCTTCAACTTGTATAATAGATAACATGTTCCATAATCTTGTTTCCTCCTGTGCAATACAAAGAAGATGAAAACTCTCTTAATGAGCATCTAGAGAGGAAATATTTGATAGACAGGGTAGATGTGCTACTAAACTTTTTTTTTTTTTTTTTTTTTTCTTTGGTGGTCAGATGGGACTGTGCTCTATCTAAAATGAAACTGGAAAAGGAAAAAAAACCCAAACCACTATTATTAAAATGAGCATAAGAGGGCTGTTACCTGAAATGATTCACTGACTGGAAATCTCAACTCTTGAAACAAATGTTTTCTAAGAACAAGGCACAGACATCAGCCTCCTCCTCAGGAGAACTCCAAGTAGCTAGAAAGGGCAGAAAACATTTAAACTCCAAAGTTTCAGCTTGCATTCAGTGGCCCATGTGTTTACAGCAAAGGATTAAATCGTTTGGGATTAATATCTACGAAAACATCCTGAAATCCTAACAGTCATGCAAAATTTTTCCTGCAACGTCTTGTGAACTGATAATAGACTGCTGTGGCTCCCTAAACTCACCAGTGGAATAATCTTCTCAGCTATGAATTTTGATTAAATGGCAACTGCAGATCAGATTTTCTCTAATAATTTTCTGCACAATCTTACATATTCATTTCACATAGATCTTCTAAATTTGTTTCATTAAGCTGTTTTACTCTATGTCCTTTCCCTTTCAAAAGTGGCTGAAGGTAATTCTCAGAGTGCAAATGATCAGTCTGAATAGTTCAGCAAAATTATTTTTTAAATGGTCAAATGCAAACAAACCAAAAATAAGAAAAGGCCTGAGGGTAGAGCCTATTGTCACTAGAATAAGAATTATACAGAAGGCAATCAAGGAGAAGGGCTGAGGAGAACACGGCTAAGTTGCCCAGTAGCACAGTGGGTTGGAGCACTGGCTTTCTACCTCTAGGGATCTGGATGTGAAATGTGATTTAAAATACACATAAAAATGAATGTGATTAATTCACCTTAGAGCCTTCTGATCAGTGGTCCCCATGTAAAAATACCATCTGTTGAAGGACACCAATGTCCTCCACAATTACTTATCCCTCTACACACACATACACAAATGCTAAATAAGGCTAGAAAGTGGCATGAAAGGCCTTTCTGACTGAAAAGTAAGCTTGCTTTTGTTTCCTGTTCATTTTTACCTGGCATTTACGGGAGCTTTGCTATGATTATAGTTACATGCCATAAACAGACTAGTGAATAGTCTCCTAAGTGACATGAAATTTTGAACTGTGGTTTCTGCTGTAAGTGGGAATGATTCACCTCAGAAGATCTAGTCTGTCGTTCTCTGGGCAGAGACTTAATCAATAAAAACCTTGCCTAATGTTTTTGTGTTAGCTCTTAAGCCCCTGATCCACCAGCCAATGGACACAAGCACAAGTAACCACAGTCTACACACTTTTCTTGGGATAATCTTAAAGACATCCACAGATAATAGTTCTGATCTAGACTCCAAGTTACTGACACAGCAAAAGAGAGGAAATACTCCCTGTGCTTACTTGCATGCAGTGATTCAGTAGAGCTGGTATAAGTAGTCCCGTCCTAGGAGGAACACCACGTTACCCAGCCACACTGGAAAAGAAGGAGTGGGCTCAGATTTCATATCTGGAAACTGACAGCTCTTTAAAACTTGGTACTTGGATATTATTGCACGTAAATAGAAACTACAGCAAAATCTCATGGCAGAAAATTGGGGCTAACCATAAAAATTGAGAGTTTTAGAGAGCTGGAACAACAGCGGAATGAAGAGAAAGTAAGATGAGAGTGGTGTGTAACAGTTCAGTATACAAAAGTTTGGTAACACGGAAACTAATAGAGACAGTTCCTGGCATGATTTTGGGCTAGTGCTGACTGCAGAGAACTGCTGTACAGCTGGAGTACTCGTGTGAAAATGTTAGCAGCATATGTAATAAAAACCACTGAACTGGAATTATACAGAAATAAGTTATTATTGAAACACAGCTGTACTTTGAACAAAGCGTTGAGGAATTTAAAAGACAATGATTTGCCAAAGGGAACAGCATATCTCAGCCAGGGAGCCACAACCAGTTCCTGTGGCTGCTCCCCACCACTGGGTGCAAGCTCACTTGCCTGCAGTAATGAAATGGGGACCAAAAGCTTTAATTACATAGCATGCTCCACATCAATTTCTATAAATTGATGTCCTTTCTTCGTATGAACTAAGAACACGTCAAGTGTCTTGCAACTTTTTTCATCCTCTTTATCATCGCTATCACACTTATCATAAGAAAGTTGATCACAAGGGAACTGTAATTATTCAGCTAGCAGGTAGTGGAGATAACATCAAAACAAAAGTATGTTTATAGGGTTAATGCATGATTATTTTAGCATCCCAAAGGCATTGGACTGCCATACCATCCAGTTATCCTAGGGCTATGTGAGAAGAGGGAACTTCATGTAATTAGGAGGGCCTAAACTAAGCTTTCGAGATCAGTAAAATACATCATGTCACAATTCACACTGCCAGATATTTCTCCCCAAATTTTACAGAGCATAACACTAACTTTTTCAGAATGTAGAAAATAAAACAAATATGTTGAAAATCAAACTACAGAATTAATAACTACATTTTATTTTTTACATAGAAAAATCATGACATTTGCAAGATATCATAAATGTGTGTATCAAATTTACCACATCTGAATGAGCGAGATAACCATTAAGTCATATGCTCTGCTTTTGCTAGGAACCAATACTTTATCCATATTCAGTAAATTAAGAAAAAGAAAAAGTTTTTTTTTTTCTTGTTAGGATGCCTGTAGTTAGATATTTGATTATGCATTTTCTAGGCACCTACATAGCCTGATTTTCAGAGCTGTTGAGCACATTCATTGTTTCTATGGTTGCTGATCAACCCTGAAACTTAAGCACGTGAGTATGAATTAGATGTCAAACTGCAGTCATTCCATTTTAAAAATTAATAGCATCATGCATAAAACTAGTTGTGTGAACTCTGATGAAAATGAATAGAACTGCTCAAACTACTGGTCTACTGAATGAGTCACCTTTGACTCTGTAAACCCTCCCAAGAAGGGCTTAATCAGTGCTCAAACATTTAAGTGACAAATTTCGGATGTAAAAATAAAATTGCATTTCAGAAATTTGTGGAAAAATTCCAGAGCAAATTTACTTACCAATAATGTGTTCCCTGAATAATACCAGGAAGTTAGTTTAAAAGTGAAATTCAGTAAGAAATACTTATTTAGAATCCTCTACTGTTTGTAAAATATGCTGCAGCATGTTGAAACACTATTACTAAGAAAATAACTTAAATTCTTCCCAACGAATTCTAAACAGTTGGGAAAAGTGGTGGAGACCACTGTGATTAAAGGGAGATAGGAAGGTTTCTATGAACACAGAAGAAAAGGCTTTCTGGAATACAAATAATACAATGAAGAAACAGGTTGAACTTTAAAGAAGAGTGACATAAGTTAAGAGCTGTTTATATAGACAATTTGAAAATGTATATGATTAGTAAGATTTTCTTTGATTATCAGACACTCATAATAAGGATTTGGAAACAAGATAACAAAATTATCTCCCGAAGAGATATTCTGCTATAACCTTTATGCTTGAGAATTGAGAGGATGGAGCCAGCTATCTATGAATGGAATACAGTTTCCTGGTACAGTGGGAAGGAGTCAGCGTGCAGATAACAGCAAAAAGAGCTGTAAAAATATTGCTTATAAAAAATGCCAGATAACAGACATCCACTTGTAAATGTGACCCGCAAACATCTTTAAACAATCCAGTAATATTAGAAGATGTTTGCCAAATGCTTCTGAATGTCACAAGGTTCTATGAATTATTAACTTGAACACTAAATAGCTGTGAGTTCTGTGACTCTACAGAATTCTGGTGATCTGCTCTTATTGATGATCCTGCATGCTCTCTGCTGGTCATGTCTCATCCATAAACCTTTTCTGCAGACTTCAGAGGGCCCACAGTTAGAAAGAGAAATGTTGTCTTATTACAATGCTTTCCATTCTTCGGGGCCTATTTTTTATTTCAGCATTTTATTTATCATTTGGCATTCACATTAACTCTCCAAAGCAAAATTCCTAATCCCATTACCAAGACACACTGCTTCATTGTAGAAATAGAATTATAGTATCACCCACACAGTGCTTTCCAGGGCATTCTTTGGAAAACGGGTGTCTGACCCAGTGCAAGGCTGTTACAGGACCTGGGGACAAAATGGTGTAAGGACAAAAAGGCTCAGCTTCAGATTAATAAAATGTACAACATACACAACTATTGTTCATCTTATATAGTCTGTTGCTTTGGTGGTAAATTTTTTATTTTAGGGGATGAGTTGGAGGAGAGTAAAGATGTAATACAATTACTTTTCTTCCCTCTCCAGAACCCTAAATCTGCATGTGCGTTTCAGTTACTTTACAAACAAAATGAAAATTAGCCACTAGTAAATTGAGATACCAGATTAAGGAATGGTGCCTCTGGTATCAAAGTTGTGTACGTGATTCAGTGCAATGGATTTTTCTTTTTAAATTAGAAGGATTTTCATTCCAAGTTATTTTGAGTTTCTTACTAAAAAATCTCAGTGTCACGCTGGGCATATTCATCAGCAAGAAAATAAGGCAGTGTAACCGACAGATCTAAATGCTTATAAAACTGTTCCTGAATTACCCAATGTTTGCTACATCATCCAAGAATAGTTTCTGAGGCCTGCTCTGGGAAAAGATGAAGTTACAGAAATGCTGATATACCCAACCATAAGGAATTCCAGAACTGTTTAATTCACCTATTATCAGTTTTCTGTAAAATATTAAGAGGTATACAGTAGCAGTAATAAAATAACAACACTTACATGATTAGAAACCATCCTGATTTCAGCGAACACAGGAAGAGATACTGTGCATACGACACTTACTACCTCCTTGTACATACAGATTGTCTCAAGGTTAATAACTGGTTAAAAGATAAATAGCGCTTTTTTTTCTTTTTTTTTTCTTTTTTTTTTTTTTTTTGTTACAGCAAATAACTTCTGCCAGGATCCTGACAAGATCTTAAGAAAACCACAGTAATGATATCACACTGCAAAAACATTTTCTTATCTAAGATGCTATTCTATCCTAGCCAGGCTGAAGAGTAGAAGATGCTAGCCTTGAAAAATGTTTTGCTGCTTTGTGTATACTAACACGACATTGGACAACTTCCCACACAGTGACAGTGGTTTATAACACTTCTGCGATAGCTATTGCTGTCTAATTTCATGTCATGTTCTACACCAAGAACCTTAAATCACTTCATAATAAAAAGGACAGTTTTGTGAGCCCCATTGCACAGCTGAAGGAACTGGAGTGGTGAGAGGGGAACTAATCAGTAAGACATAGAAAAGCCAGGAAGAGGAGCCCCCTCTCCCAGCTCCAGGCCTGCTTATATCAACAGTGTGCACTTCAGTGTGTGAAACAGAATAGGCTCTTATTAAATGAGGAAGAGAGGTGTCAGCTCTATAACCATGCTTAAAGAAAAAGTTTTAGAAATTGCAGAAATCACATCACTTACTGATACAGTTCTACTTTTACAGCTTTTGAATGCAAACCAGCCTGTAGCTGTACCTCTGCTCTAAGCACACCAGTAATAAAAAAGAATCTGCTGGTCCTTGACAACTCAGGAACAGATACAGAAATAAATATAGGGAATGATGGACTGATGCTTTTAGGAAGGCAAGCTGTCAGTTGAAGAATAGTGGAAAAAAGCAGTCAGAACACAGAATAGGAGACAAAAGGAGGGAATAGGTTTTGCCTTGTCCAGTGCTTTTTTGTGAAGTTGCTCCTGACCCTAACTTTTAGGGTGAAATGGCCTTGTGACACAGCAGAACTGGTGTGCGTTTGTCATGCGGAGAAATAATTTGAGGAGGGTGTACAGGTGTTTCCTGTGTTGCAAAAATCATCTCTACAGAGACTCGTTTGCTATTACCCAAGACTTCAAAGAAAATACCAAGACGGATGTGTAAATGGTCCTGCCAATACCAGGATCCACCATCTATTCTCTGCTTACCAAAGCAGACACAGACACAGCTCCTGGGAATGCCCAGGAGGAAGTACCATTGACAGCAGCTCTTCAAAACAGCCCTAGATGTGAAGAAGATTCTTCCTTTACCATTCCCTGCTGAGTAGCATCCCCAGTGACTCACGTACCTTTCTAGAGTTGGGCCCTACATTTTTGTAACACAACATGTACTTTCCTCTCACTATCCTGATTTTTCTTAATTCCTGAACAGCCATACTGGAAGGCCCTTCCCCTTTAGCAAAATTTCTGGTTTAGTCTGAGCTGGTGTGCTCCCAAACCAGTTCCCCTGGCTCTAACATGATGCTACTATTTGTTTGCATCATCTTTTGTGTTAGGAAGCATATCCTGAAAAATGTAATCTGTAGTTTCTTCTAAATCCTATTTTACGGTTTTGTGCCACTTAGTTCTAATTTTTTAGAGCAAGCTGTACACAATGTATTTTTCAGAGGTGCTGAATAACCCATTCTGACCTGAAACGCTTTGCTATACATCAGGACAAGGAATGCTGAGAAATACTGAAAAATCTGCAGTTGGAAAAGCGTAACCAAACAGGAAGCTAGTGTGCTTTGCAAAGTCCTTATCCGTGTCTCTCCTCCTCAGACCTCCAGTGCAGAGCAAGCACTGCCAGGTGGCTGCAGAGGAGCTGATCTATCAGGCGCTTTGACTATGCCCTGGGCTTGGGTGGGAGGACCCAAGCACAGCCCTGTGACCTGAAGCACAGCCCTTTTGCAGGAGAGAAAAAGAGTGCAGCCTTGGGCAATGAAACCTAATTTCATTCCAAGGAGTTGTAGTTAATGGGAATTCAGAGAAAGCAAGATTATACCACAGTGACTGTTTCCAGTGAAGTACAAAAAAAAGCCTACATGTCCCATGGTCCACTCACTGCATAGCCTCTCCCGTGGGTGTTGGTTGAATTACAGTGGATTAAGATAAGGGGAGCTGGGTGGGTAATTAAGACTTTTATATCCATGTTTTGAAACAGGATCCAGTAACTTCACAGCTAGAATTTGGAAAAAATAGGGTAGGTTAAGCATTTTCAGTCCACCATGTTCTTACTTGCAAGATGCAAATCTTATGAGATCCTTCTGAAGCATCTCACTGGAAAAGGGGCTATAAATCATTAAATACCTGACTTTTGTTGTTCGGGACACTACAGAAACCAGGGAAATGTGTTTAATGAACATTCTTCTTGTTCAAAGCATTTCAGTAGTTAGGCTCTGATATTGTTTCAAAACTGTTTTCTCAAGGCCCTCCAGCACATGGCGTTATGAAAAAAGTTGTCAGACTGGTTTTAACACATCTTTTCAGTACTGATAAGCAAAAGTTCACTGAAATAATTCTCAATAAGATACATGTGGAATATACCTTCCTTAAGGCTTTCTTGTTGAATTCAAACTTTAAGGAGACCTGTTGCATTCTAAATTTACGCAGCTTCTGTCAAAGTTATTAGAAAAGTACAGGGATGTGTCACATACTGTGCTGAAGAGTCTATGTCACATCCTGTTAACCGTGTCTGCTTTTAAACCTGTTTTGTAAGTACTGTGAGTGGCTGACAGTCTCCAGCTGCAAACAGCTTTGAAAATACAGGTGAGAGTTTCAAAGGAAAGCCAGACACTACTGTATTTTGGTTGCTAAAGGTAAAACACTCAATAAATAGCATGTGTTTTTTTCTCAATGAAGTAAACGATTTAATCTCGAGACTACTTTGCTTAACAATGCCATCATTAAAATGGTAATAGCCTTTGAGGTCCCTATTCAGCATGCTATGGCATCATACCTTTGCTGCTATTGTTTCGTCCTGTTTACAGAGAAGCTTCAGCAATTCAGCCTGGTAAGAACAAGACATTAACTAAGGAAATAAATCTCCGAAATAGCATGTGGCTAAATCTTTATCTTAATAGGGCCCAATCTATCCTCTCCCTAAAGCCAGTCAGCCACTTTAGTAGGATGCAAAATCGTTCCCTGCAAGGTAGAAACAAGATGAGCTAATAACTTCTTCTAAATTATTATTATCTGTGTTGGAAACATGCTAAAATTGCTCAGAAAATATGAATTTTACTAGACCACGCACACTAGACTCCTAACATGATTTGGTAAAACTTTTATACATCTTTTTTCTCTCTAATAACCAGGCGACTCAACTGAACACAGCTAGAAAAAGTCCTATTTAAATAGTTAGGGTTTTTTCCTCCTAATTTTCCAGTGTACAAGTTAAAGCAAAACCAAAGCAAAAATACTTTTGCAGATGGACTCAGGTATCAGACCTGGAACTTTTCCATGTTTCCTTTTCCATACTTTTGCATTAACTGGCTTCTCACTGCAGACTATGCCCATACCCAGAGCTTGGCAGTAAAGGACCAGTCTGGGATGCCATAGTAAACTCCTGTTAAAAGCAGCCACAGGTTGTAGGTCTAATTCTCTCTTATACCTAAGCTGTGCTTTGTGCCTTGTCATATTATCTGGTCCTTCTTGGAACCTCTACGACAGATTTAGAGTGGAGTCAAGGTCCCTGCCATTTACCCTTGAATAGAATGGCGTTTGTCAGAGCCAAGAATAACTAGAAAGCAGCAACTTTCTGGCCACACCTCCTTCCCCACATCATCCCTACAGAAAGGCGG
>NW_020799095.1:61162467-61173895 GCF_003259725.1 Athene cunicularia
GATGGATGGACGGATGGATGGATGGACGGACGGATGGACGGACGGATGGATGGATGAAGGATGGACAGACGGATGGACAGATGGACGCACAGGTGGACTCAGGGCTGACTGGATGGGTGGACGGACAGACGACATCGATAGGAAACACCATGCTCCTACATGGAGCACAGGAGGATTTTCTTGTGACTGTTTCCATAAGGCTTAACATGCCCTTTGCTTGTCCAGAGGGGCATTAAATGGGCCCAGCCTAACAATGAAACCAGACCCTTCCTGCCAATGACTGAAGGAATGGTTGCTAACACAAGAGCTTCTTCTCTGTAACACTTAGCTTTTCCAGCTCACTGGGTTGCCTCAACACACATGGAAATAATAATAATGGGTGGGACCATCAAGACTTTCTGTGGCAGTCCCGGAAGAGGAAGTTTTCTAACCTGGCATTTTCACCTGATAATGAGAGACTTGTGGGCCCCCCCTGCCCAGATCTGCAAGACTGCATAGCAGCAGAGGCCCGTGCAAGCAGATGGCATGAATACCCCAGTAATTATTGATCTTAAAACTGTGGATGAAGACTGTCTAAATATTTTCCATGACTGGAGGCAATGGGCCACCTTCATCTATGAGGTATCACCCAGGCCATCCACTGAGTTCTTTTTAAGAAAAGCTTTATGGCCCATAGCACTTAAACCATTATTGGTTTCTACTTTTTTCTTAAAACAGGAGTAATGAAATCAGATTTTAAGAACTGGAGGCAATAGTGAGAAATTATGGCCTCAAGTTGAATATTTTTTGCTTACTCTTTCAGTTTGTTTTCCACTTTGAAAGTATTTAGTTTGTGGATTTCCTGCAGGAGCAGGGTTGATGAGTTCTCTTTTAATCTAAGTAACAATATTGAAAATTGATAATCTAAAGTAACAATGATGAAAGGAAGATGGATGCAAACCTAAGGTTTTGAGTCAGCATTCACCTTCTTTCACACCCCTTAACTTTCAAGAATTCAGGCCATCAAACAAAAATTACTTGCATTCAAAAGGGCTGCACAGGGCTACTGCAGAGTTATGGGTGAGCTCTGCACCTCATGCTACATCAGTAAGGCAGTTTAGTTCTATCTCTGTTTTCTTAGTAGTTTACAATACATAGGGGATAAATTCTGAGAGTTTTATTGCATCAGGAAATGTAAAAGTCATGTACTTAACTAATACAGTTTGTTGGGACATTTTTAAGTGTTTACTGACCTGACTGCAAGTTATCCAGCCTATACAGTTTCAGCTTCCTCCTACTCCATTAGCAAGGCTCACCTATGATATTTACTGCATCATTGCATCCAAGACAAACTTGGTTACTGTGGCAACTAAGTTTTTCTTCTCACAGGTCACAGGGAAACACATCTTTCAGGATCCCCTAGTAACCATCTGCCAGTACGACTGGGGAACATCAACAGTGAAATGCCTGCTTTCCATCGCTAAGGCAGCGCTGCCTGAGCCTGCAACAAGGGGGGCAGAGTCTAGTTACATTCCTGACCCACTTTCACATCCCTCCCTCCTCCTCCTCCACCTCCTCCTCCCTCCCTGAGCACAGCAGCAACCAGCAGGGCAGCAGGAGCCTCCATTTAGCAAGCCTCACACACCCGCAGCCACCAAGCTGTGTGCTGTCTCCTAGCAAGCAGCAGAAGTGCAGGTTTCCCCAGCAGCATGCGGGGAACAGGAGGGGGAACTGCAAATCTCCTGAAAAGGATGTCTCCTGTCTTGCCACCCTGTATGTGCCGCAATGGTGCTTCTGTGTTTTGTCGAGTCCTTTCATGCACCCGCATCAAAGCATGCACTCACACCAAACGCAGCGGAAGGCTGTCCCCCTTCCCTCCACTCCCCAGCTGGTCAGCCACACTTGAGCGAGTGTTTAGTTTCCTCTCCCAACACCCTTTCTGCTGTGCCCTCGCCTCCGGATTAGCCTAGGTGCATGCATCTGACTGTCCCGCTCCCCTTCTCGCCCACCTCCTTTATGTAACCCTGCCATTCCTCTCCCACTCTCACGGTCCCGGGGCTCATCCCTTTCCTCAGATATTGCAAAACCTCCTCCCGCCTCCTGCCGTGGCGGGCAGGTAGGTGAGTAAGAAGAGGGAGCTCCTGACTGGTTTTGCATCCCGGCGGCTGCTCACAACACCAGTCTGTTACCCTGTGAGGCCCACTCCCTTCCCCTGAGGGCAGTTGAGAGGGATTTCACCCCACCCCCACGCTGGGGGCAGACATTAAACCCCCATGCCCCACCTCACCTTGCCTCGACGCCGGGGCTGCCCACTTACTCCCGGCCTTGTGCCACGGGCAGGCCTTGCGCCACGGGCAGGCCTTGCCAGGACATGAGAGGCCCCTGCTGCTTGGGAGGGGGGATGCAGACAAGCCTGGGAGGCCCTGCTGCTTGGGAGGCGCAGACACGGCCTGAGGGTGAATGTGTCACCCTTGCAGTACCAGCATTTGGAGTGTGGCTGGAACTTACGAGGCCTAGGAGGGGGGCTGCCACCTGGGGAGGGACAAGGCCTGGCTCTGGGCCTCGGCCTTATCCTCTCAGGGCACAGGGCCGCCCCTGAGGCAAGGAGAGGGGAAGGTGGCCCCCAGCACTCCCCATCCCTGAGCCGGTGGGTTTTGGAGCTCCCTCCTCTCCAGGATCTGGAGAGGGGCAGCTTGCTGAAGAGGCCGGTGTGCAGGGCCCACCTGTGCAGGGCATGGGCAGGGGCAACATCTCCCTGGGGTCACCAGGAGCCCTGCTGCCAGGACATGCACTGGCCCACTGTGGCAGCAGCAAGAGATGTTAATATAAGACTTTTTTTTTCTTTTTTTTTGGTTCTGTTATTGCAAATACTAGCTATGACGATGAGCAGGCTGCTCTCCAGCCATGCTGCAGAACCCACCTTGTGAGGGTGCCCGATTCGTGCCAAGGAAGCGCTCCTGTCCCACAGTGTTAGACACCCGCTGGCCTGGAGACACAGGCTGCTGGGAAAAAAAAAAAAAAAAAGGCAGAAAAAGTGGGTTCCTGCACACACACACCCCCACACACCCCCCGCTGGAAAGGAGCCTCAGTTTTAAGATTACAACTTGTTTTTTTTTTTCACATTTCACATGTTGCTTTCTCAGCCTGCTGGGGGCTTTTTTTTGGGTGGTGAAAACAGAAATAAAAAGGGCTTTTTAATTTCCGAATGCAAAAAGTGGCTGCTTAAAAGATTGTTCACTGTTCTTTGTGCTTGTATAACTTAAAACCACCTGTTTTCAAGTTTGGGCTTGATACATATTTCTGCTCTGCTCCTGTAAGCACTTCAGCACGTGTTACACACATGCTTATGTCTGTGGAGTCAGGGACCTGAATCTTCAATGTCACCCTAAATCGTTAGTGCTGTACCACATTTACAAAACTAGTTGAGTAATAGATTAATAATGACTCAAAATAACATGATGCATAAGCAGTATATTATTTCCATCATGACAGAAAAGGTGGTTTTCCAGATACTTTCTCAATATATAAAAATGTTCATATAACAGAGATCTAGGCACCATGTAGTACATGTGTATTTTTAATTATTAAATTTGAATTAAATATTCCTACTTCTCCTTTAACCTAATGTTTTACATGT
Source organism: Athene cunicularia (assembly GCF_003259725.1). NCBI lineage: Eukaryota > Metazoa > Chordata > Aves > Strigiformes > Strigidae > Athene > Athene cunicularia. The sequence continues at coordinate 61,166,084 of NW_020799095.1, forward strand.
AAAAAGGCCCTAAAACATATTTATTATTTACGTAAACTTTAAATTAGCATGTACTGTCTATGTGCTTCCAGTACTAAGCTGGTAGCAGTATCTCAAGCATCTTTAAACCTTCCTCAGGTATTTCTGTACAACAGTGAGTTGATGCCTATAGCTAGCCACACAGTAGTGAAGAGTTACACACCTGCAAGTGTAAGGACACGAGTTTGCACACAGATTATTTCACTCCCTGGTGATGTTTTTTAGGTTGAGTGAATACAATGGGCTTCCCTGCATCTGTTGTGACCACGAGAGAAACCACATGCCATGAAGTTCACTTGTCACCGACAGACGTTTAAGTAGAAATGAGCAAAGAAAAATTAAAAAAAAAAAAAAACAAACCAGGAGAAACCACCAAGAACAAATGCAGAACGACAAAAATGATAGATGTAAAAACTACTAAACTCATTCTGAGTGCAGTATTTTTCACTGAGATAACCAAATCTTGTGGTTGAGAGAAAACACACTTCTGAATAGCAGCAGTAGCTGTGCTGTAAATGCATTTTCACCTCTTCAGAGCTTTTCAAGAAATTACAGAACAGTGACTATATGCAATACTGTTTGATAGTTTATTATTAAAATAATAGCATCACCATTCCTAATGTCAGAAGACACGATTGAAGCAAACTTCTAGACAGTCTAATGAACGATTGCCGATGAGCAGCATATGCCTTCTTCTATTTACTTCTTACTAGGTTTGCAAAAATTGTATCCAAATCAGCAAATGCAAGATACTTCTAAGATCTCTAGAGAAGAATGTATTGTCTGGATTTATTGCATAAAATATTGCTTTGCAGTATTTTACAGTGAAGATTTATTAATCAAACAGCTTGCTTGGGAAGCTTTTTGTACTAGTTCCTAGAGATAGCGGATAAAGGGAGGTGAAATTGTATAATGCATGTTGGTACAGATACTGAGCCTAGCTGCAGTTGCTCAAGTTTAAAGGTGCTTTGCACAGGTGTATTTTCTGAACTGCAAGGCAAGATTTAAGGTGAAATATTTACCATATCTGCTGTAGTAAATTATGTTTTTAATACCATGGTATTACATTCCCCTCAGCATTCTCCTTTGGCGAGCTCACAATATGGATAAAGAGTGGCTTGCTACAGAACAGGTACTGAAATATCAGTAGCAAAGCAATAAAGCAGATGCATATGTAGATGGTTTTGAAAGGCTCAGAGGAGCGTGGCAGGGAGGCTGTCCCAGGCTGTTCTGGGCCACTGGGACAGCATGAGGGAGCTCACTGAGGGAGAAGACAGCAAGCAGCCTGAGCCAGTTACTTAAGATGGCCTTTATTCAAGCACCAACTGTAGCCATAAAAATAGGCATGCGAGGGAATATCCTGGGAGAGCATTTCCCAAACAGCAAGGCGTGCCTTGAGGCACACCGCCATGGTGAGTTGTGGAGGGGCCCTGATGTAATGAGAGGTGCGTGGAGGATCCCGAGGACAGCGTGGAGCAGGAAGAGCCAGACTGCAGAGGGAATGGCGCGCTCACTCTCACTCTCTCCCTTCCCCACTTCCCCGTGGCCTCCAGCCATGCTGCCAGCCATGGGGTGAAGGCCCCGGGGGTTGGAGGTAAAAGAGTCTGTCAGATGTGGCAACATTGTGGGGCGTGGAAGGGAGAAGGAGAACAAGAGACAAATAACCCCAAACAACCCTTTTTTTATACCCTTTATTTCAAAACAGACATTAGGGCCTGTCTTTCCTGCTCTCAAGGATTATTTTTTTTATTTTTTTTTTAAAAAACTTGCTGTAACTGCTGCTGATGTGGTAAAGTAGGCGAGGCCAGCAGCACACCCCCATTTGGGGGTTGCCCTTGCTGAGTTTGCCTTGCAGTGAGGCTCAAGTGGCTTGGTTTCAGTGCTTTTTTACCTTGGGACAGGTCAGAAACACTACCCCGAGGTAAAAAACTGCACCTCTTTGCGTGGTGAAGGCAAGGCCTCGCTCTGCCTTAGCCATCTCTCTCTCTGAATTGGAATTTCAGCAAGTACCTGCCCCTAAGATGAATGTTGTGCAGCATTCCCAGGCACGCCCCACCTCCAACGCCAGCCCAATCTTCCTCCGGGCCCCAACACAGCATCAACAGCCTTCTCCTGCCTGGAGCAATGCACACCAGCTTTGGAGCAAGGCTCACCGCTCCTCGTGAGCTACTGATTCATGCCGTTCTTCCATCAGCAAGCAGGGAGAGGTTTGCCCCATCTCAGGGACCTGGGTACAAGTAGTTACTCTGGTGAAATTCATGCTTGGAAAGAAGGTCTTCATCTTTCTCTGCTGGCCCCATTCTTGAAGATTTATATGACCGATTTATAAACTCTTCTTAATTGTAGAGATAATGTATTTAAAACATATGTGCTTCCTGTAACACTGCGCACGCTTTGAATGCTGTCTGCCTCTTGCCTTGTCTACGTTCACAGAAGGTACTCGTGCATATGGAAACAATCAGGCTACCCAAAAGACAACACACTTGATACTGCTAATTACACGGAGTAAACACCACTGGGACTATAACCGGTCTCTAGATCTGAGTCAGTATTTTGCTGCTAAGCTAAAGAAAAAAGTCCATTATGTGTACTCATATTATAGCCAGCTAAGTCCCTGCTGCACATATTGCTGATTTCTGTACATGCTACATGGCAGAGAGCCAAGGAATTGTAGCACAAACAGGATTTTATAACTAGTGTTATTTAAGGATGGGCAAACTGTGAAGCTCCGAAAGTTAATGATTCTAGTGCACTTTCAATTAATTTTTATTGTCAAGCTATATTTCAGGGTACTAAAGACCTCTTGCGATGACAAGAAGGAGTGTGTGGGAACAGGCGGGAATACAGTATGCATTGTTACTCTCTCTGATTTATAGATCAGTGAATAACCTATCTGGCTGACAGGTTGTTTCTTTCCTCTCATGTTAGATGGAATTCACCTCTGTGTTGAGCTCTCCCCAAAAAACACATTTTAGCAATATAAATACAATATCAGGCATCACATTGCACAAATGGTACATTTGAGACCTTGCACAGAAGTCAATATCCCCTTTTTGCACTAAGAATATCTGTAATACTTGCGTTAAGACAATTAATCTTATAATAGCCTGATACAGAAATGTCTGAATGGAGTTAAAAGTATTAACTACATCTTACTTACAGAAGAACCTGTATTTTAAAACACAAGTACACGCTGAAGTTGACATACCATAAGTTTCAAAACCTGGATTAAGGCAGGCTGTGGATGAGCAATCAAAGTGAGCTCATCAAAGCCTGGCTTCCTCTGATGAGCATCAGGTTCGCCATATCAGCTCCCTCCCTGTCCCTCTGAAACCCATGGGCCAGTCGTGTGTTGGCTAACTGGCAGCACTGGCTGGCAGCTGAGTTTTGCCTGCTTTTCTCCTTGCAGATGACATGAGTCTGGGCTTCTACCCATACACTGGCTGATTTAGAGGAGGGATATGCTATGTTCAAGACTCTTTAAGATTTGACTGGGATTCAAGAGCAGATTTGAAAGGGCTTACAGGAAGATCGAGGGACCAAGAAATTGCATTAGCCTAATTTCTTCAGGAAACCTAAGGGGAAAAAAAAAACAAAACCAAAACAAAATGATCCAAAGCAGAACACACACTTTGGAAAGTGTTGGTAGAGCTGGGCCGCATTCAAGCATCCTGCTCTAGCTTGCAGCTGAGCGAGGCGGCTACTCCGGTCAGCTCCTTCTCTGCTGCCCCAGGTTGCTGCTCCATCGGCTGTGCTGCTACAGCTGTTTGTCTAGCTGCCCTTTAAGCCAGTTCTGTGAAATGATCCACTTAAAAGAAGTGCTTTTCAGGGAGGATGTATGATGTTTCTTTTTTTAACCCAAAGTTCCTTAAAAAATCTTTAGAGCTGAGATAAACAAACACTTGATTTGGTGTCATGGGACAGCAGGTGTGTGTCTCTGTGGACGTGTGAGGGATGAGGGGGAGCCACACCAAGGGGTTCTGCTTCAGTCTGAACAGAGGTATGTCCATAACGTGAAGTGGCAAAAACAGTGTTACATCTGTTCTGGTGTTCCTACTCTTCTCAAGTCCACCAAGACCATAAAGTGACCTTACACCTGCCTCCACCGTATATGTACCTTCTGGGTGGTCACTCTTGGCCGGCTGCTGTCCTCACCACACCCACTGCAGCAAAATGTCTTCCTTTAGACCCACTTGTTCTGGCAGACCTAGACTACTCTGATTTTTTGCCAGTTAAGCTATATCATACCAATTTGAGAATTTAAATAATGGCAAAGCTATGCCTGCACCATTTAAAACGTTAGCCAAGGCTAATGTATTAGCACCAGGCCCAAGCCTGGCACATGACAAGCCAGAGTATGAACTTCTTGGACACTGTCTCCCAGCACTTAGGCTGTAGATGTTCATGTGGTGCTGGAGGTTCCTGCTGCCTCAGATCCAAGGAGTAGGCTGTGGGGTGACCACTTCCCGTCTTGCATTGGGTGGTGGCTTATAACAATGAAAGAGTAGGCCTCTGCTAGCCTGCCTCATTCAGACAGGAAAAATATACGAAGCATTCAAGCATGGTTCAGCAAAGCAGACCTGAAGGCATGGTTACCACATGCTGGGAGGATAGACCTTTCCCACCAGCACCATAGCTTGGGAGGATGTACACCTGTAGCCCAGCCCCCTGCATGGATGTTGTTAGATTATCTCTAGGCAGTTTATTTCAGAGAGACCTGCTACTTATTTCTAGCGTGAAAACCACACAGCTCTTCCTTTGGGCTGGCATTATCTTCCAGCTAATGGGGGCAGCTATTCAGATCACCTGTGTCTGCTTAAAACAAGTAGACATAATCTTTGTGTATGCTAAGTGGGAGGTAACTCATGCCTCTTTGAAATGCAGGTAAGCTACTTCATTGTTGATTGCAAACCAAGAGCATCTTCATGGGGAAGTTTTCTGCTGAAACCAAAATGAAACTTTACCCTTGGCTTTCTTATTGCTACCTCTTGAGTCACCACATCCTTCTCTTGTCACCATCACCTTTCAGTTTAGAAAGTGACAACAAGCTACAGTATTCAGCAATAAGTGAGAAGTGAGTCTCTCTGTGTTTGTGGGGAAGGAATGAATTTATGGAGGGGTTAAAATATGCTCTTTCAAAGCAGCAAACACTGAAGGGTCCACCTGGGGAGAACGTTTCTGATGTGCTGCAATTTTATGTTGCTTCCCTAAATTTCTTGTGGAGACAAGCCCCAAGGAATCTGAAGACTTGGCTTATTTTCCTGATCCTGCAACAGATTTTCTATCTTGCCCAGCCATGGGCAAGTCCTTTAGGTTCACATTTTCAAGCATGGGCTTTAATTTTAGCCCTTTAGCTTGAGATACCCAGAATCTGTCCTGCACATATATTAATCACTTACAGCTCTAGCCAATATTAACAGAAGCTGCTTGTACGCAGACATGCACTGAAAATTAGATGCTACTTAGAAAAAACAAGGCCAGCTCTGTCTTACTCAGCTTGCTCATATGTTCAGTGGCAATGATAACACCTGTGTCCAGGTGGGGAGACATCAGGCTAAATTAATTAATGCTTGTAAACCATGTGAAACAATATTTTTTCCCAGCATTATTTGCAAGTGTAACGGAGAAGAGCTCTTTGAGCACTGTTTCTCTTGTTTTGGTGTTTTTATTGGATTCAAATAAGGATAAACATTACCTTCTTCAGCAGCGAGTTTGCTGCCTATAAAGAATTTGGTTTTGCTTGGAAGGATTAGGACATGAGATTTTGGTTCCTCTCACTTGTTTATGAGCATGAATTTGCTACACATAAATCACTGCAGGTCAGAACATTTGCTGTTCCTTTAGCACAAGGTAAGAGAGCACAGAATCACTCTTTAATGTTGTGCAATTGGACAGGATTTGGCTTGTTCTGATTTTGTGTTTGGAGAACTCAGGCTGCCCTTTGTGCTTGATGTTTTACCTCTTTTTCTCTTGAAGGTCCAGTGGAGAAATCTGACTAGGCGCGTTTGCATCACTCACTCACTGCCTGCTCTTTGTCCGTGTTCAGTGTTTTGCTGAAATTAAAGGACAGCTTCCTTCTCTTTTGCTCTCTGTGGGATTTCCCAGCGTTTCACCAGGCTGCAGTCTGAACTCTTCAAGCTGTCAGTGATGCTGAAAAAAGCAGTTCAAAAGTATTTTCTTTATACCTGTTCCCTTGTATCTAGTCCAAAGCACATGTGACTGTAAGGTGGACCAGAGCAGGGAAGCAATCTGGCTCAGAAGATAACCGTTTCTGGTTTTTAATCAGCTTAGTTTTGTGTGGTTCAGTTTCATGATAGTGCTGAGCAGCAGGGCAAGAGCAAGAGTTGCAGAGAGAGGGAGTCAAGGCCTGATCCTTCAGGTGGCCTTGCATGGTGGTGTTTGCAGAAATCATAGTCTTACTGTTTGCCACCCTGTGTCTCTTCATCTCTCTTAATGCCACTATCTCTTGGTGGCAGGGGTGGTGGCAATAAGTTTATGTTACTCAGTAGCCAGCAAGCAATGGGGATAAAGACCCATATTGTGCCTTTCTGATCCCAAGGCTACCCCCACCCCACCCCCACCCCTTTTCCATTCTTTGGTTTACTCAGTAGAGCTACCCTGGTTCACATAAGCTAACGATCTGTTTGAGAAGAAACAATTAGGCCCACAGAAGTTGTTGACATCTTATTTTCATTTTTTTTCAATGGCATAACGGGTACTGCAGCCCAGCTTGTCCTTTTGTGTTCCCCATCCCAGATGCAAAGACCCAGTGAGGATGGGGACAGAACAGTGGCCCTCCCAAATGTTTTGAACCAAGGGACTGCTAATGACAGTTAGCATTTCTCACAGACCATGATGTGGCTGCTGAGCTGGCTATTAATTGAAAACACTGTGCATTTCACTGCTCAAACCAGGCAGGCTCCCTGGGCCAGCTGTGGGCTGCTGCCCTGTGCCCTCTGAGCCCTGAGTGCTGGCAATTGCCAGGACAAGCCGTAGAGCCCAGGGAGGATGGACTGTGGTTGCAGGAGGCCATAAGAACAGCTTGGGTGTCTTTTCCAGGAAGTCGAGTGCATGCTCCCTGCTTCTTCTGTCTCTGTGGTCTTTTGTAGTTCAGCTTAGAAAATCCTGAAAACAGCATCCTCCCGCAGAAGAGCCAATGGTCCTAGAAACAGATTTCTACTATAAAAAATCCTATGGGAGCCAGATGCCCCCGGCCCTGACAAAGATTGATCAAGTGGCTGGTCGTATCACTTTACACTGAGCTTTGGCAAGGGGGGAAGCACAGAATGATGGAAAGTTTTCAGGTGGAATTGTTTTGGTTTTTTTTTAAAGTACTGCAGCTGAGAAAGTGTCATTCTACACAATGCAGTGCCAGCACAGAGACAGAAAGAAAGGAGGACTATTGGTACTGAGGAGGCATTCCAGAATGCAGCGTGCTACAGATTTATGCTTTCTGAGAGGTCGGATTAGATCATCACCGTGGAGAGGAAATGTATTAAATATATCTCCTGGAGGTACGGGGTGAATCTTTGGCCAGAGACCTGCTTTGGAGATCGGAGAAGAGCGAGCCGCTCGAGTGCGCTGCCAGTCCCTGCAGAGCCGCTATGCCAAGCCTCCCTGTAGGTCTTTCGGCAGCTGAGGACGGGTCTGGTTCACCGGCGGGTCCGACTGCTGTCACCTGCGCGGTAAGTCCCGGTGCTCCTTTAAAGCACTGCTTAGGGCCTTCGCAGCCCTGAGTCGCGCCCTTCCCGCCGCCCGGGCTGCTGTGGCAGGTGTTGCCGTGAGGCCGGGGCC
>NW_020799095.1:61173945-61219958 GCF_003259725.1 Athene cunicularia
GGCCCGGGGCCGGGCCGCCGCTCCCCCCGCGGGGTTCTGCTCGGCCTGCAGGCGCTGTCGGGTGCATCCCCGGCTACCCGTCAGGAAAATGCTTGTGGCCGTATTGCTCTGCAAGGAGCAAAAACATGTCGACGCGGCGGATAAGGCCATTGTGGGATTTCGGGGATGTGTGTGTCGGAAACAACGTCCGAGGGAGCCACTCTGGCTGTTCAGAAGGATCAGTGTGTTAACTTAGTGCTCCTCGGCTGAGTCACCAGACATCCTTTAACAGAAGACGTCTAAGACAAAACCAGAGAGAGCATCAGTCTGGGAAACACATCCCTTTGCTTATCTCCAGTCCTCCACAGCATTCGACCATTCCTCCTCACCCCACTGGCTGCACGCTGTGTGTAGTGCCTGGCGTCCCACAGGTCTGGGGTTGTTACGCAGAACATTCCTTATAAAGACATCTCTTGGCACAAAGATGGTCCCTGGGAGCAGGATCCTAGGTTGAAATGAAACCTTCTTGGAATAAATAAATACCAGGGGTTTATTTGCTATTGAGTTCATTTTGTCGCAGTTTGCAGTGTCTGACCAGATACGGGTGGATACTTCTTGTCTTCCTTCCTCTTTATATTTCCAGTCTGGGAAACAGCAAAAAAGTTAGTGAAAAAAGTAACATCTGAGAGAGAGAGAGAGAGAGAGAGAGAAAAGGATGAGGCGGGCTGGCCAGGCAGCCAGCCTCAGGAGATGGTAACACAGAAGAGCTATTCATTCTGAGAGCCAGTTGCTCCTCGCCCTGCTAGATTATAAATTGGACACCTTATTAAGAGTTGATCCTCCAGCAGCCCCACCCAGGGCTGTGCTCATGCTTTAAACCAGTGGAACGTAATCCCATTTCACTACTGATGCCTGTTACTGGATAAGCACATGTGCAAGCAGGGCAGAGGATACTAGGCAGAAAGCAGCAGCACCCTGGCTGTTTTCTGAGTTGTCAGTTTAAGAAAAGAAGATAAGAGTCTTGGGAGGGAATGGGGAGGAGGTTAGTTCGCACTAAAATTTGGGCACTTTTATGATGATGCTGGCTCCCTTACCAAATAATTAAACCAGCATAATTATGTTTTTTTCTTGTTTTCTCAGTTGTAACTTAAAAATGCTGACTCACTGGCACAGCATGCCAACCCAAATGTTGCTGCTGGAATCAGCCACTGGAAGAGCTTGATGAGATATAACCCCACCATGGCATAGACTTCGAGTGGGCCTCTTCAGTGGTTCCAAGTTTCTCTTCTGATGGTTTGCTTGGTCACTTTTGTCTTGTCAGATTAGGCCTGTACAAATTTAGGCAGTTGTCAGGTTGAACTATTGTTGTGAAAATTTCATGGGAATGTAAGTTTAACAAATTCAGCAAAGTTTTATCATCCTTGGCAAGACTTCCAAGCTTTTCAACCTTCACGCACCTTTTAACCACTTGAAAAGTTGTCTGACTGGCATTTTAACAGAGTTAATGCCAGTTGTCAGAAATAAATTTCTGACATGTATTCTTCAGGGCTTGTTTTTGTGCTGAAGAAAACAGGATGGAGTTATTATAAACCTGTTTTAGTGTCTTTAAATAGTATCCCTGCTCATACATACATGTTTTTCCTACCAGGCAAAACTAGCTGAGGCATTCATGCAATGCTAGATGCATTGTGAGGATTTTGCATTATCAGAGCGTTATTTTTGAATATTGTATAGATACATGACTGGTTGATTCCCCTGTTGAGCTACTTCTGTTTTACTTTCCTTGGCAGGCAATTTAAACATAGATAAATTGCAACTGAGCAGTAGTTGGGAAATTCAAAAGTAACATGGAAATGCCACTTTAAAACAAGACCCCCTCCCTCTGTAGATGTGAGTTACGGATATAGATTCAGGTGTATTTCAATGGTGTCTTCAAGACTTTTTGACTTGTTCTGCATCTCATATAATTGAAAAGCAGCTTTTGTGTTTGTTTTAGGAAGAAATAAATTTCTTTCGGATCTGATTATCATTAGTGACTCACTTGTCATTTGAAAACTTTTGCATGCTGCTCTCCAGGTTCAGAGTCCCTGACTGTCACCAGTGTGTTGGAAAGCAGTGACTCCTCAGATGATCCTGAATACCTTTATGTGTCTGTCTCCAATCACTTTACAAACTCATGAAAATGAACACAAGGCATCTTCAACATTTCTCTCTCTCTTTTTCTCTTCTATTTTTTACATAGAGCACTTTTGCCAATAACTCTTTCCTAGTAAAACAAAGCCTCTGAATTCATGCTCTGTGTGTATGTCTGTCTGTGTATGTGATTCCATGTGCCCTGCCTCCCTAAAAGTGTGAGTGTTCATCAATTAATTTGGTGAAAGAATACAGATCTGAAAGTGAATTCCCTATAAGGTTGAAAGAGAGAGGCAGATGGGTACATGAAAGAGCCTGTTTGTGCTAAAAGCATCAAGGTGCTGCCAGCTCAGCTCACCTTTTATCAGTCTCCAGTGAACCCCCACCAGAGTGTGCCCTTGGAAATCAGACTTTTCATCCTGTTGGTCAGTTGTGGACTACTTGTTCATACTGGTGGTTTTGGTATGGTTAGAATAGAGATGGGAAGGCTGCGTTCAAAAACTAGAGTTTCTCTTTTGTTCTGCACTTTTGAGATTTATGCTTGTCTCTCCCAGGTGATCAAGAGTCCATAGTTGTGTCCTATGCAGTAGGGAATCTCTGTCCCTGGTGCACACACCCTTCAAATTGGGTATTTCTTTTGTTACAAGAGCAATATAACCATCAGATTTCAACACAATGTTAGAAGTGTGAATGTCCTTAAACCAATTTTTACTAAGGTCATGAAGGCTTTGAAAAGAAGGGTAAAGCCTCGAATTTAAGCTGGGACTGAGTGGTCAGCAGAGCAAAGAACAGAGCTCAAGCTTGTTTGGTGGTCTTATGCTGCTGAATAAATGGACTGAAACATTCTTGTACAGGGTGTAATTTATAAACCCACTAGGTTGTAGAAATCAAGCATAAGGGTGAAATTAAATCTATCATCATCTGATCAGAAATAGTGCTGAAAGATTGAGGGTTTTGCAGCAACAGTTATTGGGGTTTCCAGGATGAATGAATTCAGCTGAACATTAAATCTTCAATTAGTCTTAATGCCAGCGATGGAGTATGGATGACATTATGGAAATGTAAAATACTTTCCTATACCATCGTCAGCCCAGGCTCTTGCAACGATTCAGCTTCTGCCAACTTCTCTTCATTCATTTGCTGATCTCAGCCAAGCCCTTGAAGAGCTGGGTAATGGTGTTATTTGCATGGGAGGTGAAGATGATGTAGAGATGGGTGTCATATGTGTACTGCTGACAAGTCAGTCCATGGTGCCACTGAATCTTCTCTAGAGGCTTTATATAGATATTGAACAGGCTGAGTGAGGGGAAAGAATCTTGTGTTATTCAGCAGGTGGAAAAAGTTTTGGAGGTTAAGGAAAGAGCAAGTGTTTATCATAAATCTCTTGAGTGTACAAGAGATTTATGTAAGGGATGTCTGAAGATGTACCAGCTCAGTTCCATAAGGCTGCGGACAGACATTTATTTTCAAACAGCTGAGCTGGATGGAGATCTTGCAGCCATTCCAGATGCTTGCTACCAATCCTCTGCTGATGGTGCCTGTACCCCCTGCTCTGCACTTAGAAAAGGTGGTCCAAGGTCTTTCTCCTAATCTGTCAAGGAAGTGCTGACAAAGGTAGTGTTAGTTAACCCAGCTGACATTGCTGGGTTATCTCTCTTTAAGAGAGAGCTGTTTACTAGCAGAGCTTTACCCAGAGTTTTAGAAGGGAGGGAGAGGAGAGAAGGCTGCAGGTTTTCCCACAGAACATGGTCACAGCCCCAGACAGTTCCTGCATTGCCTCCTACAGGTCTGAAGATGAGTAGGGCACGTGTATAGGACTGGATACATGTACTGGAATAGACTGTTACTCCTGTTTTGTGGAATATGTACTGGGATATTTTGTGCCAAGCACGTGTGTAGCACTTGTTTGTTACATGAGCAACTAAAATGGAGTATTTGGAGCTGTGTGGGCTTCCTGTGTAAACAAGAGATCTAGGACAGGTACACAGTGTAGTAGAAGACCAGGTAACCAAGATCATTATTACCCAAATCTACTAACAGACCATTTACAAGAAATTAGTATTAATTATTATGTTTGTACCATTGTGGTTAAAGCTGAACCAGCAAGTTATAATAACATCTTTAAGAATATCCAGTTGGGGCAAAGAAGAAAGGTCCTGTGCTCAAGGGATCAGTCAGAAATGGGAGGAAGCAGGAAGAAAATGTGCAGGTGGTTTTTAAGAGATCCTGGAGTTCCTACAAGGTTTCCAAATCCAAAAATACAGAACTCTTGAAGAATCCTTGATGCATGCGCAGATGAAATGGAGCAAGCTATAATACTGTGTGTGGCCTAGTGGTAAGCATACCTGTGTGCTGGTAGTGCTTTAACAGGGAGAGCTGATAGTACCCATGATTTTCAGGTAGTGAAATGTGTTCTCCATTATCTCTGAGGACTGGTGAGACTCAGGAGTCTTCCCAGCATCCCAGAAACCTGCAGCCTTTCTGAAACATGGCAATGAGCACACAGTTTTTAAATTCTCCATCATGAAACAAACTTCCCCTTTTGTGTAAAGCTAATGATTTATTATATGACACAAACCTGTGAAAATGGGCCACCTTAATGTCTGAGTCAGGCTGTAAAGGAGATCCCTAACTTATTGGTCATCCTGTTTCTGAACTGGGCCAGAATGGAGCATCCTACCTTAACAACAGTCTGAAAGTCTAGTGGAATTTGGACTCTGATCCAAACTCATGGCACAGGCTCTTCTCTAAATAAAAATAACTAGATCACAAGCTATTTTGGGGTTGTGACTTTTAGACAAGAAACGTAGGGCTCACATAGGTTTTCACTCCTGTCAAATACATCTGGATGCTGTCCTCCTCCCAGATGATATTCCAAAAGCATTTTCATCAGCTCAGAGCCAAATAATCCCAGATGGAAGGTGGAAGCTGCAGAGCAACTGACGTTATTCATGGTAAACACCGGTGGTTTTTTGGTTGTTTTCTTGTTTCCATGCAGAATATTTTGCTACTCTGGTTTCTGCTGATGCTGATATAATTTCTGTCATGCCCTGTGATGAATAGAATATGCAGTGTTGGGTCAAGATAAGAGCCAACAGCATGTTGGAAAGCCTTCTCTAAATATGAATCCCCACCATTCTGGGTTTCTTAACAGGGAGGTGGTTAACGAAATTGCCATGCTTGGTACCATTTACATAGCTGCCAAAGCTGCTGATCGCCATCACCTCCTCCCTTTCCCGAGCCCCTGCTAGCAAATCTTCTGTTTTTTCCTGTTTACTTTGCTATACCTGGGCTTTTCCTGTTTACTCCTGTTTACTAAACCTTGGCTATATTCATATAATGATATGAATAGTTCCCGTTCATGAAGAATATGGTAGGATATAGCTGATTATAAGGGATAGGAAGCAAAAGAAGAAGAGGTATGCTGGGACTTTATCGTCAATGGCACTACGTAGCAAGCACTGAAGTGTGTTTAACATAGTGGGAGCTGGCTGTGTGTGATACCCTACTGGGAACGTTCCCACTGTGCTCGGCAGGTGGATGACAGGAGGGTTTCATTTGCTGTGTTTTAAGGTATGAGCACTTTTCACCTCAGGAGCTCCAAGTAGTCTGTAAACTTCAGTTAATTTAAAGCTCTGGCCTGTGTAAATTATTAATCCTGTTGTATGGAGGAGCAAACTGTTTAGCTTAAGATGTCACAGGAAGTTTTCAGCTTTGCCAAGGGTATAAACTAGATCTTCTGACTCGTAGGTCTGACCTATAATTGAAGGAGTTTTCTTCCTCTTAACATAGCTGGCCTACCTTCTCTTTGATATTATCCCATCTTCCCCTAATCACTGAGTGACATCTGATCTCTGTGACTTTTGTACAGCATCCAAGATCTATTGTATTTGGTCCAAGATCTCACCTTTCATTTCTGGCTCTTCTAATTCCATTTCAGTCCCTGGCAATTCCAGGAGGCTCATCCTTAGCCCTTGGAAAGCAGGGTGTGCCTTGGTGGTGTATCTTGCCACAGCATGGAGATTTCCCTGGACCGACCACAGGAATGGTCGCAGCGTCCTCCACTAAACTCTAGCGTGGAGGATGGCTCCTGCCACCCACACGCTTCCTGCAATTTCTGCTTAAACACACTGTTCTTTACTTACTGCCTGCGGTTGGTATGTAAAGCTGCTTTCTGTAGGTTTAAAGCTGCTTCACCCTCCAAAGTGGCTTTATTTTAGGGTTCAGTTGAGTGATTTTGACAGAGTACTTAGTAGCCAGTATCTAAGGTTTTATTTGGGGTCAAGTTAACATATAAAGCTTTGCTTTTGTCAACATTACTATTTTTCTTTTGTCTCTAATCTCACTAATTGTTTTAGGGCTATTGTCTCTTTATTTTCTCCTCTCCTTTAAGGATTTGCAATTGTTCTTTTGAGTTACAGATGTCAAATTCTGCCCTAATTTACACCTGTAAGACCAATGGAACTGCATATATGCACATGAGGACACAGTTAATAGGATGCTGAAGTTATTTTCCTGTTTTGGAAAGTCACGTGGTCTGATGCTGGGAAATGTCATTTAGGATTATATAATTCCTAAATTTGTAAATCCTGATGTACAGATAGCTCCTCCCCTGACCGTATACTTTTACTGGTGATAAAAAAATATATATTTTTAAAAAAATTTTAGGTGTTGTACTGGTAGAACCCCTCACTGGAGTTACAACACTACGTAGTAAAATAGTATGGAAGTAGTTTTGAATTTTTTTTTTAAAAAAGAAGCTATGTTGCATTTCAAACATACTGAAAAATGTTTCAACACTGCTGGAACTCTTTGTTTTCCTGATTTTCTCCTTAAGGGACATCTTGGTGAAATCAGCTGGATTTTGTGATGTGTTTTGATTCAAGCAGAGACTTTTTCCTGGTGAATGGAGAAGAGCAGGACCAGCAGAGCTCCCTGTGCAGAGGATGTTATTCCAGAGAAAGAACACTCCCTCAGCTGAGGAGAGAAATGATCCAATACGCCTTCTGTCTGGGGGCAGGAGGGAGAAGGAGGGAGGAGAGGGAGGATAAGGATGCTTCCTTCCCAGTGCTCGGGGCTGCTGGCCAAGAATGTAAGTCTAAATTCAAGCCTGGCGAGTGCTGTGCCAGATCCAGAGAGTTTGGAGTCCCTTTGTCCAGAAGCTTGCAATACTTGCGGGAGTTGCCAAATGGGATGTGTGGCATCCATGTAATATATCTGATGCATGAAAATTGGTTCCTACTGAGCTTACTGTGTTGCCTGAGGCAAAAGTACTTCTGATTCCCTACATGATGCAGTGATCACCAGACCACTGCTGTTCTTCTTAAACCCAGCTACAATGGCAGCTCAGGACAGCCTTCTGCCTCAGGTTGGGCTGAGGCAGATGACATGCACAGGGAGAGGAAAGGTAATGCTGCCTTTGACCCTGTTCTCTCTCTCTCTCTGGGAAGGGAGGACCCAATGCCTTTTGCATTTCTCCCTAAGCTGAACCATTAAGTCTGAAGACAGAAATGAACCTTTCCCCCTGGACATGGGCCAAAGGACTTTTTTTTTCTTTCCTTCCCCTCCTGTCTCTTTCATAACTGTCATTTTCACATATCTCTGGAACATACCACGTACTACTGTCATGTGCTGTAGGTGCGTTCTCCTTTTTTCTTCAGCTGCGTCCTGCTTCCCATCTGCCAGATAAGAGCCTTTCCTTGTCTGGCTGATGCTTTTTTGCCACAGGTGACAGGGTGGACCAAAGCCATTGCTTCTGCCCCAAGGTAGAAACTCTGCATCTAGGAGAGAGGGAAATCTGCTCTGGAAACACCATCTAGCAGCCTCCATGTCAACAGGGCCACAGCAATTCCTGTGGGATGACAGTGCCTGTGTTCCTCTGCCTCGTTGGAAAGTTCAGCCAGTTGTGCTTGTGCAAACCCCTGGAGGGCTCTGAGGTTGTGCAGGTGTCAGCAAGGACATAGCCTGGGTTGCAGAACTCCTACGACAGGCTGTGCTGTACAGAGAGGAAACTTGTTTTGGTAGGAATTGTTTTTGTGCTTCATATGGATGCCAATGGGGGACAATAGACAGGGGGAATCCTGCACTAATGCTTCCCAAGCCAGTAGTACCCAAGGTGAGTTTCCCATTTCTATACTAATGGGGTTCACAACAAATGCCAAGGGGTTGTTGAGAGCTGCCTGTGGAGCAAATGATACAGGAAATGCCACTGTAGGTAGAGGTGGAGCAGAAGCAACGTGGTTTGATGCGGCGTGGTTCTCTTAGGCTTAAATTCCCACTAATCCAGGTCTGAAGGGGCCCACCAGGATGTGTGGCAATAGATTTATAACCCAGGTCCATACCCGGATCCAGACCATTGCTAGAGAGACTGATCCCTCCATCCCTCATCCTCCTGATGTCACTCATGATCCTGGCACACATTCCTCCAGGTTTCTGCAGCTTCTTGTTAAAGCCATGCTGCTGCACTGAGAGCAAGAGCTCTGGACCAGAAAATGAGAACTAAAGCCTTTTCCTGGGGCTATCCCAGCCTGGGCAGCCGTGCTGTTTCCTGGGCTGCAGCTCAGCTGCTCCAGCTCCACAGGCAGCAGCCCTGCTTGTCCTCTGCAGCGTGTGCCAGGAGTGGGGTTTCAGCTGCAAAACGGAGCATGGTCACTCCTGCCCTCCCTGGGTCGGGGTCCAGAGAGCATGCCCTTTCCCCAGCGTTTCAACAGCATGGCAGATGCCCTTTCCCTTGCACCTCACTGGCTCCTTCATCTTTTCCTCTGTTCACATTGAGGCTGTTTTTTCCTCCTGAGCACAGTGTGCAATCCCCCTGCCTTTCTGTCCCATGCTGGCCGGGAGCAAGGCTTTCTGTGTGAGCCTCCCAGGCAGCATGACTTGTTTCCAGCACGCTACAGGCAGGCCTCTATTCGGATGAATGTCCCTGTTAAATATGTATGAATCCGATTGACTTCAACTTCCTAGTTGTCCAGGTTTTATTCCTTTATATTCATTCGCGGATGCTTTCTGCTTAATAGGGAGTCATGGCCACGTCTCAGTGAGTTCTGACTCGTTTAGGAGGCTGCCCTCAATCTGCTTGTCTTTAAAGCTTCCTCCCCTCCTCCTCTGCTCCATCTCCCTCTGGCTCGTTTCCCCCCCTTCCTCTGTCTCTGCAGCTGCTGGACAGCTTTGTGACCACCAGTTAGGATGGCTGTTTGCCACTCTCCCATGATTGCTGCCATGTGCTGTTTTCCTTATGCCTGTTCCCTGGTTTTTTCCTCAGTCAAAAAGGAATTCTCCTCTGCAGAGAGAGAAGCAGGCGCAGTTGTCTCTGGGCTGAAGTGGGAGCTCGTGCTTAGCTCTTACTCCATGGAACGCCTAGCATTATTTTTTTATGGCGACCATGCAGACTTGGCAAGCAGCAGCAGCTTTCTCAACCCAGCTGTTCACTGCCTCTCTGCCACAAGTTACCAGCCATCAGGCAAGCAAAATGCATGCTTGCACCTCGTCTATGGCAGGCAGGCTTTTTGTCCTGCTGGCTCCCAGAAGGAAGTGGGGATGAGCAGCGAGGGGCAGCCTCACAGCCACAGGGGCTAGCTTAGGGAGTGCTCGCTTGTTGATGCTGGGAGCACCAGCGGTGGAGCTGGAACAGGAAGCTGGTGCTTTATAAATAGACATATTGTTGCGAATGGGGCAAAAGTCCTACTGACAGTGGTGCCTGCGTCCAGGCAGGTGAGCTTGTATAACCTGCCTGTGCTGGGCCCAAGGACTTTGGATGGGTTTTTCAGTATTACCAAAGCAACTTCAGTACCTGACTCTCCTGCTGAGGTTTTGCCTTTTAAGCTTTTGGGATGTTGTTTCCCTTCCTCCCCAACCATCAGGGAGTCCTCCCACAGAGGCCACATTTGCCTCTTGTGATGTGAAATAATAGCAAGTTTCAGCAGAGAGATCTCCAAGTGCACATACTAGAGTGCCACCTGCTGAAGTGGTGGCTGGTCAGAACACCACCTAAGCCCAGATGAAATCAAGGGCTTGTAGATTTTGCAGCCTGCCCCTGCTGCGCATGCCCTACCAGTGCCTTTTGGGGAAGCTGGTGTTGTAGCTGATGCCTTGGACACTGTGGGTTCAGACAAAAGGACATCTCCTGCACTCTGTTGTGTTCCCTGGAGATTTCATGCTGGGTGGCAGTCCCCTGCAGGGACCTGCACAGGCCACCTGGCCAGGCAGGTGATGTTGGGTGTCCTTGTCCTGCCTAATACGGGAGGGTGTGAACTGAAAAAGGAAGTGCTTTCCCTTCCTCCACCGCCAGAATCTGCTCCTGTGTTTTCCTGGGAGCACCCACAGCACCGGCTCTGCCAGGAAGCCTGCTGTGGCCTGCTCCAGCCTTTGACCGGGGCGTCGGGTTCCTCTTGATTCCCAGCCAGAGCCGCCTCTGAAATGATGGTGTGAATCAGGGTGAGATGACACCCGGGAGCCTGGGGAGAGGCGAGGCCCCTTCCCTCCTACCATGGTGGCAGGAGTTGGGTTGGTGTTTACCACAGTGATAAAAGCCCTGTGAGACCCTCCTTTGTCCTTCCGTGAGCTGGGACAGGACTGTGCTGCTGAGGCAGGAGTCAGTGAGAAAGTGGCTACTCCTCCTTCCCCCTCCCCACCACATTTTATTTTATATTTAAAATGTATTTATTTTATTTTGCTTCATCCTATTTTTTATATATGTTTATTTTTTACTTTGTTCTTTTTCATTTTACTTTGCCTAGCTCTATCTTATTTAATTCCACTCCGCCCTGACCCAGATGCTCTTCAGGCTGACAGTCCCTTTCACCCCACTCTCTGCACCTCCCTTTCTCTCTGCTTGGCAGGAAAGTTTTTCCTCGGATGCTGGAGCTCGCCCTGTGTGTAGTCCATCCTTCAGCAGAGAAGCCATGGGACGGCTGTCCCGCTACCCAGATGGGCAGCAGTGCCCACGCCAGGCTGGTCTTCGCCGTGTGTGACTCAGGTGTCCCACACTCCTGTGGCCACTTGCTCTGGTGCACTCATTGGCCTTTTCCTGCCGGGTCTAAGATGGGGCCACAGGCCGCCTCTCCCACACCCCTGTCCCTCTTTAAAGATACAACATGATTCCTTTATCTCCTGGTGCCAGGCAAGCCTGGGATGCACAGAGATGCAGATAATGTTGCCACTGTGTGTGCCGGGGCCCGGGCAGACAAGTGGGGATCTCTCCTCTCCCCCAGTGCTCAGGAGATGACTGTCTGGTCATCTTTCTGCCCTTGCTTTTATTTCTGGTGGGCACAGAGGGATCCAGCTGCCATTTCCACCCTGTTAGCAAACTGCAGTGCAGCCCTTCCATGTCCCAGCGGCAGGACACCTGGGCAAGGCCCTGTGGGAAGGGGCAGCAAGCAGGAGCGAGTGGGCAGCGGTGGCCAGCTGCTGCCCCACTGGGAGCTGCAGGGGCCATGGAGATCTGGAGGGGATCGATGGGTTCAGGCTGCAGTGCAAAAGCTGGCAGGGAAGCCAGGCCATGCACAAAAAAGCAGTTTATGTCCTGGCAAGGGAGTTGGGGAGAAACTTGGTCCCTCCCTAAACAGCAAGTTGGGTATTCAGGGTTCTTGCCTCTTCGGGCCTGCTCGTCCAGGGGCACAATATATCTGGCCCCGTGGACGATCATAAATATCCAGTTACTTACATGCTGAGACATAAATTCAAAATTACTCTTGGCAAAATCACAGAAGAAAGATCAAAATTTTAATCACCGTTAGCAGAGAATACTGGTGATGTTCCCATCTAATACCACAGTGCATTCTCCTGTGATATTTTACAGTGAGAACATAAAGCCTGTCATCTTTCAATTTTATAATCAAAACATGTTTACAACAACAAAAATGTGTGGGTATTCACTATTGTTCAGGTCACTGGATTAAAAGCCTGCCTCAACTTATTTGCCCCTCCACCTATGGCTTTTACTACACCTGTTTCCACAAGCATTGGAGCATTCATGTTTTGTTTGTCTTTTCCGTGGCCAGATTAAATCATCTTGGAGCATGGGTGCGGTAGTGAAAAACGCACGTAGTGGATTTACATCTCTGGGATAAAGGGAGAAGCCGAAGAAAGATTCCCCCATGAGCTGGCTCTCGTCATCAGTGCAAATGTCTTAGTCAGCACAAGCCCAGACTGCCAGAATTGTGCAGCTGGGTGCTGTCAGGGCTACAGCCCCTGCAGCTTCCTCGTTCACTGGATCAGCCAAGGATGAAGGCTCCGGGAGCTGATGCTCCTCTCGCAGGGACTGCTGAGCCCAGGTCAGGTGAGTTTCAGGAATCTGAAACTTGGTGTGTGACCCTGCTCCTCTGGAATTTGGGAAAACACCCTCCCATTTGATTTTAACAAATCACCCTGAGGCCAGGTCCTGCAGCATTCTGAGCATCTGTGAATATTGGCTAGAGATGGGAGAAACCAAACATTTTGGAGAATCATTTCCATGATACAGACAAGATACTCAAGTGGGATATTGCGTGTTTACTCAAGTTTCCAGGAAGCAAGGATGTACAGATACTCTGACTCACTAGAAGAAAAATTACTTCTAGTGACTCAAAGGCTTGGATACTGTTGTTTCCTAGTTAATCACTGTGCTCAACTGTGGGTCCAAAATCCTCCTTTGAGGACTAGAGAAAGTTTGTGGCCTTGAGGATCCTTCCTGCTCTGGTGCAGCTCTCTAAGTAGAGATATTAACCTCTAGCTGGCCATCAGTACTGTCTACAGACCTAATTAATTTCTAGGCTGTTACCATAAATGACCTGCTGGACTCTGAAAGCCTGATGGTGGTAGTTTTGCCTTAAAGATGGGCTTTGTGGGGGACGCTTGGACTTTGTTGGGGTTACCATGTGATTTGAGGAATCCCCACAATAGTATACTGCAGGTTTGGCAGCAATCTCATGATCTGAGGATGCGGGGGATGCATGGATGCATGGGCGGTCATTCCTGGGAGGAGATGGATCCAGCAGTGCACTAGAGCTGGGGAACCCTGGGGAACCCTGCAACCATGCCCTTCTTTTGCAAGAGTACAGTAAAAGATGCCACCCTTTGCCTTGGTGTGGCTGGTTGACCAGGAAACTATTCCCATTGGGCAAAAGGCGAAACTTATATCTTTTGTAGCTTTGTGTTTGATTTTTCTGTCCTGTGGTTATTTTGTACCAAATGGTACAAACCTAAGTATTATGCATTGAAATTTCAGGTAGCTCATCTCCTCTGCCCTAAGACCAAAGTATATGCTGCTGTCAGCACAGGAAATACTACGTCCACAGATGGGAGCAAAGAATATTTCTTTTCAAAGTTTGTGATAATTTTGCACTTAATTGGTATGTAAGAAACCTAGCAAATCATAATTAAAACCCGAGTTTTCCTTTTCCTAAAACTAGGTCTTAAAATGTAACTTGCCTTAAATATCCGAGCCGAAAAGGCAGGCTTTTCAAAGAGATGAAGCATGCCCTCATGTGGCAATATTTTTTCCTTATAGTACCTGTTTGTTTTGGTTTTAATCCCCAAATAATCTATTATAACGAGTTATGTCATTACATCAGAACTGGCATACACAGTGGGTGCTGTGATACAAAGCTGGCGTACACACAAAATGTTCAGAAATAATTATATGGTCTCTAACTATCTTGTTACTTGAGTCCCTGCATGAGTGCTTTTATTCTAAAATAAGAATAGCTGCACACAGGAATATTCAAATAAACAAGGGTATGAATTAAGACTTGTCCTGTCCTCTTTCAATGACTGAAAGCAAAGTTTCAAATTGTTACAAAGCCCTGGGTGGGCAACTTTGAAACCAGAATAATCGATCTTGAAGTCAATCTTAAGCTAAAGCAAAGTAAACCAAAGATGAAATACATGTCCACAGACCTGGCCTAAATAACTCACTTTAGAAATCCTGTTATTTGTTGAGCTGGTAGAACTTCATCATGTCTACATAAGGCTTGCAACTGTGTGGATAAACCTTTGGAAGCCTGGCTCTGCTGTAAATTTTACATTTTTGACATGTAGAGGTTGGGTTTTAAAACCCCAGCTGACACTGCTCTGATAAATCAGGAAGTTCTAGTCTTGCCTGATATAGCATCATCTGCTGTTACTGTAGATTAATTTTCTTTTTTTCTTCCCTGAATTTAAATAGTAAATGTGATTTATAGAAATTACTGGGTCCTAGCAGCTTATCAGGAGTTTTTATAGCATTTTTTTTGTGTGCTTACAGATGGATTGATATTTTTCACCCAGAGCACCATAGAGAGAGGAAAGATAAAAATGGATGAGGATCATGGTATGCCTGATTTGGAGGAGTGTGATGGTTGCTATCAAGTTTTAAACTGCAGGGAAGTGTTTGAAATCCCAGGGTTTCCAGTCCGCTGCCCAGTCATCATTTCCATTGTCTCACTCTTTACTGGAATGCCAGGAAGAGGCAAGGAAGATGTGCTGCACCCCACCATGGAGCAACCTGCAGCTCGACCTCCCTTCAGTGCATGATTTCTCTTCTGAGGAACCTGCCAAGGGCAAGACTCATCTGTGTGTGGGACCTCTGACCCCTTTATGGCAGTTTGTCACTAGGCGATGACCTGCTCCACAAGTTCCCCAAGGTTCATCCTCTTACTTGCAGAGCCTTGCAAAGCTTCATGGGCTTGCAGGGTAGTCAGGTCAGCTGAAGAGCAGTTGCTGTCTCCTCTTGTCTTTCTCTCCAGCCCACACTCCCCACTAATACAGGCAGCTCCCTCCTGTACCGAGGGTAATTTTCAAGGGGTCAGAAAATATGAAAAGCAGAGAAGTAGGAAACTCAGGATCCACTGGGCTCCCCTTGACTCAGCTGAGGGGGCCGAAATGTGTGTGAGAGCTGTGGTCTGAATTTTGGGTGCTTGGTCTGGAGGCTTTGGATATCAGTGTGGACATCCAAGTTGCTTTGAGAAGACTTCAGGCTGAATGAGAAGTGAATTCCTTAAATCTCTCCCCTAGGGTCTCATTGACTTCAGTGGCAGTGAAAATTCTTCCTCAGAGACAACTCAGCAATCTTCATTCATCGCATCCTCGGCAACAGTCTGCTATCGAGTTCCCTTTTAAAAGGTTTTTGTGCTGTAATCCGCTGGTTGATTATTTAACTGCTACTGCTTACAGACCTCCGCTAGTTATTGGACGTCTTGTAATTTTTAAGGGGTTTCAGCTCCTTTGCGAAGCATAAGGAAATGGATGATTAACGAAATTCTTGTTAGTATTTTAGAAGCATTAGTAAATATTGAATAAAGGGCAATCACTCTTGTTTTCATGGCAACTGTGAAAGAAAGTAAGACTGCTAGATTAGATGCAATCCTGCTCTTAAAGTCACAATTCTTACACACTGTTTTTTGCACTGTGGTACAAAAACTTGTGTGTGAGAATGTGTGCTTGTGTGCTTGTAACAAGACAAGTAATTCAGCACCGCAAGAATCCCAACAACTTTGTCTCCAAGCTGGTAATGAACATGGGCCTGGACACGTTCAACTGATTTGTTTGCCTGCAGAAACCATTTTGCACTATTTACAGTCAATGA
This sequence comes from Athene cunicularia, assembly GCF_003259725.1. Lineage (NCBI taxonomy): Eukaryota > Metazoa > Chordata > Aves > Strigiformes > Strigidae > Athene > Athene cunicularia. The sequence continues at coordinate 61,189,598 of NW_020799095.1, forward strand.
TAGAGATGTTCTTCAAATGTTGGCTTTGATTCAGTAAACCTAAGTGCCACTTCTGCTTTGCTTCCCCTTCTTGCTGTGCCCTAGGCTGGTTATAGCTGTGCTCCTCTTTCTGTTACCTGGTCAGAGACACCCTGCATCTGGAGAAAGGCAAGCGGGGCAGCTCTGCTGGAGAACTTGTCAGTCCTCTAGCAGTTAGTCCATCCCTGTGCCTTACTGTCCATTTGCATGGCCTCAGTACCTCAGCCAGTGCATTCCCAGCTGGCTGGGGTGCACCTGAGCAGTGCTGATGTCTCTGCAGCAACTGCACGGAGGACCGGAACAGTGTGGTTGGAGTGCACATGCTTGCTGACATAGATGACTAGATTAACTTGTTGACTGGTTAAATATTGGTGGCAAAATAACTTGTAAAGCTGCCTTGAAGAAGTGGGTCTCAGCCATGTCCCCACTGATTTTTGTGGTGTGCCTTATTTCCATTTTCTGGACACACTCTGCTTTCTTCTTTTCTGCTTGTTTGGCAGGAGATGCTGGCCAGTGGGTTGTGGCAGGCTGTCAGAAGTGGATGGAGACCTCCGTTGGATGAACAAAGCCTGCCCATTCTCTGTACAGCCCGAAAACTTGCAGAAAGCATGGGACACCCAGTCATGGTACTGTTGCTCATATTTCAGTCTTCAGGAGATGATTGAAAGTGCACCCCAGGACATACTGCCCTGGAGGCATTGCTGTGAGACTCATGGCAGCATGACCTGGAGGTCAGCTCATGGTTTTCAGATGAAGAGCACACATAGCCATGGATGTGAGTACTCTCTCTAAACCCCTTCTTTTAATGCTTTCTGTTCAGATGCATCTGAAACAGGTGTTATAGGGGTACACAGCTCCTGACACTCCCCTCCAGCAAGGCTAGGGGTGTGGTGCAAGTAACCCCCTCCTCTCTAAGGAGCTTCACCCACGTATACTCCCTGCATGGTGGAAGGCTGGGCTGTTTGCAGAGGTGGCACACTGACCATTTTTGCTTCTCGTTGTACACCAGTGAATCCTGGCTGCTTTCCCACTGACATAACACACCACGCCAGTGGGATGTTGAGGTGGCAGGGAGACAGCAGCTGCTGGGGATGAGGGGAGAAACAGCTGGCTGCTGCCCCAGCGCTGCTGCACAGGAGAAATGCTGGCCAGACAGGTGAGGAACAGGAGGGGAGAAATGCCTCCAAGAAGGAGCTGGGCCATCATGCACGCCTTCCTCCAAGCCTATCTGCCCCTTCTTGTCAAAGGTGATGTCTCCACAGATGCCCAGGACTTTTGACGCATGTAGGCAGATACCAGTGAGGTTTAATCCAGCTGGCTCAGGCACTGGTAGGCAGGGAATTGCTGCCCCAACCTTTAATCACCTGAGCAAGTAACATGTGAGCCTGAAAAGCTCAGGCTGAAAATGGCAGTGTTGCAGCAAAAGGCAGAGGTTTCATCCAGTGCTGATCCTGGTTGGCAGCTACCTTGTGAGGGATGGGCTGCACTGCGGATGGTCCTTCAGACTGCTCAGGCCACACTCGAGGAGGACTCAAGGTCCTGATCTCTGAGGGGCTCCATTCTTGGCTTGAAGGAAGAGGAGCACTTGTCTGGGCCAGGGGAAATCCCGAGAGCCTTGAAGCATGTGGCCAGGTCTGCTCTACTTCCAGTAGGTCCTACAACAACAGGAATATTGTACAAGAGGGTGACTTAGGCAGAACTGTGGGCTTTCGCAGCACACAGGCCGCCATCCCCAATTGAAAATTTGCATAAATACCTTTCCAAGTAATGCAGTTTTTCTAAATAGGACCAAAATCACATGAGAGGCAAGGAGGGGTATTTATGGGAAAGACAGATGTGCTACACTGGGATCTCATGTGAGAAATTGGACTGGTACTGTCCACTAAAGTTAGACCATGAATTTGGAAGGGCCTAGTTGAGGAGGCTCCTTAGCACAGCTGGGTTGACCGTGATGTTTTTAACCTGTTGAAGTCAATTCATTCCAAGAAGCATCTTCCGCATGTGTGGCAGAGAGAAGAGACCATAAGGCCCCATGACACCTCTTCAGGACACTTCCATGTGAGCCTAATGGACAAGAGAGATGCCCACATGGTATAAAGAAGGATGCTGTTAAAAACTGAAACCTCAAAACCCAAAAGCCACCCTCTTTTTGCAGAGGAGTTTGATGGGATGGAGAGGAGGCAGGGGAGAAGCAAGTTCATTTAGAGTAATCCACTTACAGTCTTCTCCCCTAGTAGCATTCAGAACATTTTCCAGGGGATATTGTTATTCTTACTCTGACTTTACCAATGGGGAAACTGAGGCACACAGCAGTAAGGTGACTGCTTCATAGTCAGTGCAAAGCCCAAAGTAGGACCTTGCTCTCTTGGATTCCAGCCAGGTGCTCACTACCAGTTAAGTTATAAGTGGTATAAAAATAGCTGTTCTGCTCTCTCTATTTAGAAATCCCCATTTCCAGTGGGAAGCAGGTAGAGGGGTAATCGGTAAGCCCTGCTGCTGCTGCTTTTTGTTACTAGCCTGCCTGTCACTTCCCTTTTACCATTTTACATATGGTCACTTGATACCAGCAGCTGCTTTGGGACATCTCTATCTGTCACATCCTTCTTTTTATTTCAGTGTCTAAAAGCTTCAGTGCTACACACACACACACACACACAAAAAAAAAGGCATTAAAAAAACCAACCCTGGTAGCTGAGTTTCCTCCCAGGTTTGGTTCTAAACATGTCACTTTAATGATGTCTAAACTACGCAGTGCTTGATGAGCAAAACATTACTATCTTCTAGCCACATTTGTTTTCCCTGTCTCTCAGAGCATTATAGTCACCCAGGGAGAACTGCGTGTTCTACTTCACTGCTGTAAAGCTATTATGGGTATGAAAAGTTCCCATTAATCTGCTCCACACATGGATGTTTCTGGATAAAGTTCAGTAGCCAGATCCCTCTTTCTTTGTGTGCATCAAACGAAGCAGAAAAATGCCTCCAATTTAAAGACACCAAATGAATAACCAAATAGATGAGATTAATTTTTGTTTAATCCACGTGGGCAGCGAAGCCAATGGCCAGTGTTTGTATGTGGACTTCTCCCAGGAGTTCATTACCAGCCGAGTCTGTAATAAGTTAATGCAGAGATTCCGTGGAAATAGTGGGTTAATTATATGCAGAGGATGTTGGCCAATGTACAGCTTTGAACAACAAAAATAGCCCAAAGTCTTGTGTTTTGGATGTGGAATCAATTAACGAGGTCCACGACATGTACCAGAATTTGTTAAGACAGTTGTTGTACTATAAGGATGCTTTATTATTTTTTTTTTTCTAAAAAGCTAAGAAAATAAGTGGATAATGGAAGACAAGGGACAGAAAGACATGAGACTGGTAATAAAACACTGGACTTTGGCCTGGGGCCAAAGCAAGCTTTTCAATGGGTCTGAAGTTTGGAGGACAGCAAGAGTTTGAACTGGTTTTCACTAACTGTCCAAAAGGTTATACCGTAATAGACAGAGAGAAGAGGTTGCTTTTAGTTTACCAACTCCCTTCTCTCTGCTGGCAAAAGCATTATGCTGCTAATATGCCATAGTCATTAGACTGACGGATATCAGCATGTGGCGCGGCGTGCTGCAGATTCAACTCCGAAGCTGAAACATAAAAAATTCTCTGTGATGCTGGTTGGCACAAACCTAATTTTTTCCCCCTTTACACATCTGGTTCTAATATAAAATGTGTCTTTCTGCTTTTTTTTTTTTTTTCCCCTTGCCACATCTTTAGAAATGGCTTCTTTTAAAAAATGTAGAGTGCCCCCCTTTCCCCTATATTTCTAGGTTTTAGAATTAATTGTATGTATGTGTAGTAGTTTAATAGCACATCTTGGGTACTGAATAGAGTACAAGGACTGTGCCTTTGCAAAGGGATGTTGTTTCACAAAAAAAAAAGCAGAGAAAGATGAGATTACTTTTACTTCCCTTCAGTGTTCAGAGCTGTGAAATGCACTTTTGGCTGTTACAACTTTTCAAGGAGCCCCTTAAACAGGTAGAATACAAATTTAAAAGAAAAAGGTCTGACCTATTTTCACACTGTTTCACTTTAGGACAAGCTCTGGCCATGCTCCAGGCATTTCTTCAGTCCCTCAGCTCCCACTGCTTTTTTTCTCACCCCCTTCCCCCAACTTGATTCCTAAAGCCATTAGTTTGTTCCTAGAAATTATCTACTTGTTTGTTGTGTTGTGGTTTGGTTTTTGTTTTGTACACAGAAATTCACAGGCCAAAGCAAACAGTACTTCAGAAAAATGTTGCAAGACAACCCAGTTTTGAGCCAAGTGCCCCTCATAACTTCTCAGCACCTTTGCTAAAGCAGTGGAGGCTGGAGCCACTGTGTCTCCATAGAAATCACAGCAGGTAAGGTTTGTTTAACTAATTAGTGGTAATCCTGAGCAACTCTGTGGGCTATAATTTATGGGGTTTCTACCAGGTTCTGTGTTCAGTTCCTCATGGAGATGATGGGCCCCTGCACATTTTAGCACGTGGACTCCTGGAGACTGTCTGGCACAGTCTGGAGATCGAGGTCGAGTGCCCCTGCAGTCCTCTGCCCATGATGGTGGACAAGCCCTATCACTGGCCATTGTCCCAAAGGTACTCAGGGGGGATCTAGGATGCAGGCCAGAACAAGGGTAGGATGGACGCCAGTGGGGTTTACAACAGTATGAGGAGGCTGACTGTACAAGGGACCTTTGGTGGGCCATGCTGGAGAAATGGACTTGGTCAGCAGAAATGATGCAGGGACCACCCTGACCTCTTGCCTGCTTGCCTGGCTGCTCCGAGTTAAAGTGTTACCAGTGAAGGTGGCTGCAGCCTTTACACAGCAGATCTGGTGTGCCATCGCCTCCCAGGGGCATCTGGGGACAAGGTCAGAGCAGTGGGAGGGGAAGGTTATTTCTGTGGCAGCTCTTCAGATAGACTAAAGAAGGGAAAGAGGAAGCAGGAGAGGTCAGGCACGAGAAGGATGTGATAGCCTAGCTGAGATGACCAGCCTCAGGCCGTCAGGTCGATGATGAGTCACAGAAGCTGTGGGGCTTGTTAGTCAGGGTCCCAGCCTGCCAAAGGAGCCAACAGTAATGAGTACAGTTTCTTAGATGTTGCATGGGTATGGGCAATGCCTTTATTTTGCCTGTAATACCAGGGATGGCTTCAGGCACTGTGTTACAGGTGCACTAACAATGAACACCGGCATGCAACTCCCCTATGCCCCCCAGTACCCACCAGGTGTTAGAGCAGGAGCAGGCTACATCTGCTCTCTGGCTTGCCAAGATTTTGACTGGAAAATGTATACCCCAAGTACCAGAGCACCACTCAACTCCCTCATTTATATCCAGCAACTGGTTCAATTAGGATCATAACCAAGTGAAATGGGAATGTCCAGCCCCATTCATGCTCTAAGTGTAACAAAACAGCAGATTTTTTTTTTTCCTGAAGCATCTGGGGAGTGACATAAGAGAGAGAATCTTTACAGTCTCTGGATCTGTCATTAGTTCTTCCTTGTTTGGGACTGCTTCAGGATGGGGCAACCTGCTGCTGACACAGCTGAGCAAGTGCCATGTCCCATGCCTTCGACGCAGCTGAAACTCTTCACAGCGCAAGAATGGATGATGGCAGCCTAATTCCTCTGTGACCAGTGTGAGCAAGGAAGTATAATTATGATAGTTATCACTGGGGGATGTTTCAAAGGGAATGCATGCTAGATACTCTGACTAAGCACTTACTTTTTTTCCATCAAATTACTTCCAGCCCAGCAGCTAGATCTACATACATATTAGCTCTGTTGGCTTCAATGAGGTCCTCCAGCTAAGGTCAACTGAGTACCTGCCCCTGGAGAGCAGGCCACAGAGCAGATGCGAGATGCCATAGTGTCACCTCATCCACTCCTTTTCCCTCCTGCTGCACCCCACCCCACTGGCTAGTTGTCAGCGTTTTGCCTTGTATAGTTGTAAATGAATCAAGCTCCATCTGATTTTACTCTTAAACCACTCGATCATTTCCCTTTTAAAATGCATATTTTTGTTCACACTCAAATAAAAATACATATCAATATTTTATAATTTCTGCAGTGTATCCCCAGGCACAAATTATATTGTAATAATAAACTGGCTAGCTTGTTTTAATAGTTCCTGGCTTTTGGCTTTATGTAACACTGCAGGTGTGATTCTAGTAGCAATACTGTAGGTGTGAATTATTATGTTAGCATAATAGGCTATACTTTATTGTGCTTTATTGCTTAATTGGCTTCTTCCATAAGGATTCTGCAGTTGTTACGGGGAAATAATGCCAAGCTTTTCCATGAAAAGAGTGATACTCTTTTTTTGGTGTTTACTAAGGTTAGTCTGATTTCAGTGCATGACTGGGTTTTGTAAATGAAGGAAAGATGTCATTAAATGAATTAAGAAAGTGCTTACTAAGTCCTTAATACAAAGCAGAGCAGGCTAAAAGATGCTCCTTATTATGTGTAGATACTTCTAGCCCCAAAGAGCCCTTTGGGAAAACAGCTGGCTGAGCTTTCTGGCAAAAGAAGCTCTCTCCCATGTTCAGGGGATTCCCAGGTGGTGGGCAATACCTCTGGGTGCTTATATGCTCTGTGATCTCCTTTCCCCTCTCTGATGGAAGGAGATCAAAGTTGTCTTCACAGCAACACACAGGCCTGATCCCCTTGCCAGAGCACCCCTGAGCCACCCCGCATGGGGGCACCTGCCTCCCCCAGCCACACTGACCTGCCCAAAGCAGCGGGGATAAGGGCAGTCCTTCAGAGCACATGCAGGTCCTGCCACTGTGCCTGGGAATTGAAGGGGCAGGGAGAGGTCACAGGGGGGCTCAGGTGCCCCACAGATACCTCTGCTGCTTGGAACCTGAGACAACCTCCAGTACATGCAGCCAACCATGATGTGGGGACCAAGGGCATTATTTCCAATGGTTGGAAGTAATGAAAGCTGCTACTCCTGTGAGTCACTCAAATTCCCACCACGTACTCTTGATAGATGGTTTCTACCTCTGCTCCCCTCTGCTCCCCAGCAGTGTGCCTGCTCATGCTGCTGAAGCTCATTGTTGGCCTCTCTACTTTGTTTAAGCATTTTTATGTTTGGAACTGCAGGTTTAGCAGAATGACCTGTATTTGCTTTTAGCTGGGTGAAATGTTTATGCCTGACATCTTGTTTGCAGGGACAGTGGGGTAGGTGATTTCCCAGGTAGGACCTTCATCATGCAGAATAGGAAACTTTTGATTTTTCCTTCTTGTAATGGTATTGTTCAAAACTATTAATGAAGAGCAGGGCTGGGTAAGAGCTGTAGAATATGAACGCAGATCTAGATTTTGAAAGTGTAGGGTTTTGCTTGGCTCCCCCAAATGGTGAGGCTGTATGTCTGCTGAATGCTGTCTTGCCTTACCAGGGATTAAACTGAAAATCTGCAGAGCTGAAGGCCCAATGGATGCACCATTAACGATCAGGTTAACAGGAGTTAGCCATGCAACAGACAGTCCTTTTCTATGGCTGAGGCACAAAAAGTGTAGTACAAAAGTAGACAAAAAGTGTCTTCCTTTTTCTAGGTCTCACCAAGTGTGACCCACGGAGGATGAGTGTGTCCGAGCTGTGTTTGCACTGTCTGCCTGGGAAGAGAGGATTCATCTCAGCCACAAAGGTCTCAGTGGGGTTTGTGCTGAAGTGGGTTTCCACCATCTGGGATCTACTCAAGAGCTACATCATACTATCTTAGAGATAGGAAAGCTTCATAAAGAGAAGACTTTGAATTAGGAATCCACTGTGCATTGCAACATTTATCATCATGATTCACATACCTCCAGTGTTACTGCAGATCCAGGCAAAGTGTGAAATGATTCTCTCTGTTATCTTTGAGGAAATGCAATGTGCCCCAACCCTGCTGACTCCGAGAGCCACCTCTGCCCAGTTTTGGTCCACATAAATTGTCAGAATTATTGGAAAATCTCAACAAAACTCAACAGCATAATCTACCCAGGTAATTTTGAAGTACTTTGGAAAGCATTCAGTATTTTTTCTTTTCTTTTCACCTTATGCAGCTCCTAGAAAGTCATGGGGTTCTGCAGGTACCCACCAAGTTATGAAGGAGCTGGAGGCACTTAAAGAGCTGGAACATGATTAGTAACTGTTACAGGGAACACTTTAAAATCCCATAAATCCCTTACATCTCTTCCCTTTCCTACTCTGTCCTAGGAACTAGGACATGAGCCTTTAGTTAGGCTGTCTTTCCCTGATGCTGTCTCTTCATTTGTGATGGCAGAGGATCTGAAGCCACAGGCAAGGCATTCAGAAACTTTAGGACAAAGTCCTGACATGGAAAAAAAGGGAGAAAGAGTGAGCTGCAGCACAGACGATCACACGAGGGAGTAGCTGGTATGTGCATGCCAGTGCCAGAGTCCTCAGACTCTTTCATCATGGGAACCACAGCTTGACTGCCAGATAAACCACCTCCTTTGTATTCACAATTGCAAAATATCTCTACAGCAGCTCTAGCAATTGCTCAGAGACAAAATAAATAGAAAAACTTTTCTTGCATCCTTAGCATAACAGGTGTTTTTACATGAAAAACCCCAAACTAACTGCATTTTCGTTTGTCCCTTTGGTTTACCTCTGCTCTGTATCTGAAGCTTTTTCTTTGCCAAGGAGGCAGAGGCAGTGAACTCTTTGCAGACCCCTGACAGTGGTTTTAGATTTATCAATTTTAAGGTTGTTTTATACATTTCAGGATTGTCTTTTGCTTTAGATTGCATGAAGTAACTATATTTATTTTGTTGCCAGACTGTCTTTTGCAGAAAAAATTTAAGAAGTTTACTTCTCATTCCTGTTTGCCATGGAGGCCTCAATCTCAGAGTAAGTTATAGAAGAAACACAGAAACAGTTAATCGAATGTTAAGCAAAATGAATGAGGCTTGTAAGGTGCCCTGAAGGTCATTAGACTCAAGGTCTGAGCGGCTGCCAAGGGGAGAGAGCTCCCAGGCGGGAGCATTCATCTGAGAAATCCCCGTTGCTGGATGCGGAGGGGGTTGAACCTGGGAGCTGCCTGCAGGCGCCTCCCAGCTGAGCTCAGCTGCTATGGCTGGACGCTGGGTAGGCCCTTGTCCCTTCTCATACTCCTGATCCAGAGAGCTCTGCAAGTGGATGGGAGGGCATGTCCCACCCCATGGAAAGGCAATGGGGACTTGCCTATCGCTCCAGCCAGCTGGCTGGTTCCTTTACTAGCTGTGGAGCAAGCAGGTAGCTCTAAAATCATAAAGACACACAGTGACTAGGAGTTAGGGCTGATGAAAGGCCCCGTGGACCACTGCTAAAGTGAAAGTCTGGAAGTGGCACAGAGTCAAGGGGTGCAGCAGGCAACGCAGAGTGACCAGTGGTCAGCTACATGTCCCCTGAGCCGCTCCCCATCCCACCCATATCTCTATCTCCCCATCAGAGTGACTCTGCGGAGGGGCTGCTGGTTCATCTTCCACTTCAGTTCTGTCTCTTTCCAACTTGGAAGTGGAAGTGAAACCACAGGATATGGAAAGAGAGAATTAGAGCATTGTGATGTCCATTCAACTTCAAAGTGTCTTCCAGTGTCTCTATGTTATAGAAGAATTTTGACTAAATAAAGTCATTATTGAAAGTGAATATTATGCGCAAGAATGAAGATGTATCTGGGTACCTGTGCACTGTTATTCATGAATGTTAAGCAGCATGTTAAGCCTTCCAATAGATCTGTTTGTGTATCTGTGGGGCAGTCCTGATATTTTATTCCTCATTCGTGCCATAATTGCAGGAATTCTTTATGCCAGTGTAAACACTGATCTCACTGCATGTTGGAATTACAAAGTATATAAGATGAGGAGAGCTGGAATAACAAGAATGTGTATTTTCCGAAAAAGTAGAAGGTTTCTGGAGGAGGAGTTTTCCCAAAGGGAGCTAAGTTTACAGATCTAACTCATTCAGGCGTTTTTGCTTCTGAAGCTGACACACACATGCACAAACACACACGGCCCAGTATCTATTTCATGGACACATTCTTCCCATCTCAGTGTGTAAAGGTCTTGAAAGCAATAGCTACTGGCAGTACCCCAATTCAAAATATCTAATAGGTCCTTTCCAGTTACAAAATCACTAAGGACACATGCCTAAATAAAAGAGGGGCTTAAACTACCTTGCTGTCAGAAGTAATGAAACAAGCTCCGTGTCCTTGTGTGCTTGATTTGTGGGTTCTTTGTTTTTTTAGTCTTGGTTTGCTGATTGCATCTCAAGAATTGTGTTGCTAGAGTGACTTTGCTAACGTAACTCCTGCAAGTAACTCCAATAGTCTGCAGGACTTTTCAAAATCTAATAATAAACTGCAATGGGTTTTTATTATTTTCCAAATTTTATGGATTAATAAAAAAGGGTAGATTTGATTCTTTGCAAACTACCTCTGACTCAGTGGATCTGCTCAGATTTAAGAGGGCATGCCCTGCCCACATACTTAAAGCAGATATTTTGGATCAGCGACAAATGGCCTAACTCTACTGACTTAAACAGCATTTCCAATTTATCTACATCATCTCAGTGTTTGAACCTGATGTTACGTGTGCAGACATGTAATCAGAGGAGTGACACTGCCTCCCTTCAGCTCAACATTTGACCTTCTCTGGGTTTGTGTGTTTGTATGCACTTATGAGTCTAGAGATATGGAAGGACATACCTGAACACAAAATACCTATGCTTCACTATGTTTTCCTATCTGCTTAGGTTGGAAATCTTAGCTGCAGTAACTACTGGTGAAAAATTTCTGATGCAAACAGCCATAGGAGGAAACGAATGCCTTGAAAGCGGTCCTTGTGGTTTGCACCTGTTAAGGACATCCTGAATCTCCAGGCTAACAGGAAAAGAGTTCCTTAGAGGTTGGCATGCATTTTCCAGGCCTAAATTTCTGTTAGGAGGTGGGTTTGTTGTTTGTTTGTTTTTCAATTGGCATCCCTCCTAGCAATTGTCATGCTGCCTATTCATACCTCTCAGCCTAGAGGAACTCTGTCCAGGCTTTATCTTAGTGGTCTGTATTCTTATGGTCACCAAAACAGTTCAGGCTTATTCTTTTGAACAAAATTAATTATTGTTAGGTTATCTAGGAATTTGACTCAGATACTGTATTTCACTAATAAGCATGGTTTTGAAGACCTTGTGTTTAAAAAGAAATGTTATCTAATGCTTACTGGCAGGTTTTGAATCTTATATCCATGTTGAGATTGATTTCCTGTACATGCCTGATTACTGATGGCACAGTAAGATATAAGCTAAAGAGCTATCTTGCAACTGCAAAAAAAAGCTTTAAGCCAAGTTCCCTTTGGCTTAAACAGAAGGAGGCTTCATTTTATTTCATTTAGTAAAGTCACCATGGAAGGATCCTCCTCCAAGAACTTTCAGCAATATAACAAGTGTGTACAAAACAAGTCCAGACATCAAACAGGGCAACTCCCAAAATGTCTCTGCATTTGTAAACATGCTTCACATCTGCTCAGCTTTGCAATAAGCATGAAACATAAAACTTGGGATATCTGTCTTATTCATTTGCATGGATGATAATTCAGGCTGCAGCTTGATGAGATGGAGTCTGCAGCTGGCTCAAGAAAGTGTTTTAAGAAAAAAAAAGTCCACCCTGAAAAATTGAAGATACTTTTATTAAAAAAAAAAAAAAAAAAAGATCAGTTGCCTGATCTCATTTGCAGTGCAGCTCTATGAATAGTTATTGGAGCAACTGCCTAAGCACTGTAGTCACTGTTAGCCTTTTGCTGGGATCAGACAACAATCTGTGATCTGAATGATGTTCACTGATGATGAGAATGGGGAGAGAGAAAAGCTTCTGTCCTTTATTCCAGAGTATGTGTGAAAATGTCTGGGGAGCCTTTATTGGGATGTATATTGAAGTTTTGTGTAACCACCACAACTGTGTGCTGGCCTGCTTCAGCAGGTGTACTTTTCCAAGTACCTAGTAGAAGATCTTACAGTGAGAATGGGAGTGTAGTTATATGGATGTAGAGGGCAATTTATCCCCAAGTTAGAAAGATAATATACTTTGTCAGTAAGAAGCAGTTTTATACCAGCATAGGTACTTGCACAGCAAGGATAGTACTCTTAAAAAAAAATATAGTAGTATCCACATATATTTGGTACATAAGTATAATGTGTGTAGAGTGTATGAAGAGCAGGTCTGAGACATGTGTGCTGTAAAGTGTGTGGCATGAGGTGACCTTCGTTCATGGCCAGGCACTAAACAAGACTTTTAAATGTTAGTGTAATATTGTAGGCACTACACTGCTAGTCAATATATCTGCTGGACCCAGCTGCTGGAAGAAGTTTTTGCCCACAGTTGCTTATCACTGTCCCTTCTCTGCAAGTTACATCTCTAAGGTTGACTGGCAGAGCTGCCGATCTGATTTGCCTCGTGCACTTCAGTCAAAATATCTACCTGCACATCTAACTATGAAGAAGAGTGTCTGTCCATAACCTGAAGCTTTTGGCTTGAGACAAACCATATTAAGTACAACAAGAATGAGCTGACCAAGTCTGATCTGGACTTTTGAGAGTTTGGAGATCTGAAATTAAAAGACCAGGGTCTTACAGTTTTACAAGTTTCTATGCTATTTGAATCATGCCATCATTGGACTGCTTTCACACACTGGTTAGTACAACTGTTTTCTCTTCCTCCTCAAGCCAATTTCTAGTCAAATATGCCAGCCAGGCATACTCATTTCCAGTGGAAATGCTCTTCTTTGTGTAAAGAATGTACACAATTTTTGTTGTAGAGACTGTAAATCTGTCACTAGTTAAACATATAAAGCACAGTTTCAGGGGTGCTGCAACCTTCTGGAAAACCTTGGGCTTCACAATGTAGATATTAAATACCATGTAGTGAGCACTCTCTGTGGGTGTTGGTGGGAGAGAAAGGGGAAACTAAGGAACATCCTAACATGTAAGGTGATGTCTCCTCCTTAAGCATGTAAAAATGAGTTGACCTTCTGTCTTTGGCAAAACTTCACTTTATACGTGCTCTGTGGCTTGTGTCCCTTGGCCACGTCCCAACCTTAACTCTAGTGTGGCTACATTTCAGCAGTGTGGTGTGTGTAAGTGTTGTGAATTATTATTTATATGACAGCAGTACCTACAGGCTTAAGTGAGAGCTGTAACCCATTCTGTTAGGCACAGAGCAAATATACTGTGAGAGAGAGTCTCACTCTGAACATCTTACGATCTAAAAAGACCAGCGAAAGAGCAGGGAGGGAAAGAGAAACAGCTGAAAAATTCATCCAGGGTTGCACAGTGTGGAAACAAGACAGCAGAGGTTCCTGCTTATGGGTGGTGGCTGTTTTCGTGCCTTCCCAGCAGCAAGTGTTGTGTCACTTAATGCTGTAGAAGGTAACTTTTGGGCCACATCTACACACAGGGCTTTTGCAGGGCAGCTCTGGTGGCTTTTCCCACTGTGACAATTTAAGAGCATTTCTTGCCCTGTATGACTGCTGTGTCTGACTGCCAGAGTGACTGTCTTAATGCCTTAGTGAAAAACAGGTACGTGTGCCTATGTAGTGGTTTTTCTGAGGCAGAATCCAGCCTTTGAGTTTCAAATTGTTTGTATACAGCAGATCATTGATATTGCTGATGGTGGGCCATAAGTATCTGGACTCCTAATGCCCACGAACCTCCACTGTATGTTTTCAGCTAAAAGGTGCTGTGCAGAGGATATGTCATATTGTTAGTACTGCCAGTTTTCCAAGGGAGCTGTGTGTGAGAGGTTATTTTTGTTCTTCGTTGTTTTCCTAACTCACAAAAATGTCTGATGTTCTTCAGAGTACAATAGATTTCATCCGTGCTGCTAATGCTTATTTCTATTCATCTCCTTAATAGGATTGAGGGAGCAGTGACTGGTCACCCCCCTGCAATGTCACGATCCTTCCTGAACCTTCTGAGTGACTAGGCTGGTAGGAAATGACGGCAGAGTGCTGACGAGATTAGCACTTCTTGATCTTTAGTGTAAAAAAACCCCAGGACTAACTCATTCTTCAAGCTCCTCAGTGACTAATAGGTGTTTTATCATCGTTTCAATTAGAAAGCATTTATCAGCAATCTTTGCTAGCTCACTGCATGAATTGACCTGTCATTCACAGTCTCAGTCCTTGGAACTGGTAATTAAGTTTAGCAATCTGCCTCAGCAGCTCTGATTGAGATATGTGGTATGTTGCCATGTGAGTAGGCAGATGCTTTGGGTTTTCCTTCCCAAAAGAAAAGGGCTTTTAGAAAAGTGAATTAAGGGTCCCAGCAGATGCCTGGCTTATCTCAGGTACCTGCAATGGTCAAAATCTTGCAAGCAGAGCATGGTGAGTGACACAGAGCGACCACCGTGCCTGGGGGTGTACTGCAGAGGGGTGGCACTGGGGCTGACCTGACTACCTCGGCCCCCAGGACTAGAGCAGCTTTACTTTCAGTCGGTCAACATAAAATGGGACCAATGCACAGGGATTTCTAGCCAAGTAGTTGCTTAATCTCCAAACTTTCCAAGTTGCCTGCTTTTGGGGCTGAAAAGTAGATCTGTGCTTCATTCTTGATGTTCAGGTATGTCAACCTTGAAGTTTAGGCACATATATGAAACTCTGACATCCGGGTACCTCTCTGCATTGAGCAAGGGTTAAAGTAAAGGAATTGCAGTGCATTGAAACGTGTTATGTGTGACAAAATCCAGAGATCAAGTTACACTGACATAGGTCCTACATCTTCTCTGGTACAGTTCTCCTCAATGCCAGCAAAGGACATTTTTGGTTGACAGTGTTAACAGCAACAAAAAAGTAAGTGGGTCTTCTGCTGAAGGAAGTTATTTAAGGAGTTAGACCCTACAGAAAAGGGCCTGCTATGTTACCCCATGATTTGCTGTGTTAACTTGAAGATAACACTAATAGTGTCACAGGTATTGCTGACATTGAGGTTGCAGGTCTGGTTTTGTCTTTTGGCCTGTCCAGGTATCATTTCCTTTTTAAGATGAGAGGAAATTTGCAGATCGCTTACAATGAGAAAATACTTCTAGTAAAGGAGCTTTTCCCTTTTTTTTTTTTTCCCCTAAATCTTAGGTTGACACTAGTTGATAGAGGCTGATTATCAGTAGCTAGCCCACTGTTTTTTAAAGCAAACTTTGCGCTGAAAAGACAGGCATCTTAAAAAAACCCACCCAACCTTCTTCACGACTGCCAAGGGGTACAGAAATGCCAACATCCCCACTACATGCTCCAAAATCAGGTTCAAGTTGTCTGGTTTGGGGTTTTGGAGGAAACGCGCAATTTGCAGAGTTTACTGAACCTCACAGAAGATTTGGATTCGAATTTGTCCGGAGCTGGCCTGAAATATTTCTTACTGTTCCTGAAATATTCCTTACTCTGTTTTACCACAGGAAATATCCTAAGGGGATTTTCTGCTTCTTCTTTTTCCCTCCTTTCACTACATCAGGCTCGTCTCCCTGCTGTCTTCAGGAGACCACCTACAATTTAAAGAAATAAAGACCTCCATGAAAAAATACAGGCAAACCTGATATTTAAGGGTCAGTTCCCTACAATATTTATCTAGTTGTCTGAGCTGGTCTAACCACAGAGGGGGGAAAAAAAAGCATTATCATGTGGTGGCTGGGAGGGTAACCTCTGTTAAAAAACAACAACAAAAACAGCAACCTAAAAGTGGTGGGAAAATTGCCAAGTAGAGGAAAGGAAAAGGACTCCAGTATTTATAAGGTATAGCAAATAATAGCACTGGGAAGTAGCACTGCTTACAAAGTATGTACTTGGTGAAGATAAAGCAGCAGACATACTTTAATTTTGGAGCAGAGAGAAAGGACCCTGCCTAATATAATTTATTTAAGAGGTTTCTCTGTGTTTCTAAAAAAAAAAAAAAAAAAAGGAAAAAAAGAAAAGATGGAACTTGGGCAACAAAATATGCTTTCTTCCCTGAAACCACCCAGAGGTTCCTTACATCCTCCTGCTCCCTGAAGATCACATGTGTTAACTTCAGACCCCCAAAAAAGAGAAGGAAAGAAACCCTTACGATTTGGAGCAAAGGCCGCCTTTCCTCACTGAGGCACTAAGCAGGGACATAAATTACAGGGTATCTGTTTCAGGCCCCTTTCAATATACGGCTCCTATAAGAGCTCCAGAGTAAGATAATCCTCTGGAGATCAGAGGCAGCATGTTATTAGCAGAAGCTCATAGGTTACATTTAGTGGTGTCTGGGGTACCTTTATGCTGAAGTGTTAGTATCAGCTAGAGAGCACATAATCTTCCTCCTGAGTCTAATTATATATTCATTGTGCAGGCAACAGAATATGCATATGTATTTAATTAGTCAAAAGATTATGCTTTAAACCCACAAAAGCAAGGCGGTAAGAAGTAAGGATGAAAAGTCAAATAGCCCTTAAACTGGTTTTTTATCTAATTGCATCACTGACTGCCTGGGAGCCCCCAAGCCCCAGTGTGAAAGATACTGTAAAAACATTTAAATATAAAGCCATAGTTGAATAAGCTACAGCCAGAGCAAAAACCTAGATCTCTGTTATGCTTAATGACTGATTGAATTCTTCCTGATTTACACCAGTTTATATGAAAATGGAAATGTGTATGGTTTGTGTCTGCTCAGCCCCTCAGTTGGATCACGTTGGTGGTGTGGGTGAAATACCTTCTGCTGTTTGTAAAAGCAGTTTGTTATCTGCTTTGGAAATTTCTCATTTACATTTTCCTATTACAGAATATTAGGCAAAGTTCTCAAGGATTTACATTAAAGTTAGGTTAATAGCTTAAATATGGGATTTATTTAAATATAAACTGTAAAGGCTTCACCCTTGTAAATAATACCATTGTTTTATCTTCTCATCCAAAATATCTTATTTTTTCTTTTTTTTGTGTGTGGTAAATTAACTGGATTTTTCAGGTGCTTTCCAAAATATAATGGTGACATAACTGTTATATAAAGTTGCAGCAGTTAAATTTTTAGCACAGAGCTTGTGGCTAAAGAAGACATCTGGGAATGGGGAGAATGGAGGTACCACTTGTCCTGCCAGTTCACTCGGTGCCTAGCCCTGGATGAGCTTTTTCAGCTGAGATTTTCAGGAGTGGTCACTCAGTCCTGAAGCCTGTTGGCATGACATTATTTTTTTTAACCCATTTCTGAGTATCAACAGCCCACAAGGAGACTGTGTGTCTCTGGCCAGGTGATGCTCCCTGAGTCAGGCATCTCCAGGCTCCCAGGTGAGCCTCGTGGCCCAGCCGTGTTCTGGGTCAGCCCAGCTTCATGCAGCATTGGCTCTGCTTCTCCCCATTCAAATAGTATAATGCCTTCATCTCAGAGACATTTCAGTTGGAGGGACACCTTCAAAGTAGGGCCATCTTCCAAGTTAGATCAGCTTTTCCCCTGGCCAGGACAGGGACCTGCAGATAAGGATTTTCGCAAGGTATGGTCTGCAGTATATGATTTAGTGCAAAAAGAATGCAAGACTGAAAGGAAAAAAAATCCATGAAGCAAGCTAAAAAAACAGCTCCTAGAATTAGAGGAGTTAAGGGGATTCAGTCCTGCCTTAACAGAGTTCAGACAAGTAAAATAAGCCACTGCCATTGAGGATTAATCAGCTCAGTTGGGATGGGCGATAACAAATGTCCTTCAGTGGGCTGTGACTGTGCTGATGCTGCATCAACAGCCTGTCTTTTGGAAGCTGCAGACTTTCCTCAGAGAAGGGTGTGAGAATAAATCTGCTCAGTATCCCTAAACTGAAAATTTATGAAGGTTTCATCCTGGAAATATAGGACCTCAGTGAAAGCAGAGTAGAAAATAGAGGACCTTTTCATGCTAAGCCCTTTTATTTCATGCATCCAGGCTGGGAGCATTGCCCCATATGCAGAGCATGAATCAGGATACAGTGAATTCATTCCTTTAGAAGTTTTTGAAACCATCACATGCCTGTGTATGCAGCATGTGGAATTTGTCATGCAAAGACTTCTAGCTTTTTAAACACCCTTATAAAGGTTTTCAAAGGGATCTCAAAGAATGCAGGACATTGGGGGACTGATTGCAGATCTCTATGTAGAGCATGGGACCAGGAGACAGCTACTGAACTGTGGTTACTTGCTCTTGCTACAGGCACTAACTGTGGGAAGTGTTGATGGATGTACCTCCATGGTCTCCTCACAGCTCTTCAAGTAAATACTAGGTAGGTTTTGACGAGCTGGGCAAACCTGGATCTTCAGAAGTATTTGGATACCTAGCTTGTCTTTGGTACTTTGGTGTAAGTAAATGTCCTCCTGCCCTGACTCTTTAATAGAGGAGAGCTGTTCAAGCCAACTTTCTCCCTTCTTACCCCTCCGCAGCTCCTGTCATTTGGAGGTGTAGCTGGGGGCAGAGTTCATGCCAGTGTGTCTTTTTTTCCTGAGGGTGCAATGACCAGGCTGTGGAAAAGGTTTTCAGGGGGCTGGAGCCATTGTGGCATGGCTGGTCTCTTCTTTCCTGGAGCTGGTGGGATACTAAGGAGAAGGGAATGAGACTGCAGTTGTAATTGTAAGCACAACCTCTGGCTATAAATTTGATCAACTGGATGTTTTCTCATCCTAAAACACCATCTGCTTGCTACTGTTTATACTCCATGCCAACCCTTGCACATTCAGGCAACCCCATACTATTCAGACACCCATGGTCACAGCCAGGACATGGCCAGTCTTAGGAGCCACTTGTGCACAAAGTGACTCCCAGGCACTAACAAACCAAAGCAGGCAGAGGTGGGGAAAAAACAGGGTGTTTTCAGTGGCTTGCCTGTTTCAGGCATGCTTCTGCATCTTAGGGGCTCAGGCTTCAGGGTTTATTTTCTCTCTTTCAAGAATGGGGGAAAAGAAATGGTATAACCAAGCTCTGAGAGGGTTATGCAGGGCCTCGATTGCACGACCTGACTTTCAGGAGCCTTGAGCACTCCTCACCAAAGCTGTCTTTCCAGCTTCAAGGAAGGTAGCTGCTGTTTTCACAGCACTTCAGGCTGAATGAACAGAAAATTGTCTGTGGTTCTGGGCACACTACTTCAAGTGATTATGTCACTTATCTGGTACCTAAAGATTTTGAGGTTTTGAAGACACTTTTTTCTTTTTTTCTTTCAGATGTTAATTTTAAAGTGCAGGAGCCTGAGACCATGGGAAAGTTGCACCAAGTTACCTCAAGGGGCTTTAAATTTTAGTTAGAGTGATGAGGAATACCTTCCGTATCACGTTAGCAAAACTGAAGTTCAACTGATACATTTTACGATAAAATTCTAAAAAAAAAGGAAAGTCTGTGAACCTCGAGAACAGTATTACAAGTGAAGTGTGACCTCACAGCTTCCCGTCATGCTCTTTCACTTCACTTTTCCAGCCAGTCACGAGAGCTGAAGCAGAAGGTGGCCAGCTCTCCCCATCTCCCACTGCCCTTGCAGGTCCAGTGCTGTGCATCCTGCTGTGGAGGAGACATCCCTGGTGTGAGTTTTGCTCCCTGACATGTGAGCGCTGGTGGCACTCTGGGCAGTGGATCTGCTGCTGGATGGGCTAGGCAGATGACTCACAAAAGCTGGGTATTTACCCTGCCGGCAGGCAGCAAAGTGAGCTGTGCTGCTGTGGCAGGGTGAAGCGAGACTCCCGGAGGCAGCCCTTCATCCATTGGTGGGAGGATGAGGAGGAGGTGTAAATCACAGCCAGGTTTTCACACAGTAACCTGCAGGCCTTTACCTCTGCACAGTGTTTTGCAATCAGCATGGCGGCTGAGAGATGACTGTGCTCATACTTCTTTTCCCACCTGGGCTCGCTCAGTCCTTCATGTAGGTCAGTGGCAGCAGGTTTCTTGGTTAACGGCTGCTTGGTGACACAGAATAAAAAAAAAAAACAAATTGGAAAATATGGGCTGTTGTGTTTTGCCTTGCTCATTCTTAAGGTGTGTGTGCAGGTGTGAAGTACCAAAGGTGAAAATCATAGAATCATA
The DNA here is from genome assembly GCF_003259725.1 of Athene cunicularia. Lineage (NCBI taxonomy): Eukaryota > Metazoa > Chordata > Aves > Strigiformes > Strigidae > Athene > Athene cunicularia. The sequence goes on from NW_020799095.1 coordinate 61,209,633, forward strand.
GAATGGTTTGGGTTGGAAGGAACCTTAAAGATCATCTAGTTCCAGCCCCCCTGCCATGGGCAGGGACACCTTCCACTAGATCAAGTTCCTCAAAGCCCCGTCCAACCTGGCCTTGAACACTGCCAGGGAGGGGGCAGCCACAGCTTCTCTGGTCAACCTGTTCCAGTGCCTCACCACTCTCACAGAAAAGAATTTCTTTCTTCTATCTAATCTAAATCTACCCTCTTTTCATTTAAAACTGTTACCCCTCGCTCTGTCACTACACTCTCTGTTAAAAAATCCCTCCCCCCCTTTCCTGTAGCCCCCTTTAAGTACTGGAAGGCTGCTATAAGGTCTCCCCAGAGTCTTCCCTTCTTCAGGCTGAACAACCCCAACACTCTCAGCCTGTCCTCACAGGGGAGGTGCTCCAGCCCCCTATCTTTGTGGTCTCCTCTGGACTCCTTGCTTGAGCAGGTCTATGTCTTTCTTAGGCTGGGGGCCCCAGAGCTGGACACAGCACTGCAAGTGGGAGCTCACAAGAGCAGAGTAGAAGGCGAGAATCACCTACCTCTACCTGCTGGCCACAAAAAATCACAAAATGTCAGCTAATGCCATTAGCCATTAGCAATGGCTAATGCCGTTGACTTCAGTTTTCTTCCCCTTAATTTTTTATTTCCACTGTTGCTAGATGGGATGGGTCCAGCCTGTGGATGCCTGTATCCCATCGCTCCTTCACAGGATGCTTCCCAGCATCTTTGTTGGGATGAGGATGAGGGCTTCTTATGGGAATGAGGTGTGGCTCCGTTCATGGGACTCGTTACCACCTCTGGCATTGTTTGTGTGCTGAGGTGCGAGTGAAGAGGCTCTCGCAGGAGGAGCGCTCACAGATTGCCTCTGCAAAAATCCCGAAGCAAAACAGTGGAAAACTGGCTGGATAAACGTGGAAAGCACTTGGAAATAAATACCCCACAGAGGCACAGCCAAACGTTTCAAAATCTGTTTAAAGTGATCGGTGACTGAATCCTCCTCCATGTGGGCTGAGCCTTGGGGGGCAGGCTGGCATCCCCTGTGAGGTGTGCAGGGGACACATTGGGTCCCTCTCCTATCCAGGAGCCTCTCTGGGGCTGTCATGTGGAGATGTGACGTGGTACCACTAGCTGGTTTTGCTGGAGGCCAGAAACCTCCCTTCCCAGGGGCTGGAGCAAAGTTGAGGACATTGAGCAAGACAGGGGCTGAGCCCAGTGTCCTCTGCCATTGGCAGGGAAGGGCGTGGGCATGGCGGGGTTGTGGGAGACGTCGTCCTGCATGCGTCTGCCTTGCAATGCTTTTAAAGTGCTAACATGTTTTACAACGCGGTGCAAGCAAAACAAAACAGTGGCTCCTGGCTCCTCGTAACTTGTGTAAATTCCAGATGTGACAATCCTTTTACTGGCAAACAGAGCTGTTTATCCCCACACTCTCCTTGCGTAGAATTAGCTCCCGCTAAGAAGAGCTTGCTGAAAATGTGCCTGCCTTGCTACTAAACTGCTGCATAATTGTCCCTCTGCCCCTTCCCGGAGCTGCACATAAAAAGCGCAATCCAAATTCCTGGGCAAACCATGTAGGGCCCTGGAGAGCACTTCCCACCCCCCTTCAGGAATTGAATGTCATTCCTAAAGTATAATGCAGGATTAGGGCAAGGGGAAAACGAGTGGCTTAAACAGATCCAAACAGCAGCGAGACTTGGCAAAACACGTCCTTCTTCCCATCCCTGGTGCTCTCCTTTTTCTTTTCTTTTTTTTTTAAGAAAGTTTTTCTTACTTGCAAGGGGAAGGAGGAAAGGGCCTCCAGATTGTGAAACGGGCAGAAGAGGAACAGTGTTAGTTCCCCGAAAGCCCCCAGCTCTGGTGGCAGGGCAGCCCTGCCCACTGCCACATGGCAGTGCACATGGAAACCCTTCCCAGCCCTTCCCCACTCGTCCTCCCCCACCTCCTCCTCTCGCTGAACACACAGGCGCTAGTTATTAGGGATTAGGTGGAACAGATGCATGTAAGATGCTTAGGCCTTTTCCAGACACAAGGCCACTTTCCAATCAGCTCAGAGGAAACAGGGTAATTAGAAGGAGTCGTGGGCAGGGAGCAGGGGGGAATTAGCCTGTTACCCAACCAGAGACTGCAAGGCCACCTCTTCCCACTCCCCCTCCCTTTTTTCCCTCCCATTCCTCTGCTCACTCTGTCATTTCAAAGCTTTTTATTTTTTCTTTTACTTTTCCAGGAGGCAGCTGATGCTGGCTGGCTGCTGCCAAACAGGTCAGGCCTCTGCAGCTGAAACTGCCCATGCTACTTATGTGGGTGATGAATCAGCTGTGCCTTTTAGAAAAGGCATCCTCTCTTGGACGTGCTGCTGGGATGTCGTGTCCCCCCCTACTCCCCATGAGTGTGCTCAGAGCTACTGGCAGATGACAGTGGGTGGGTCAATGAATTTGGGTTAACCCTTCCCCCTCCCCCTCATAAACCAGCTTCACTTGCCGGTGAACTTATTGCCCCTTAAGCTGATGATAGCAGTTACCAATGTCTCTGTGGAGGAGGAGTGCTGGCTTTTGAAGGGAAAGATGCTTTGCTGGTCATTATTAAGGCAGCTCTGGCTTGAGTGCCCTGCAGGCAGAAATTCTAAGTGGGGACAGGCTGGTTTTCACTGTGTCCCTTCCCACTCCCCAAAGAGCCTTGGCTGTTGAGGTTGAGTGCAACCACTGCAGACTTGGGGCTGCTGTTCCTGGGCTGCCTCATGCCTGATGGCTCTCTGATGGTGCAGGAGATTTTTTTTTTTCCAACTCCTTAAAAAATTACTTGGGTGTGCTTACACTTCAATGCATGTTCATCCTTGGAGAGATTTAGCTGGGTAAAGTCCTCCAAATGTGGACAGCTGTCCTGTCACCCCTAAGCACAGGGCAGCTGTGACAAGGTAATGGTTATCAGGCACTAGTGGCAGTGATTAAGAAGCTGGCTATTGCATTTATTATCATCTCCTCCCACAAGCTCCTGCCTCACTTGTTTAGCTTCTGAGGCCTGTCTGTACTGCTGTTTATTGGGAGAGCAATGCTGTTTTCTGAGATGTTTGGTTTTAAAACGATCAGAATGTCCCCAGGGCATTTCTCATGTGCTGTGTCACGACAATGTTCCCCACGGAAGGATTTTTTTTTCCAAGTGGTAGGTCAGTTGGGCAGTAAACACGTGAAGAAAGATTGCCATTACAGATGTAAGTGAGCAGAGAAGAGATGACCCCAGTTTTAAGGCAAAGAAACCAGCTAGTGTCTGAACTTCTCCAAACAAAGGCGCTGCTCCTCACTGGTGGTACCCTTTTGCACATCCTGCAGATAATTTTCTGAGATTGACATTAACCTCTTCTCATAAGCATACACAAGCACCGAGTGTTGAAATCCACTTGAGAGCTGGATGGAAAATTTCTGACAATGGTTTGCTGTCAGGAAATGCTGGTTCAGCAAGAGGAAAAGATGTCAACTTCAACAGTAAAAAAAGGATCAGAAAGAAGCAGAAAAAAAAATGCCATTGAAGATAGTCTCCTGGGGGCTTTTTGAAGCACTGGGTTTTATTTTTCAGTGCTCTGTTTTTATTGTTCATTGACATGTGGGATGGACACAGTCAGAGCAGAGCCTGCACCATCTTTTTCCCTGTGGTTTTGCTCAGCAAGTGGCAGGTAATAGCTTCTGTGTACCCAACACATCTTTCCTAGTGCTGCAATAATAGAGGTTTTAATGGTGCAGATGAAGGGGAAGGAACTCTCTCCGATGTCCCGTTTTCCTTAAAGGAGAGCAAAGTGCTTCTGTGGACCATGACACTCCCATGGAGGTGTGCTGGGGTCTGTCTTGGAGCTGGCTTATCTCCTTCACCGACACCCTGAGCTCCTGGCTGGGTTAACTGATGACCTACTAAAGCCATTGGCTCCCCTTGAGTCTCAGCATATTGCTCATTTATGTACCTCTAGCTACTTAGGTCGAGTAATTCTAAAAATGGCATCCTTCCTGAGCATCCTTGCAGGAGTACAAAAATAAATACCCAGGACAGGAACAAGACATGGGTGCCCTGGAAGAAGAACCTTGTGTTGCATGGTAAGTATGTGTAGTGTAAGTTACTGCTCTACATTTTTTTCTGTCTGCCGCATATCTTAGATTGAAAAGTAAACAGACAAAAATATATAGGTTGAAGCAAAAATCTAAACAAAACAATATTCTAGTGCAGTTCTGGAAACAGCCAACCAAAAAAATCCCCCCAGCTGCATAGCCTTGCTACCCACTGTGGCTGTTTGGTTAAGGATCGCCCCAACTGGCATTATAAACAGACCATAGTGCTATGCACGTTTTAGAGTAAATTGCATAAATAGATTATTACTGTTGGGCAGCGATTAAAATGATTGACTAGTCTAATCTATGTCCTGGTGTAATGCCAGATATCAGAGCTCTCGTTTATGCATTTTCCTCTCCTCCCCATGCTGTTTCTGAAATGGGACATCTAACGATGGGCTTGTGGGGAAGCCTGGCAGCATATGAGACAGGACTTCCCTAGCCAGCAGCAGGCCACATGTGCCCTGAATGCCCCTCCGGGAAGTAGGATGGTGAGAGAAGGGGCCCGGTGCTTCCCATCCCCGCTGATGAATGGGGCTGGGCCTGCGCTGGACTGCAGGTGAGTGCACCAGACCAGATTCTCATGTCTAGACCCATGCATGTGTGTTCCTAGGAAGAAAAACTAGATTTCTGATGTTTTCTTTGGTATTTCACATTATGGTGAGGTTCCTGTCTGGGAAGTGATTTTATTCTCCTTTTTGAGTGCTGGCCCCTAAGGTGGAGGATACAGGAGGGGAGCATCATTTTTATGAAAGTAAGGATGTGTCCTTTGACATTGTGACTCCCCTTGGTTGGCAAACGGGATGCTGTGACCGGCCTGCCCTGTCTTCTGCCTTTCTCTGAGACAGCTGAAGTGACTAGCGCAGTGCTAACATGTAACAGCTTCATGAGGGACGTACTGGCAGAACCAACATGTTTTACAGAGTTACGAGTTTTGTAGCTGTTATTTATTACCAGGGCAGGGACTGCCTACACGTGTCCCTATCTCTTATTGCAGTAGCAATGCTTGTCTTGAAAACCTACTCATCTGCTTTCCCCCAGGCACTCCTCTGCTTTCCCCCTTTACAGTTTCTCCAGGACATGCTGCCCATTTAGCATTTCCCTGAGCTACAGGGGACAGACTGAGCGTCTGGGAATGTGTGCACACATCAGATGACCCGAAACAGCCTGCTTTTTTTTTCCTGTTACTGGATCACTCAGGTGCTTTTGCTTTGAATCTCCTTCTTTGTTACCTACCAGGGCATTTGCAGCTGGAAGCGTGTCAGGACAGGGACAGTTTGACACAAGCATGTACAGCATGGAGGAGCAGTCTGACCTGCTTACAGGCTCCATGCACTGCTGCTCTAATGACGACGGTGATATTTCATGTATGTTATTGGAAGAAGGAAGTAACTGCAGTAAGCCATGTCTTTATTAATAAGGAGCTGGATTTTTTGGGACCTTCTGCCTGTTTGTTTTCCTTTTTGAGTGACTCGCCCCTTAGCAGGAAGCTCTGCAGCCCTCAGCGTTTGTCAGCCCTGCCGGGGTCTGGCATTTGTCAGTCACTCGAAAGATGGGAGCTCAAGCGAGAGGTTTTCCCAGTTGCCAAATGTTGTCTGTATTTAGGAAGGCTTTTGGACCCAACCTCAAAGAAGCTGTTGGTGTTCTGGCTGCTGGGCGATGCTCCTGCCAGCCTTGGGGCGAAAGAGGAGACACAGGGTTGTCCAAGTCTCTCTGCTAGATAACCCCTGGATTTCACCTCCAGCACGTGATGCAGCTGTTTTGCAGCTTGTGCATGCAAACGCTGTTGAAATCCAAAGGGGCATAGGAGAAGAGGAAGAAACATTTTGTTTCTCCTCTCCCCTCCTCTGCCTGTTCTTGTCATGCTGCCGTTCTCCTCCTCCTGTCCCGCTCCTCAGCTATTTGGCAGAATCGCTGCCATTGCAAATGTACGTGACTAATCTGTTACTTGAGGAACAAGGAGGCAGATTCACAGGCACGAATGACCCAGGCTGTCAGGAAGCTGATGGGATTCTCGGCTGAGAAAAAGGTTTTCAGAGGGCTGCTCCCCTTGTTAAATGATGAGAGATACTCATCTGAGTATGAGATGTGATGGATACGGTCTCTGTTAAAGAGGTAGCCATCTTCTTCCCAGCCCCAGAGGCAGATGTGCTGCACCAGGACGGCATGTCCCCCCCTCTCCCACCCAGACATGTGGATGCCGTTCCCTCTTGATGGCACGGTGCCATTAGCTGCGGAGTGCTCGCTTGAGTGCAGAGGCTCTGGAAGGTCTGGGTGTGAGATTAGGGCAGATCCTTACTCGTTCATCTCCTAACCAGCTCGGGCAGAGGCCCAAGGCTGCGGGACTTGAATTCTCTGACCTGAATACAGCCAGGCGCCTGCGCTGCGAGCCTGGTCCTCCTTCCGCCACTTTGCCTTGCTCTGTTTTAGCTGTGCATCCTTAAGTGATTCAGGGGCTCGGGGCCAGAGGGCTCTCTGCCTCGCCAAGCTGATCCTGAAGAGAAGGGTGATGTGCCAGGAGGACTGGGAGGCCAATGTCATTTCATCACTGTTCTCCTGGGAGAGGTAGAGGGATCCAGCATGGGAACAACGGGGGTGGGGGGCAGGGGTTAATGAGGAGAAATGGGATAAATTAAAGCAGGGAAAATAGAGGCCAAGTATTGGGAAAAAACATATGTTTAAATGCTTGCAAGCCAAGAATTATTTGCTAAAAAAATAAAATAAGTAAATTCCAGAGAATGACTAAATTATTGGACACAGCTCCTAACTAGGTACCTAGAAAATGTATTGAAACAGGCTGTCAGTGTGAATTACTAGCCCAGCTCTGGAAAATATACCCTAGGGAGCACCAGCTTTCCTGGTTTTCCACTGATCATAATGCCAAAGTGAAATCTCCTGAGGCAAAGGGCTTGCACATTAACTAACTTACAGTGCCATCTAGCCCCATCTAAGACATAAGACGTTTATGAGTGGTTGCTAATTTTGTTCCTGTAACCGGGAGGCTGAGTCACTTTAGCTCGAACCCACCTCCTAGGTCATGTGCTTGTGGATGTAAGTGTATCTTGGAGTACATCTGTACGTGCGCTGGGATGTATTTTTAAAGACTCGTCCACGAGTCACAAATGTAAATGCCGGACTGGGAGCCATCCCAGCTGGACAAATCCTACAGTCTCTTGATGTGGGGAGAGCAGCTCAGTGTTGCTTAGGCTTGCCTGACACTTCTCATTGATAAGACCTTACTTTGAATGACTTAGAGATTTGCCAGCCTGCAACTGCTGGGGCTGGGAGCGTTGGGTGCTGGGTGCTTGCTGCGGGCTATTTGTAGGAAGCTACCCCCAGAGCAGTGTTTGTACAGTTCCTAAGGGTGAGATATGGACCAATGCACAGATTTTCTCATTCTGAAAAAAAAAAAAAAGGGGGGGGGGAATATGAAAGCAATAGTGCTGCTGCTACTGTTCATGTTGCAAAACACGGTGGGGGCAGAGGGCGGCTGCTCTGGCTCCTGCTGCACACCGTGTGCTGCAGTTGCATCCCTGCACACCTCCACCTCAGATGCATCCTCCTCTGAGAGACAGGGACATGGGACGAGCTCTGGTGACTCACCAGAGGCCATGGAGTGGAGAAAGATGCACCAGGCTCCCCAGTGCAAGGGTTCATGGCTCCCTGAGGTCTGGAAGAGTCCTAAAGTTGGTGTGTTGTCTCTTCGGGCATCTGCTTTTTGCTTGCGTGGGCTCTGGAGGGCTTCAGGGGGTGCTGCTGAGAGCCATGGTTTTGGTGCAGTGTTGTGGTTTTGAATCTGCTAAGCTTGTGTCAGCCTTTCTTTTCTGCCTTGCAAAAGACTAATGCAGGGAAGCTGGCCAGACTGCCAAAGGTAGCAAAGTAACCTTTTCCTATAGAGGAAAACACCCGTTATCCTAACTGGGCTTGGATTACAAGAGCGTTGTTTTGCACTTTCTCCTTTATGTTTCTTTTTTTTCCTTGTGTGCTCGCAGTAATGTCCGTAGCCAGACATATGCTCATGGCCTGGAATGAAGTCGACTGCAATTACATCCTAAGGGAGTCACTCAACAGGGGTTTTGTGCAGGCAAGACGCAGGATTTGGTGGAGCCTGTCGCTGCCGCACATGTGCTGTTAGACCTCCAAGTGCACTCACCCTGCCTTCAGCTTTGTGGGAACGAGGAGCAGAAGGCTCAGAAATACAACCAGTCTGGTGCACATCTGGAGGCAGTAACGTGAGGCAAAGTATACACCTCCTGTACTCAAATGAGGTGTTTTCTTGCATTAGCAATTTCAGCACATCAGCACCAAAATGCTGCCTTTTAAACACTTGTGCCCCGTCCCCTGTGCTCTGTGACGGTCTGAACTTTATCCAAACGTAAAGGTGCTTGGAGCTGGGTTGCAGGGTCTGGCCTCTCTCTGCAGTACTTTCGCCTTACTTCCTTTATCTCCAAAAGCAGCAAGAAGCACATGCTGCGGCAACGTAATCATTTAATCCAGGCTGGTGAAACCTGTTCTCCAGATGAACAACTGACAGATCATTTGCTCCGTAGCTCTGCATATGAATGCAATGTTTGTTGGGGCGGCTGGATGTCGGTGCCAGCTTTCCACTCTTGTTTCCAGCAAAGCCAAACAGCAGCCTGACCGTGAATCTGCTTCCAGCTCCTTCCTCCGCTCCCTGCAACACGCTCTGCAGCGGTGTTAGTCCCGGGGCTCTCCCTCCTCAGCTGCTCTCTGTGGTTGTGGATGCGGTAGGTGCGCAGATGCCTGCCAGGAGAAAGCAGTCCTCGCAGGAGCGCAGCAGCCTTGTGGCGCTCAGGATAGGAACGTGTTTGCCTGGAGAGGCAGGTGATACCTCAAAGAGTGCAGCCAAAGCTAACAAAGGTGTGTTCAGAGATAGATACAGTTTGATCTTTAGCCCCTGATACAAACCTTACTTTGGCTGGGGAGGCTGCTCTGCCATGCCCCTTTGTAAGGGTGTAACAGCCTGGCAGCTTGCTGGGGATGGAGGTGCCAGCAGTGGGTTGCAGGGGGGGGGCATTCGCTTTTGTCTCCCTTGCAACTGCTGTGAGTTAGCAGGGGTAGGAGAGAGGTGCATCCCCCATTTTAGGCCTCTGAAGCCCTCGTGTCTGAATGCCAGATGTGAGGGGCCAGTGCATGTGTGTGGAGCCGGTGGTTTGTTGTGCATCGTGCAAATGCATGTACTTAGGTAGGTTTTCTGTGCCCAGCACTGAAAATCTGTCCTCTCCCAAATGCTGGAGGTACTGCCGGTGAGCAGCCTGTCCTGCTCTGCTGTGGGAGGCTGCTAGCCCTTGTTTGCAGCTTCTCTGGTTTCAGCTTCCATCTCTCTTCCAGATTTTGTAATGTGAGTAGCCTGGGCTGCTAAGTAACAGCTGACAATCTCACAGCCCAGCCGATGGTTTGATGGCAGCACACTATCAGGGAGAGGACTCTGATGTGCTCCTGGTGTCAGCCACTGCTCTGACAAACAGCATTAGAAATTTTTCAGGTGAATATGCAGTGGTTTTGCAGCTGCCTTCTTTCTTTTTGGTTTAAGGAGCAAGCCCAGACATTGGGTTGAGGCTCTTCCAGGTCCAGTTTATGCCCCTTGAATTGCTTGATCTTCTTGCATTGCCTCTGAGGATGGAGAGCTGAAAAAATTTGCTGCATTCAGACTGCAATCCAGATCTCTTTAAAATGTTTTTTTTTTTTTAAGAAGAGCACGTGTTAAATATTTTTGGGACCAGCACTGTGAGGTTGGCTCAGCCTCCAGAAACACTTTCCAAAGCTTGTTGTCCACATTAGTGTGTTCTAAAAATGCACTGCATCCCCCTGCACTAGCTGGTCCATTCTCCTACTGTGGCCATACAACAGGTTTTTTCTTTCAATTCAGGTGACAGTGGTCTCATGCAGCTAGTTGCAGAAGACCTCCTGGCAAGAGCAGCTCTCCTTCCAAGCTTGGTTAGCTTGGCATCATCTAAACTGTGTGAGGCAAGGAACTTTGAGGCCTCTTGCTCCAACTTTACGGTAACTCTGTTTGCCTGCTGCTTCAGTCTGTCTCCTATCAATAGCTCTAGCTGGTGTAGGTGGTTTTTAATGGACACATTTTATTGCTCACAGATGATGTCAGATTAACAAGCTTTGACATGTGAAGTATCCTGGTCACCTACCAACTGGCAGCTGGTGGGAGCACAAGCACCCTTCTCCCCCCACCCCCCCACCCCGGCTTTGCC
>NW_020799095.1:61220008-61263792 GCF_003259725.1 Athene cunicularia
CCCCCCCACCCCGGCTTTGCCAGTGTGGCTGTCCTGGAGCAATCACCTCTGTGGATGAGTTCAGTGTTCAGTTCAGGGTTTGACCATCAGTTGGGACTGTAAAATCTATTCCTGCTGCCATGATACTTACTACTGGTTTCATTATTTTCAGCTGAAGCCTAGTAGAGGTGCTGGAAACCCTCACTGATTGATTTGAATGGGCTTAGGATCCATATTGTTTTAGGATTTGTTGCACATTTGTTTTAGGATTTGTATTTGTTGCACATTGCAACAGCTTCTTTTTCTTTTCTTGCTCCCTCTTACGCACCTCCAGTGCCTAGCTCCATGCTAGACGAAAACCCCGTGGGATGTTCCAGGGTGTGCAGGTCTGGGCTGTGTATCACCCTGGAGCCAGGACTGAGCTGGGAGAGGTCAGTACATGTGCACAGCTCGGAGCAATGCGTGCTTGGCGGGAGTGGGGGGTGGGTGGGATGGGAAGTTTAAAAGGATTGCTGATATTTTATCTTCAATTTAGCATGGCTCAGATTTGTCAGAAAGACACCACAGTCCTGAAATTTCAAGCCTGAGGCAGAGCTGGGAAGAACATCCTAGAGCTCCTGCGTTGCTCTCTCTGGCTTTGGACACAGCTTCAGTCAAAGACTCCCCCTTCCTAAAAGCACAGAGACGTCAAAGTGTGATTTTGCATTTGTTATGTGAAGTCCACTCAGACCTATTCACCCCCCTGCCTTTGCATCATTTTTTGGGGTAAGCATTAACTAATAAGGAAGGGAATAAATCTTGCTTGAAGTTTTTTTTCTTGCTACCCCTGTGTTCCACCCCTAAGCTCCCCATGGCAGGTGCTAAAGAGGCGAAAGTCAGCGCTCCTGCAGAGCGAGATTAGCAGCGCACAAAATGATCTCCCTCCTCCTCATGCACCTCAGAGCCCGGAAACTCCCCCATCTCAGCGGCCCTGCGGCCCAGCTGTCCCAAACCCCAGACAGCAGGGATGAATAGCAGCAGGCTGCTCGTTTCACTGCAGCCCAGGCGATGGAGAAGATAATGGGGAGGATTTCGTGGGACAAGTATGAGCATGAATCCTCTGAAGAAATATTAAGTCTAGTTGCGGTGGGAAAAAAAAAAAAAAAAAGAAAAATAAAGCAAGCGCGCGCACACACACACACACACACAGAAGTTTGGCCTCATGTAACGTTGGAGGGTTTGGTTGTGTGTCTGAGTTTTTTCTCAGCCGCTTGTCCTCAGACTCCTCCCAACATGGCCCCACTGCTGGAGCGACAGCTGGAGTGCTGAGGTGCTCGGCAGTGCTGCCAGCTCTCCTTGCTGCAAACCAAGCCTTGCACTGTGATACTCGGGGATTTCCTTGAAGCCCTCGGGCCTCTCTGACAGGGTGCTGCATGGGAATCTTGGCTTTTGATGGAAGAAGGGGGAGGGGGAAGCTAATTAAGAAAAAACATTTCTAGCACTCATGATTGTGTAGGGAAATTTAAAAACAGGAAATGAGTGAGACCTATAGTAAAATAATAATCAAAAGTGTATTCTACCTTTTTGCCCTGAGCGGGGCTGTGTGAATTGTTTGGATGATGCAGGAGAGAAAATGGAGCTCTGGTCAGTGCTGCAGCCCTCTTACTGCTGAAGAAGAAAGAACAGTGAAAACTTATTTTGCCACTTTGAATGCTAACTCGTAACTGGCAGTGAATTTAGCTGTGATGAACAACATGGTTGGTGCTTCCTACTCCTGGCCAAAGTTTACTGCAATGGTGGTGGTGGTGGTCCAATGGAGGTATGATGGCCCATGACAGATTAACTCCTAAACCTTAGGATGTCTTCCTAAGTGAGGTGCTATTCCAGTCTATGGAAATCTCTGTCTTGAATTATTACTTCTTTTAAATGTTAGACCCTGCCTGCAAAGATGAAGTTTTTCCTGGCCTTACTTTTCACTGTTGCTGCTATTCTTTCCATCCTCTATCTTCATTGCTTCCACTGTGGGTACAGGGATGTGAGTTTTCAATACCTGCAAGTTTCCATCCTGTTTGTTAGCAGCACTCTGCATGAAAGGGACGGTGAAAAACTGGAGATGCTACAGGTAAGCATCTGAGAAGTAATCCTTGCTTCCTCAATGAGGCAGTGTGTTTTGCGTGGTTAGGGCGGCGGAAACAGGACTCATGAGTGACAGAGCAAAAAATCTGCGATTACTATTTGGCAGGAGATACTTAAACTTTGTCAAGCTAGGCAAGTATCTCCATTGTGGTCTCTGACTCACAATTCAAATATGCTGGGAACATTTGAGGGGGCTGGGTCAGTTCTTTAAGCAGTGGGAAAAACAAGGCTTTAATACATCACGGCGTAGCTTTGGGTCTGTGCTCTACTGTTCTACTTTTCTTTGAGGAAACTGGTGTGGCTGGCAGTGGGGAGAGGGAGGTGTTGTGAAACCACGCACACGCACATGTGATTTTGATCCCTCCTAACAGTGTTTCAGGCTCATTTGACTGCGGTAACTGAGCTGAACCACTCCTGATTTACCCTCCTTACGGTGGATGGAGGCTGAGGCTGTGCACTGTGGCTGGTGAGAGCTGGGCCTCCACCTCTGCGGCAGCAGCCTGGCTGAGGTATGCAATGCAGAGTTGCTCACGGAGGGGCTCACCGGCCCCTTCCTGCTACTCTGTACCACTCTCTGGACACCAGGCTGTCACAGACTGGCTGGTTAAACCGGGTTTGCAGCTCTGGTGTGTCATCATAATGGTGGCAAAAAGCAGCCGGCCTGTTCTGGTGAATCAGGCTGTCCAGGCAGGAGGCTTGCCGGCAGGGCAGCTCTCCCTGTCCTTTGCACTGCTGCAGATAAAGGCGTGTAGCTGCCCGGGGGGAGGATGCATTTACGCCCTTACAGAAGGTGCTTTCTGCTGATACGGTTCCTGCACACGGAGGGAAAGGCCAGACATCCTCTCCCAGATCTTGTTGTGAGGGTGAGAGCAACTAACTGCTGGTGGTGGGGTTGCTCCTCCATGCTCCTCTGGCTGGAGGTGACCACCCGCTTGGGGATGCTTCTTGGCAAATAGAATTGCAAAGTGGGCAGATGCTTTCAGCCTGTGGTTTTGCACCTTCTGCTCCTGTGAGAGGCCAGAGGGAGAACTAGGAAACAGTGCTGGAGGAGTATGGCCAAAAATGAGCAAGACCAGGCGAGGAATGGCCATATGGCAGACGAGCTAGCTGTTGGCTCCGTAATTAAGCCGAATGCTCAGGATGCGAGAGGCTCGGCTGTGCTCCGTTCAGAGCCTGGCTTCCTGTGTGTTCCTCCCTGCTATGATTTTGACCAGAAATTCCATTTTTGACCTGAAAAATCTTCCAGATGAAAATTTAATTACAAAAGTGATGTATTCCCACAAGAAGCTTCAGTGTCAGCAAGTAAGCATTTTTTAATGAAAAAAGTCTTACTTGCACACACAGAAAACTGTCTCCCATTGATTCCATACTAGAGCATTACCCTGGTAAAATCTCTAGTGTTTTGTTTAACAAAAAGTTCTTATGATTTGCAATTAGCATCCATTAGGCATACAAGTCACAAAACTCTGGTCCTCCCATACTGGATACAGTTTGTCGGCGAGTTATTAAATCATGACCTACACTATGCCTGTGATTTATAGAAGGTTACTGGTGGCGGAGAAGTGGGATGAATGAGATGTGGGAGTGTTAACCTGAAGAACAATATTTTCTTTCCTTTTGTGCAACAGATCGCTTGCTTTCTGCACAGCAAAGGTGCAAGCATTTTCCTCCAGCCAATGTGATTTGTAACACTGACTTTATAAATATTTTCCGTATGCAAAGGTCTTTGCTTGCAGTTGTTATTGGTTCCATATTTACTTGGGATCTTTGCATGCGGAGGATGGCTTTTGGCTTGTGAAGAGGAACTTCTCTGAGGCTGGACCGTTTCCCCTTGCACAACGAGTCTCTTCAGGATTGTGTGTAACGCACAGAAAGCTTGCTAGGGGCAAGGTGCTTTTCTGCATAACAGAAAACTTGGCAAACTCATTAATAAAGGCCAAATAAAATAAAGCTTAGAAAGTCAACATGTTTGAAAAGATATGCTGTTCTGGGAAAGAAGCAGAGATGGGGTGTGAATTTATGTGAACAAAAGAAGCCTAAACTGTAAACTATGATATATCTGTTAGCTCATTAATGCATCTGATGCTGACTAATTCTAGGGGTGTTCCTGCTGCCCAGCAGCAAAAGTGCAAATAAGTGGACAGCTGTGATTTAGTGCTAAATATTTAAACACATCGTGACAATTCAGGCCACCCACACTCTTAAGTAAATATAACTTCTAGAGAGCCATTTCAGACTGGATTGAAGTGCAGAGCAGCCACTTTCACGTACATCTAGGCCAAATGGTCTTCAAGTATTTGGGGCCAAACTTTGCCCTCTGTTACACCCTGGGAGCCCGCATTCACTCCACAGAGTTTGCACTATGTAGCTGAGGGCAGAGCTGACTTTTGATGCTAATCTGACTTTTTGTAGCTGGGTAAGTACAATTTTGCATGTAAATGTGAATGTGGAACAGATCTGGACTCGATTAGCTCCTGAGTCCTTGACAAAAAGCCATAATTGTTTATCCAGATGATTTTTCTTTGTCTCTCTCTTATTTTCTCTACATTTTAAACCCAAGGTTTTAATGGGCTTGTAAAATCAATACATGAGTGTAGATTACAGTGATATAAAAGGTGTGAGGAAAGCCCTTCCCTTCTTCTCAGCAGGAGTAAATGCTCACTTGGTGAGCACTTAAGTTGTGCTCTCCAGAGCCTTGGGTGGTGGTGGCTGTGATGGTAGGAGGGAGGGTATTTCCAAGACAATGCTTAGCCCCAGGCTCCCATTACAGATGTGAAGGACCTGCGATATGTATCTTCTTTTCCTGGTAGGTAGTGAAGTCTGTGCTGGTGGCAATATCTGGGGCACAGGGTTGTTGGGGGAGGGGCAAAGCAAGGGAATATGAAAAAATATTGTATTTATCAAGGTAATCCACTCTAGGAGCACAAGTACTAAAACATTTTAATCATAGTCATATGGTTACCTGTCACTACAGGGCAAAATTAAGGCTATTTGTATGCCTTGGTTGCACGTTGCCACATTTTAAAAATTTTGAATTTATTTTAAGCATAACTTTAACTCTGAATTCTCTGGGTTTGTAATGCCTGATCTGGAAATAAGTGCCACCTCTTTATATTGTACTTTTCTCTTAAATTAGGCTTTCCACTTTAGCTCCATTTCTCTTGGCACGCCAAGAGCATGGGCTGTCATTTCCTGCCCTGCCGGGTTCGCTGTTTAAATGGAGAAGGTGGTCTATCTGAATACAGCAGTAAGGCAGTGATGGGAAATGGATGGCACATGCAACAAACACTTCCAGGGCTGTTGTGTGCACAACTTGGTTATTGCTTTAACTGTCCATGCCTGGCTATCTCTTGCATGAATGTGTAGGTACCCTTGGCAGAGGCGCTTTCATGAGGTGTAGAAGGAACCCACATGGGATCGGAGGTTGAAATTCAGTTTCATGCTGTGGAGGTGATGTGATACCAGCTCCCAGTAAGGCCACTGGAATCAGTGGGGATGATGCTTAGCTCATGCCAGGCTACCTGTGAGCTTGGCCTGCAGCTCTAGGGCTATGTGCTGTAACTCTCTGTGTGCCACAATGGAGAGGCTCTCTCCAAGGGAAATTATTCCATTTGCCTCCCCACAGGGGAAAGTCTGCCTCTTGTGACAGGGAGATCTGGTGGCTCAGTGAGGTCTAGGGATGGAGTCAGTGCTCCCCACAGTTTTTAACATGGGTTTCTTTGGACAAAGCTCCTTCTTGATAGGAGGGAAATGGCATCGTCCCCAGAGTACCTCTGCCTCTGTGTTGGCTTCTGCCTCCGACCATCACCTCCTCCGCCTAGTCCTGAGCCCTGCCTGCTGGACTTCTTGCTGCACATCCAGAGACACAGTGCATATGTCCCTTCTCTCCCTCACTCTTCTGTGCATGTTCTTTCACTCTCTCCCTCATTTCCCTCCCCACGCACCCATGGTCTACCCCCTGACTAAAGAAAAATGGCCCTTTTTTTTGGCAGCTGGACTTCCTTGGGGCCCAGACTAACAGAAGCCGGAGCCCTGACTCTGCCTGTGCCTTAGCCAGAGCGGAGCAGCTCCTTGCTGACAGATAACATTGCCTTAAAGGAGAAGGTATTTTTTTTTATTTCCCCATCTTTTCCCCATCGTGCTCACCCATTTATTTCCCAGCTCCTGCGGGGAGGGGGATTCTCATGCTGAGACCCACCACCACCCAGTCACTTACTGGGACTTCCCCTCTTCCCTGCAGACTTGTTCCTGGCTGCGGAGTTCGTCTCTGAGCCAAGCCTCCTGTAATTAATGCAAGCCTTGCTGCTGACTTTCAGCGAGCTTTGGATAAGGCCTTTCCAGGACTTGCAGTGTTCCTCCAGCTCGGTCCTTGCATGCCAAGTGATGAGGCTTCCAGGGCTTCTCCCGCGGGATGGCTCCAGTGCGTGAATCTCACTGTCAGGAAGCTTTTCCTGCCACTCGGCCTAAATTTTCCCCTTTTCAAATGTCATCCCAGCACTCCTACTTATGCACTTTCTGTGCTTCTCACTCCCTCTGAGCAGGCTGATGCTTTTCCTTCTCCACTGCCTCAGTTCTTCTAGTTCCTGCTGGCTGTCACCTGTTCTTGCACCCACCTCAGCTTAGCCAGTCCAGGCACATTATCTTACAGCTCATTTCCCTTTATAAATCAAATCTCTCAGCCATTTTTTTTTTCTCCTTTTCCCTCCACTCTGTGACACAGGAGTGATTTTTGGGTGTCTGCCCCATGGTGCAGAAGATTTTTCTCTCCTGTTTGGGCTGACAAGATTTTTAATGTAAAGTGCTGATGTTTCTTTGTTGCTGTTGGCAGCCATCTTTCCGGATAATGAATGGCTGGGGATGGGTAAATGCACAACCTCCTTCAAGCCAGAGGCCCTGGGAGCAGCCCTGGTGGGCACCCCTCAGCCGGTGCTGCTCTTGTGCAGACTTTTTGATGTCAAATACGGGCCAAGCTCCTGCTGTCACCTTCCCTTGTGTGGAGGCATGATTTGCTCTCCCCTGTTTGACCCTCTTCCCATCTATTTCAGGATCTGAGGGTACTAACTCTACTGAGTTTGGTCTGTGTGAGCAATGGCCTCAAGTTCAGTGGGGACTGGAAGAGTGGCAAGCTCTGCTCCACGCTATGCACATATGAATGACTGCATGTGCCTCATTTCTTTATCAAGCCAGGCTGAACATGCTTCCTTCTGAGGAATAAATCAGCACCAGAATGTAAAAAGAGTAAGTAACAGCTGGCTTTTCCTCCGGTGTCCAACTCCATTGCTACAACAGGACCTGCGTTTGGTTTGGGAGCAGGACCCAGGGTGAAAAGCTGAGCTGCCCTCCTGCCTGCACTGTCACCAATTTTGTGTTCTTGCTTTGCTGTAGCCAGAAATCAAAGGTTTCACCATGCAAAGCAGCAAACACGACTGTGGAGGTTGCCATGACAGCTCTGAGGAAAAACTGGGTCAGTCCTGCAGCCCGTGGAGGGGACCAGCCGTGGCTGCCTGGTGGTCACCTGTAAGCCCACAGGAGCAAACATATCCCAGCACTTGTTATTTAGCTGTCTGCATTGTTTTTTTATTTCCCAGGAGGAAACAAAAGAGTTGCTAACTTGGTTACTGTTTTAAACTTAGTGCAACTAAAATGGTTGGTTGTAACCCACACCCTGCCATGGCAACAGATTTTTTTTTTTTTTTAATGTGAAATGAAAAAAAAATTTCTTGCCTGTAAGTAACTCTTCAGAGAAGTAGATGCTGAGAAACTAGAACTAGGGATGAAATACTGAGGGGACTGGAGATACCAGGTCAGCAGAGCTGAATACAGGATCATTTCAAAGTTAAAAAGTTAAAAAGAAAGCCAGTGGTGGATGCTGAGGATGCTGAGGATGAGAAGGTGCTTTGGCGAGTGAATTTCCTTAAATAATAGTGGCCTTCATGGGTTTAGAAATGCACCGTTGTTTTATTGTCAAAACAGGTTTTTCAAGACAAAACTGGGTGTTCATTGATTATTGACCCCTTTGGATAATGCGGTCACAAGTGTTTTAGGTGATCATGGTGAGAGCTGAGGAAGAACTATCCTCTTTTCCATCCATTTACCCTCGTCACCTTCTATATCTTCCCCTCCAGAGTACTATACTGATCTGTTAATTCCCCTTTTCTCCTCCTACTTGCCACTTTCTAGACAGATGACACCAGTGTCTGGGATCTGGGTTCCCTCCTTTGAGAACAAGAGGAATGGGTAAGGCACATCCACTAGTTCTGTGGTAGAAACTAAAGTCACTGCTGTTCCTTTGGCATCACCTATAATGCTGTCATCTGGTCTCTGTGCAAGGGAAGGACAGACACCGAAGGCCTACCTCCTTGCAGGTTGTGTATTATCAGTAGTTTCATAACAAAATATTTTTAGGCTTAAAACTGATGTAATCTACCTGGACTTCTGCAAAGCATTTGATACTGTCCTGCATGACATCCTTGTCTCTAAATTGGAGAGATGTGGATTCCACAGATGGACCCATTGGTGGATAAGGAATTGACTGGATGGTTGCACTCAAAGAGTTGCGGCCAACGGCTCAATGTCCAAGTGACAAGCAGTGACGAGTGGTGTTCCTCAGGGATCAGTCTTGGGACCAGCGCTGTTTAACATCTTTGGTGACATGGACAATGGGATCAAGTGCACCCTCAACAAGTTCTCTGACAACACCAAGCTGTATGGTGCAGTCGACACGCTGGAGGGAAGGGATGTCATCCAGAGGGACCTTGACAGGCTTGAGAGGTCCGTGCAAACCTCATGAAGTTCAACAAGACCAAGTGCAAGGTCCTCACATGGGTCAAGGTAATCCTAGGTGCAAATACAGGCTGGGTGATGGGTGGATTGAGGGTGGCCCTGCAGAGAGGGACTTGGGTGTATTAATGGATGGAAAACTGACTATAAGCCAGCAGTGTGCACTTGCAGCCCAGAAAGCCAACAGTATCCTGGGCTGCATCAAGAGAAGTGTGGCCAGTGGGTTGAGGGAAGTGATTCTGCCTCTCTACTCACTCTCGTGAGACCACACCTGGAGTGCTGTGTCCAGCTCTGGGGCTCTCAGCACAAGAAAGACATGGACCTGTTGGAGTGGGTCCAGAGGAGGCCACAAAGATGATCAGGGGGCTGGAGCACCTCCCCTGCGAGGACAGGCTGAGAGTTGGGGTTGTTCAGCCTGGAGAAGGCTCCAGAAAGACCTTATAGCAGCCTTCCAGTACTTAAAGGGGGCTACAGGAAAGGTGGGGAGGGACTCTCTATCAGGGAGTGTATAGTGATAGGACAAGGGGTAACGGTTTTAAACTGAAATAGGATTGATTTAGATTAAATATAAGGAAGAAATTCTTTCCTGTGAGGGTGGTGAGACACTGGAACAGGTTGCTCAGAGAAGCTGTGGCTGCCCCTCCCTGGCAGTGTTCAAGGCCAGGTTGGACGGGGCTTTGAGCAGCCTGGTCTAGTGGAAGGTGTCCCTGCCCATGGCAGGGGGGCTGGAGCTGGATGATGTTTAAGGTCCCTTCCAACCCAAACCATTCTGTGATTCTATGATTAACTCCATCTCTACTTTTGTGTTGCTATTGACAGATAATAGTATGACCTCTTTAACAGTGTGGCCATACAGTCTGTGGTTGTTACCATGTAAAAGACACTACATACTTCTCTAGAGGCTGGGAGATTTTTGAGGGAATTGCATGCGTGAAATATAAATGAATGCACTGAACTGCATTCTGTACACACATGCATGTGTGCGTGCACACACACACACACATGCACACAAGCATGGGCCTAGTTGCAAGCTCTGCTCTGTAAAAGGGTTGTTGATTTTAACGATTTTGCTGCTGCCTTCTGCAGCCTCTTTCCTGTCACAGAGGCAAGGAGCACCAGAGGGTTTGCCCACAGGGTATCAACAGCTTGTTGTGCTGCATGGCTGGACGGACACTGAGCCTGGTGTCACCGAGCCAGGAGCTAGAGGAGCCAGTTGCTCCTCTGCTTCTAGCAACCTTGTAGTAGTGACCTGGACCTTAGGAGGAAGTGCTTCTGTTTCCATTGTAGACAGCAAATATTACACTGCTGGGATAGCAGTTTAACTAGGACAGTGAAATGATGACTCGTTTGGGTTTGCTGAGCACTACCACCATACAAGTAGTAGTTATTTGGGATCAAACTGGGCTCTGGCTGAATCGGCTGGCACAGAGGCTGGGCTGGGCACAGGGTCTCTCAGGTTGGGGATGGAGCCCCTCTGAGGCATCAAAACATGCAAATCCTTCCTGCCGGCCTCCTCCCTTCCCAGTTTTCCTTTCTGTCTTGGACATCATCTCCTCCTCTCTGAGTTCATCTGGAAACATTTCTTTCCAATGTTTCTGGAATCCCAGAGGGAGCTTAATTGCTTCAGCATCCTTGTCATGCAAAGCGTACCTGGGGTGCGGGATGGCTGAATAACCCCTCATGCACTGACATCCATTAGCATTTGAATTAGTGACATGAGGATAACAGGCGATTATCCCATTTAACAGCTGTTGAGAGCTGTTAAAGGGACACCTTCAAGAAGCAGGAACAAAAATGTAGTGGATTTTTCTTTTTTAGTAAAGGTTTCCCTGCCTGGTATGAATACTGACATCCTCTCGTGTTTGAAAGTGGTGCAGTTTCCACGGGGACATCTTAAATCTTTAAACCTTTTCCCTGTAGAAATCTGGAAACCTAAATACACCCACTGCATGCCAGCAGATGAGAGTGAGAAAGTGGAACTGTCCCCAAACAGAAAGGGAAGCGGTCTTGTGTATTTGAGAGCCAGGCTAAGCCAAATGTAAATGGAAGCAGTCATAAGAAAGCTACAAAAAGAAGCAAAAGTTAAAGCATCTCCTCTTCCCTGAAGCATTTTGGCTGTAAGGGATGTGCATGGGACAGGTCTGACTGCTATCTGCCTCTGTGGAAACGTGGCTGTTTCAAGGGGCAGGATAAGCCAGGCACCAGTTAGAGCCCCTGGAGTGGTATAAAGGATGAACAAAAAATCCTCTCCCTGAGGATTTTACTAGATGTAGAGAAGTGCATTTTGGAAGTGTAGGATCTATCATACATATTGCATAAAAACCCCTTTCTATATGCAGGGCATTTTTTCAAAAGAAGATGTAAGTGAGCAGGAATTCTTACAGTTAATAGTGTAGGTGATGCTGCAATAAAGATAAACCTCTGTGATGGTCCATGACTTCATTTCTCTTGACAGTGTGTTAAACAGAAGACAAAATACTGGTCCTCGTCATCACAAGGAAGCGTTGTCTGGGCTCCTGCATCAAAGATGTTAAAACATAACTCCCTGTCTCCCACTTGGAGTCTCAAACGTGACTCATTTTGAGACTCTGCCTTTTACACTAAGCTGAACAAGCTGAGGATGCTGCACTTTCACAAGGACTCATCCTGTGCCAGCTCCCACCAGGGTGCTGCTGGCCAACCTCCCAGCCTTTCAGAAGGTCTGACTGTTCATTCAGGTGTGTTGCTGATGCCCGACCCCCTTTCCAAAAGCTGGCTCAGACTGGGTGTCCTGGGATGTTTGTGGGAAATTGGCTTCCACTTCCCCACACAGAGCAACATCTCACAGAAAACAGAAATAAACCATCCAGGCTTTTGTCTTCACTGGAGAGTGAAGGACAAATTGAAGTGGCTTTTTTATTTCCACATGATGCTTTTGGGAGGGCAGAAGTGCTGTGCTGGATCGTGGCACCAGTACTGAGTATCCATGGCTTTCAGGCCAAGGCCAAATGCTTCACATGAGACCATTAAGGGTTAAGCTGCCTGGAGGGGGACCTTCTTCCCAATCATTCAGTGACTAGCATCTTATTTCTGAAACCTGAGGGCTCAAAGCTAACTGGCAAAGCTATGCTGGCCTGCCTTGGAGGCTCTGTGCTGAGCCCTAAGCCTGTGGCAGGAGGTGGGCCTTGGGGTGGGTTAACCCTTAAGGGTGAGCAAATCAGTTTAAGATGAAGAGGTTGTCCCTGGGACAGAAGTGATAAGAGTGGGCAAACAGAAATATTTCTCTAGGTTTTTCTGTGCAACTGGCTGTTTCAGCTTCCTCTAAGCTTGAAGGGGATAAACCTTTTTTTAACAAGCCAGAAGAACCCAAGGGGTAGAAGATTTTTCCACATCTTTTCTATCTCTTTCGATAACATTTTTGTCATCTCTCTCTAGAATCTCTTATTTCTCTTTCAATAAACATTCTCCAAGATGGGTGCAGTGGCAACACCCAGTCACAGGTGAGGATATAGAAACATTTATAATGTTAACATCCTTCCTATTATTTCCTCCCTAACTATTTTTACCCTCTGTGATCACCACTTATGGTCTAACTAATGTGTTATTTCCATAAAAAGTAGCAGTAGAAACAAAGATGAAGATACCTGTTTTTAACTTTACTTGTTTCTAACCTTTTTTATGCTATCCTTGCTATCCTTACCACATATCTGAACATTAAATCTTCAAATACATGCAAATGGTATTTACTGTGTTGTTACATGTACCTCAAAGCAGATGGTGAGCCACTACCAAAGCTCTCATTTTTACACCTTTAAGCAACATCTGGGAAGCTGGATTAAATTTGTGCCTGGCTTTGGGCTTCACACAGACCTCTGCCTCTCTGGCAAGTGCCTCACAATTGCTGCCAAACTTGACAGTGTTATTTCAGGGTATTTTTCTTCATACAGTATTAATAAAGGTATGTTGACAACACTTCCTCTGCCTCTCTGTGGTACCCCCCCCCCCCGTAATATTTCCAAAGAGCCATGCCCAGGTTTTGAGCTATGTGCATTGCTGGTGTCTCAGTCACCTGGGTGTCCTCCTGCTTTTTCCATACTAGGTGATCCGCTTCAACAGATACTGCAGCATCCCCACCTGCTACACGTGGGCTGTACAGCGAGGCAGATGCAGGGAGCTGGGGGTACCTCAGAATGGAGCCCAGGGCAGAGGGATGAGCCCTCTTTGCTCACTGACATGGGAAAAGGAGGAAGAAGGACATCTCGCTGCTCTGGGATGTGAGCCGAGCCTGTAGAAAGACTCCTTGTGACATTAAACCATCTGAAGGGCCGTTGTTAATCACTGTAAGGAGATCAGGCAGGTCTGTCCTGTAACCAGGGCTAGCAGCAGCCCGTGTGGGACTCAGGTGACACTGAGGACACCAGGAGCTGCTTTGACTCATCCACACACACAGCAGGAGGGAGAGAGCAATGGCAGAAAGGCCTCCTGAACCACAGCCTGTTTGAGAGATGCCAAAGCCCACTTGCCATTGTTGCACAGGGTCAGTGCCTAATCCCGTGGGCATCCTCGCCATGCCATAGCCACTGGCAAGGTGAGGGTCCATGCCAGCCCACAGGCTGTGCCACCAGCTCTTGTCCTACAGGCTCACTTGTCACTCCTGGACATAGTGTTTGCTTGCTGTCCCTGTATGCATCCCCTGCTCAAAGCCTGTGGGGTTAAACGTATGAGATGGGTGTTGCCAGCAAAAGTGAAACCCACCTGTGGAGTTTCCTTGGGAGAGTCCTCCCTGATGATGAGTTCAGGAGTGAAGCAGCACTGAAACCTACTCATGTTTCCTTGGGCAACACCCTGGCCTGGGGAAAATCTCCCAGGAGATCACCCTCAAACACTCACACTCAGCCCTCATCCCAAAGCTCTGCCCTTCCGCTTGCCACCCAAGAGCAGAAGATTATTAGGCATAAAGGATTCCTTCACTGAAATTTGACCTGTGTGGTGTGGATGTCTTCTTCTGACGTCATTGCCGTAGGTCTCCTTTTCAGAGAGAAGTAGATGTACGATATATCTGACATCTGCTTTGGGATGAGATGAATTGCACCTTCAAAACATATGTTTTTCGAGTGGATCTGACATCTTTGTATGGCCAGATGAACTCCTTCACCTCAGAAAGCCACCTTTCTCATCTCTGCAGCCTTCATTGACATTCCTCCCCTGCAGCACCCACATTCTCATCACACCTTCATTATCTTTCCTCTCCTTTTATCGCTTTGTTTTTGGAGGCCTCAGCTATGCCTCACTCCTTCCCAACTGAGTGATCCTCTTTCTCTCGCAGTGTCTCATGGCATCACTCTCCCCTCTCCCATCCTTGGACCCTGTGCTCCTCCACAATGCTGTGTCTTTCTGTCTGTTTTTCTCTGGCATAATACATCACAATTCTCAATCTTCCTACACACAGATCCTCACAATCTCTCCTCCCCATGTCCTCACTTTCTCTCTCTTCCCCTGGGAAATTGCTTGCTGCCTCTTTGGTCCTTTGGGAAACACCCCTGCTCGTTCCCCCAAGCTCTGCCTGCACAGCAGGCCATTACCCAGCTTAGCTCCCAGACAGCTGGTGGACAGATCATCATGGGCAGAAGAAGGAGCTTTATTAGAAAGATCCATAGCTAATGTAACTTGTCATTTTAGAGGGGAAAATGGGCCTTGGGAAGTGCAGTCATGACACCATGCAGTCCATACACCTCCTTAGCATTTGCTAGGATTCCTTCTTTCTACATTTCCCACCATGGCCAAGACCAGCCAGAGGAGTACCCATTGCATGTCCCCTACATCCTTGACCAAGCACAGGACTCCTCAGGACCTTTTCTCCAACAGCTGCTGAGTGCAAGGATCCCTTTACAACCTCATATCCATCACACAGGGGTGGTATGCAGGGTAGGTAGGTAAACTGAAACCCTGCTCTGAAACCCTGGAGCATAATGCACAGCAGTGAGCTCAGCTGGGAAGCTCAGCAAGTTTGGGGCCTGTTCTCCCATCTAGTGTTGGACACGTTCAGCGAGGGGTGGACCTTATTTTAAAGTAGCCCTTGGCCCCCAGTGCCCCAACGAGCCTTTTCTCTTCTGCTGCCTCAGACCCAGTGATGGGAACTGCGGAAGAGAGAACCACTTCAGGCCACAGGCTGTTTTCCCTTGTGGCTAAGGAGATACTGTGTTTATTACCTCTTGCCCCGAGAAAACACAATTCCCCAGGGTGACCGCATTCTGACACTCCCACTGTCATAACAATGGCTGACAGAAGCTCTTTCAGCTCTTGGGCAGTATTCAGGCCATTTTGGTAGTGAGATGCAACAGGGCAAGGAGCCATACAGGTCAAGGATTGCTGTCTGGGGAAGGTGGCAGTGTTTGGAAA
The DNA here is from genome assembly GCF_003259725.1 of Athene cunicularia. Lineage (NCBI taxonomy): Eukaryota > Metazoa > Chordata > Aves > Strigiformes > Strigidae > Athene > Athene cunicularia. Next base: position 61,235,261 of record NW_020799095.1, read on the forward strand.
GAGGATGTTTCCCTAGGCATCATCTCAGAGACATCTGTAATTTATTTTGGGTTTAAAGAGGGTACCACTGGCAGCACAGATACAGATTAAGTCTCAGCATGCCAAGTTCAAAAAAACACGTGTCTCCACAGAGGGCACACAAGTTTGAATGCATGGACATCTGCTGATTTACCTCCAGACCAGAAAGAGCAGCGCCTATTGTTTCTTTCTGCCATAGGAGACACTGCAAACAGCCTTTGCATAGCTGGAGCGAACAGTGAGCATGCTCTGGACATCAGTCCTGTGGCTCTCAGCTTGGGGGTGGCAGCACGGCGGTGTTTCTGGAACTGTGGCTCCATTTTGCACTGATCTCCAGCTGCCCTGCTCTCAAATGCCCACAGGCATCTGTGGCAGAGGGGAGATAACCCTCCAACGCAGGCATCAGTTGGATGGTGGCGTGCCTTTGACCGAGGGGAAAGGAATGCAGCACCTCCTGGTGACTGAGAAAGCTTGGATGGTTTTGCACATAGGAAGCTCCTTTAAATGTGTTTCCTCCCACCGCCTGGCCTTTTGTTTTTTAGCCATGCTTGATGCTGGCGTTGGAAAGCTGAACTCCCCAAAATTGAACTTCCTCTCCTACTATAAACTGACCCTCGGGGGTTGCTATAGTGACTGCAGAGCAGCTAGCGAGCTGTGTAAACACTCCCTCCCGCTTCCCATCACACTGCGCCCGAGAGGCTGGGCCACGGGATGCGTGCAGCAACCTGGATTTTGCAGGCAGTTGTGAAATGCAAACCCAACAATTTCTCTGCTTCCTCCCCGCTTCCCCCGCGGGGAGGCAAATGCAGCAGGCTGGTGGCAGGCACGAACACGCCCGTTCCTGACGATTTCGGGCATACGGTGCGGTACCGCAGAAACCAAACCCAGACACTCACCTGGGGAGCTTGAGCAAGATGTGGAAATGTATGGTGCAACTGGATCCTCTGCAACATCTGATTCCTGTGGCCTTGCTAACTGTTGAACTTCCAGCTGTGTGTGGGGAGCAGTTTGGTACACAGCTCCTTCTGTGTAATTAATTGAAACAATCAACTGAGTGTGAAATCCATCAGTTTCTGGGTCTTCACTTTGATGTCAGCTCTTCCTCTTTAATTTTCTCCTTTTATTTATTTATTTTTTTTAAATGAGTTTCATTTAAGTCTGTAGCTGATTTTCTGAGTCACTTTCCAAATGCTGATGCTTGTGTGTGACTGTATCCATCCCTGTTAAAACCAGGTCAGGTATTTCAACAGCAATAGCCTGGCCAAAATGCTGAAGCACCCAGAGAGGCGTTTCACAAGCAGAGTGGGGTATACATCCCCTACGGCCACTGCAGATGTTCTGCCAAAATGGCAGCTACTGCTTAGCCAGAGATTTTGTGAGAGGCGACTGAAACCAGCTCTGCTCCCACCATCTCTGATTTCCAGCACCACCAGACCTTCAGACTAATGCAGTCATCAACCCCTTCTCATTAATGAGGCCTCCCCTTCCTGGCTGTCCCCACCCCAGCGCCCTGCAGTGTGTGTTGCCCTGCCCTTGTCCATGGCACTGCCCTGCAGTGGCTCGCCTGGAGCCCTCTCCCTCTTCCCACGCCTGCAGCCAGGTCTGGCATAGGTAGGCAGAAAGGCCCTGGCCCCGAGCCACCATGCTGAGATGTATCTTGCGGGGTTCATGGTGTGAGTGGTGTCTTCAAAAAATAAGGTTGCCGTCCCACCACAACAGACGTGATTGCTTCAAAAGCACAAAGCATGTCATTTCAAAGGTCTGTAAAATGATGCCCCTGCTTGGTGCCATCAGGAGGGCCCATTCAGAAGTGTCAGGCATCCTGCAAAACACCCGCCCACACCAAGTGCCAATACACACTTTTGTTTTACTATTAAGACACTTCCTGGCATGAGGATGGATGAATTTATGTCATCCCATCTTTATGTTCCTGGGTGTCACTGACGAAGCTGATCGATAGGTACCTTTGATCAGACACCTGGCTATACAGTCTCAGGCTGTGTAGGGGTTTCCTGAATTTCAAGCCTTTCTACTTCATCCAAGAGCGTACATAACCTCTGTTAGCAAAGATATTGTCAGAGGTGAGAGAGAAGGAGGTTTCTAGAGGAGTGCTTGTCTGTAATCCTAAACATGTCTCTATAATCCCAGCCTGTGACTCAGAGCTGGGGGGATGCAGAGGGTCACTGTGGTCCACTCAGCCACTGCAGTGAGTCATTATGTTACCGTACAATTATACCCCAAAGAGAAAAGAAGCCCTTAAAGCTTCATTCTGATCACTGTGAATGATGGCAACAGGACATGCTACATAAAGTACACTAAATCAAAGGTAATTCTGTTATTCAATATGTTACAATACCTGGTCCCTATAGTGTCTCACTTAACAGATGGCAGGAGCTGAGTCTGATTAAACAGGGTTTCTGAATCACTCACAGAGACAACTGAGAGGCAGGCAGAGGCACAAAGCAACACACAGCTTGGAGCACCTTCTAGGTCTCGGTGGGTTTGTGCTTCTCTGTTCACAATGTGCCTTCCTCAATATGGCATTCAAAAATAAATCATCTCAGTTAGTTGGTGTGAGTATGTGGTTTTTCCTGCTCTTGTCAAAGGAGCTGCTGGACCCTCCACTGCTGGCTCCAAGAGCACCCCAGAGTTGAGCAGTGCTGCAAGCCTGCCTGCGCTTGATACAGAAAACATGGTGAAACTAGTAATGTGATGACAACACCAATACTCCCTTTTTCCCTGGATTTAATGTCACAGAAATAAACTGCCTGCAGATCCCTTATTCATGTAGGGGCTTAGAAAGTGTGAAGTGGGCCACATACATCTGTGAGCAGCTAGGGGGAAGGGAGGCAGAAGGAAGGAGGACAAGCAAATCAGATCTGCTTTGGTAGTTCTGGGAGCTCAAATATTGCTGGTCAGATGAATTTATCAGTTTTCCTCACAAGAAATCTTAAACCAGCTTGGCCCTGATGAGGGATGGGACAGCCTCAAACTATGCGGCATTTGAATTACATCCACAGAAGCTGTTATCAACCTGGATGCTTTATAAGTTATTGAAACGTCTGCAAACCTCAAGAGACTGGGGCTCTTCTGTGCAATTTTTTATAATTCTGCTTGGAAGACCAAATCTGGGGGCCCCACAGAAAATGGCACCAGTTTGTTCTTCAAGCCCAACTCGTCAGTGCCAGGGCTGCATCCCAGCCAAATGCCTGGTGTGGCAGGGGGGCACAAGTGGGCATCACCTGAAGTCACCTGCAGTCTCGGTGTGAGCACAGCATGCACTAAGGAAGGCTGAAAGAAGACAGTGCAAGAGAGCTTTCAAGCCTTTCCTGCATCTGGCTCAGATCTAGCCGCAAGTAGTCCGGGGATGCCCTTTCCAGATGTGGACTGACACAGAGGCTGTCCAGGGAAGCTGGAAAATGCCGGGGGAGGGAAGGGGAGACAAGGTGTTATTAGCACAGTTCAGCTTAAAAATGAGGGGAGGTTTGGAGGCTTCTGCAAGGTCTCCTTGCTGCAGGGAGCATGTTTGTAGAGGTGCCTCTGGCTGTGGATTATGAGTGGCCGGTCAGCACTGCGGTTGGCGGCTGCTGCCTCCCAGAGCCGCAGCAGCATTGTCAAGCTGCAGACGTGCAGAACAGCTCACGCCAAGGCTGCGCACTCACAGGTGATCTTTCGATCTGTACATTTTCCAGAGGAGCTGGCAGCTGCTCCTGTGGTGTGCATGCTTCGTTGGCTATCCAAAGAAGGAACTGGGCGGGCATTGATCCAGTTGAGGCGGTTTCGAGGAGCGAAGGCAGGAAGGAAAATTACCAACTTTGACATATGTTGCTCCCTGCAGGTCTCTCTTATTATAGCCTGGCGGGACGTCAAGGTGCACAGACACGACTCAGAGCTGTAGCACCCGATGGCTGCTTCATCTCCTGTCCCACCCCTTTCACACAGGCAGGACTGGCAAACCCATTTCTGGCATACCAGGAAATCCTGGTTCTTGCTATTATCAAGGAGGGAGCATGCAGTTATACAACCTCGAGCTGCCATCAGCAAGACCCGCAGGAGGGAGGAGGGGAATAGTTCACTTGGAAAGGAATGCTGCAGTGTAGAGCAGTGGTTTTGACACGCTGGAGTGAAACTTGGCATAGGAGAACTGAGGGAATTCATTTGCCCAGTAGACGTGGCACTTGAGCAAGAGATTAAATGAAATGGCAGTGGAAATCTTGAGAGATCTTAAGAGGTAGCTAGTTAGCATGGGACATGCGTCTGCAGCCCTTAACACTGTTTCACCATGCTGGGTGTCCATAGCTTTCTAACAACTATTATTTACCTCTCTAGCAATTTTGTCCCGCCAGCACACATGAGAAGCCAGCTGTGTGCATAGTCCTACCCAGGGTAGGGCCTCCAACTTGACAAGAAGAAATGAAGACCCAGGGTTCAGTGGCCTGAAGTGTTTGTCAGCCGTTTGCGATGGCAGAAACCTACTTACTTTTCTGAGAATATTTATCCACTCTACCGTGCCAGGAAGAATGTAGCGTGGCATAGCAGCCAACCAGAACGATGGCAAATATTTGTTCCTGGTAAAAATTTGCTTGCCACATGTCTTCATTTGCAGCATGTGTCCTGTCTTGGAGCAGGTGGGGGAAGCTGGGCTGTCCTTCTGAAATGTCCCTCATTAAGGACTGAGTCTTAAAGAGAACACATGTGGAAAGTCTGGGAGAAATACACGCGTATGAAGAAGCACTAGGTGTGCATTGGATTAACACCTTTCATTCTCCCTCCTGACAAGTCCCTGCCAAGGGATTGACATCTAAACAAAATATGTTAAAACCTTCCTCTTTGCAGATTCTTTCTTCTGGGGCAGGTTCCCCATCACTCACTTTCATGCTGTGCTTTCAGCCGTTGTTTTTGTAGTCTGTCAGCACAACCTTGAGAGAAAGGACTTTGGCTGAGAGCTGAACACACAGTACCAGCTGTACTGATTTCCATCTCCTGGTAGCAGTGGACTTTCACACTGTGACTTCTTTGCTTCCCCCAGCTAGGCTGAAATCTCTTGCCAAATATTCTGCTCTTCTGTGCGGCTGAATCAACTCAGCCACGAGAAGCAGCGGGTTGAGGATCCTGCAGCCCCACTGTCAGGACGGGAGCCCCTTGGCAGGGCTCAAGCAGCCACGTGGGATGAGGGGCTGAAGGCATCAGAGGAATGTTGATGTTCCAACAAACTCGGGGTTGAGTGAGGGAAGCTGGAATGCACGAGCAGATCAGAGAAAAGGAGGAAGTGAGCAGAAAAGGGAGATACCATGTGATAGATGTCAAGGAGAGCAGAAGGGCAGTGTAAAACTGCACAGGGAATGGGCAGGATTTGAAGAGTAAGGGCAATAAAAGATGAGGGAGTGGTATAAGTGCCTAACTCTCTGGGGAGCTGGTAAGAAATTGGACGTCCCTCCCTCCTCATCTCCAGCTTGGACTGTATTTTGAAAGGAAAAAAACCCCAAAAGATACTTTGGTGACTACCTCTTTTTGTTGTGAAACAGACAGGTTTTTGCACTATGATTTCTTCTCTTTGCATTCCTCTGGCTATAGCAGTGAAGTAGATTAAAAACAAAAGCACCATATTTTGTACTTTGTCATGTGTTTTGCTGCCCTTTCCTTTTGTCCTTTCTGTGAGTCTGGCAAGGAGAGGCACAAAGCAGAGACTTCTCCACCTTAGCAGGGGTTTTACACTGACCTTGTCACCTGCATAATGCTATGTTGTTACCTGGCAGTTATGATGCTCTTTAGCCTTAAACAAAGGTTTGTATGAAACACAGGCCCTTTGTGTGAATAGAGGGAAATAGGATGAGGAATTTGGGTAGTGCCAGAATAGCATCATGCCTGGAACAAAGGCTTGGAAAGGTAATGTGGGAAGGGGGACACTCCAGTCTCCTCCTCAGACATTCTCTGGGTAGTGGGACATGATTCATAAAGTCCTCCTTGTCCTAGTGTCACTCAGCTGTAAGGTCTCTTCATCCCATCATGTGGCCTGCAGATACCAGTCACCACCGACTCCTTTCACCTGCTTACCCTTTTCATGCCTCGGAAAAGGATGTAAAACTGTATTTCTACCTGTCTCCTCTCCTGGTGCTGTTTGTCCTTCCAAAGTGTACCTAGCATACCTATTTTCTCTGGCAGTGTGTTGATGAACTTTTATTTGTATCCCACGGGACTTGTAAGAATTAGGGTCGGCTTGACATGAGTGGAGTACTATACAAAGATATTTACAGCTGTTTGCAATGCTTGTGTTGAGTATGAGACCAGCAGCAATTAGGATCCAGGCCAGTGCCTTCAGTGAATAATGGCCTTGGTTACTTGGAAATATCAGATGGCTTCAGCTTTATGCAGTTGCTATGAGGAAAAAAAGTTAAGTAAACAAAGAAAAAGAATAAGAGGAGGGAGTGGTGTTTTTTTATTGGCATAGTCAAGAAGGGCAGTCAAAAAGAGAGAAAGAAACTGGAAAACAATACCCTGGGTCTTCTCTTGCAGCCCACAGCACAAAACAGGCATTTTCTTTGTGTGCCTTGATGTTCAATATCCTTCTCCATGAGCACTTTAGGTTCCTGTCCCTCAGAGACTTTCCTTGGAGGATAGTTTCATTATTTGGGTGCCCAACTGTTAAGATTTGTTTCTAATGCCTAACATATGATCTTCATCACCACACAGTCCTGAGACCTCATCCTTGTGAAGCACCCTCACATCACATGGCCATGGCAGATGGTGGTACTCAACAGTTTGTCCCTGGGGCCAGCACTCAGCAATCGACCCTCTTTTGTGAGGTGTGTCTGAATAGTCCTTTTGGCTTCCTCTGGGGGTTTGAAGATGAGAGATCCTGAGATGGAAGACTGAGAGGGAGATTATTTCTAGAGGTTTTCCAGAGCTGCTACACTGCCTGTTGCATAGATGCCTTCCTCTCCTATAGATAAGGGAAAAATGCTTTCAGATTCCTGGAAATATTTTATTTTTGTCTTTCCTTGGATAAATAAGATAACTGATGGAACTGATTACACTGTGTTTCTTGGTGTCTAGCTGTGGAAACAGGCACTCAGCCACCTTTGCCAGACCAGCCTTGGAGTTTGTACTCTTTTACACTTCTCCTGACTGCCAGTGTGGGTCCAACCTGGACCCAGAAGCTGTGAGGGTAGCTCCTGCCAGTCGGGGGCCTCCACCTGGATTTTTGGGCTCATCTCTCTTTTCTGGTGCAGACTAGCCCTGTGCATAGAGGCTGGAACAAGCCTTTCTCAGCATGTCACAGTTCAGAAATAAAGCGAGCCTATTTTGCCACCCTGCAAGAACCCTTCTGAGTACTCTGAGGTGAGGCAGGACTTTTCCTCACTGCTTGCTCTCTCTGTCTGTAGCAGGGGTTGTCTCCTCTTGCATCGCTCCCTGCAGTGGCCCACATTTCCCTCTGGAGGTACAGCCTGTAATGAGATCAAGATGGAGGGGCAGCCTTTTAGCAACCCTTCAGCCTGCTCTAGCAATGGAGGAGGCTTGCCAGTGCACCCGTCAGTGGGACGAGGTCCGGGTAGTCTTGCCTTCTAGCAACGATGGAGCCGCTCCTTCCAGGGCAGTGTACTCTCGCTTGCGATGACACCAAAAAACACTTGGCTCCTTGCAGGCTGCTGGCACACACGGCTTGCTAGAGCACTGGCAAGTTTTTAAGGTTTTGTCAGATGGGAACAGTGGTGGAGAAAAGAAAAGTGAAACCAGATGTTTTTCCTTACAGTTGCTTCATATTCATATGTGGGGGGAGAAGAGGGGCCATAAAAATGTCATAACCCTTGATCCCTGAGGCTCAGCATTATACTCTGCAAAAGCCAGTGCCACAAATCCACACCTCCGCCTCCACAGCCGCGGGTCCTGACGGGGCAAGACGGTTGCGATAGCTGCGGGGGGAGAGCCTTTGCATTTGTCAGCATAAAGTGGAGGAAAAAGCCTGTTGGAAGTTAACGCTGATAGGCTACTTTTATGGAATCAGTTATTTTTTCAGATTTCTCTGGGGATGCATCAGTGCCGAGTCCTGAGGCTGACCGGCAAGCTTAGAAATTTGGGATGTGTCTGCACTGCAATCAATCTACCCCGCAGGCTGTGCCGATGGAGCAGAGTTAACTTTATCCTCCCCAGCCTGGGCTCGCCTGTGAGCTCAGCCAGGGCAGCGCAGTGTCAGGGCGAGAACTCACTGCTGAAGCATTCACTTAGTTTGCCTGGCGGGGTTTTGCAGCCCTTGCTGCCCTGTGCAGCTGCAGCTACATGCATCCCTGTCATCTCAAGCACCCAGCCTGGGTACTGCCGCACTGCAGTGAAGCGCCAGCAGCCGTGTAGAAGAAGTTCTGGTCAGAGGGTCTGGCTGGCACCAGAGGAGAGCTGCTAGGAAAAATCTAACTCAAATAATCTTTTTTTTTTTTTTTTTTTTGTATTAGAGAGTCTGCTTGTTGTAGTCAGAAAACAATCCTGAGGAGTGCCAGGCAGCCCCCTTCTAGGGAAATGTGTGCTTGGGTGAATGTGGGGATGGAGGAGAGGAAATGAAAGTTGCGTACACATGTGCCTCGAGCCAAACAAGGATTTAAACAGAAAGCATCTAGGCCTTTTCTGCTCCATACAACAAGGACTGTGATAATGGGATATTTTTTCTTGATATTTCTTGATACTTCCATGCTCAGTTTCTGCCCACACGTCAGTAGCGAGGAAAGGCTTTTCCTAATCTGATGCAGACTATATGGGTGCACATCTGCCTTGCAGGGGCTGCGGTGGGAGGTGACTTTAGCCACCAGCCCAGAGTCTGAATCTCAAATTCCCCGAAAGGTCAAAAGTCAAAATAGGACTAGATTTAGTCCTGTTTGGGGGGGATAAGCTGTGTTATTTCCCATAGGATTCAGGTAGTTTGCTGTGCTGAGTAATATATAGTTACAGCACTACTTGTCCTAATGAGTACAAGAACGGCATAAAAGGTGGGAAGTGCATGGAGATGTCAGTGGGCTTAAACTCAGAAGATTTCATTTTGGATATTGATTCAACCAAAGACTCCTGTGGTTTCTGTGGTCAAATCACGTAAACTAGCTTTTGGAGACTTCTGCCCTTTTGAAAAAGAAGCAAGCTGCCCTTGGTAGTCTCCGCTGGGCCCTGAGATTGCATGCTGCTCAGGTATTACGACAGCATGGCCAATTGGTTAGAATAATTTTAAAAAATATTTTCATATGGGGGTTAGTCATCCTGTAAAATAATTTAATGGAACGACTGCAGTTTTCTTTGCAACACATTTTACTCACAAAGTGACTAACAGTTTAGTCTCTTTGTGACAGGAATTGCAGATGTTTTACCTCACTGCTTGATTTCTCTGCTCCATCACCACACCAAGTGATAGAAAGTTGGAAATATTCACAAGCTGCCTGTCATTGTCATTGCACTACTTATTCAAACACTGGCATGCTGGGCGTCCTTGTGCACTGCAGCTATCAAAAAGATCATTCTGTGGGTGACTGTGCTTCCACCAACTTTGTACTGACTGGGATGTTCTCAGACAGAGTTCTTCTGGTCCTTCATCACTGACCATGTTTTCTAGAACTCTGTTCTATTTCACACCTCTCTTCTGGACTCTTTCCAGTTGGTTGGTTTTGAAGAGTTGTGTCCAAAACCATAGAGCAGTCCAGATCCAGCCTGGCTAGTGCTGGGTGGAAGGATTACTTCACTTGCCCAGAGGGCTTTTCTCCTGTTTAGACATCCAGCATGTTGTTTGCCTTTTTCCTAATGGTGTTGCACTGTTGACTGACATTTGGTGTGTGACCCTGATCCTCCCCTGCAGAATGTGTATGAGATGGTGGCATCTCCATCCTGGATCAGGGAACTGACGTATTTCTCCTGGTGTATAGTTCCTTGTGCTTGGGCCACTTGAAATGCATTCTCTTTCTCTGTGACCATTTCTTCAGTTTTCCTGTGGTTAATGGAAAGAAACTTTTATGATTGATTCAGGCAGTTGATCAATGTTTATTTGGGGAAGGCCAGTATGGGTGATGGAGTTGTGGTGGGCCAGAGCACCAGGAGACAAAGGCAGATGTTATGGGCAAGACTGAAATGTAATGGCTGATGGTCCGTTGTGAAAATACTGGTTAACTCTGTCAAGGGACGGGTGTTGCTGACTGGCTTTAGAAGTAATTAGAAAAGATTGCCTGGTTGTAGAAATGAACATAAGAATACTTTTCCATCTCTCTTTGAGTTAGGGGGTTAGTAATAGCCAGAGGGTGAAGATTTCGTGTGTATACCTATTATCTCCTGGCATTTTGCAAAATGACTAAAAACTTCAGCCAGTTTGCGAAATGACTGGTTTCACAATAGAAGAACATAACATATGTGCCTTAAAAGGCTACTGTGACTGAAATGGAGCAGTAACTCAACAGCACCTTTGAGTGTTCAGTGAGAGATGAAATTAGTCTAAGGAGCGAGGAGACTGCTCCCTCTGTCAGGCATTCTCTCTGTCCCTGACACAGCTGAGCACTTTGAAGCTATTAGAAAGGACAGAATGGCCTTTAGACTTCTGTTAACCTGGAAATTCCCCTAGTACTGCATTTATTTTTTTTTTCTGTTGTAAAAACTCTTCCCCTTGCCCCCAGCTGTTTCTCCCTGCTCCTTGAGCTTTAGTTCAGTTCAGCACAACTTCTCCAGGATTAAAAACTGCTCTGTCTGCCATGCAAGTGTTGGGAGAGAGGAGTGATTGCTGTGCAACTGATGAGCTGGGGTGAAACAGTGTTGGGAAAGAGAGCACAATGTTCTTTTCTTTTTATGGAAAGTGATATATTACTATAGACCACAGTAATCCAAGGTCTGCTCTTACTACTTCACGATTAGCGAACAGGCCCCACTTGTGCTGTACGGACCATTTGTGCAGCTGTGGTAGGCACGAGGATGTCAATTAATCTTGATTTGTGCTATAGGATTACTTCATATGAGAGGAAATATATTATTGGATTTGGTTTCAGTGCATGTAGATGGACATCACACTATATTTGCAAGGAAAGCACAGGCCTCTGCTGTGCCAGGCGAGTCACTGGTCCTTGCTGGAACTTCCCCGGCAAATTCCCTCTCTTCTTGGGAGCCCTAACTTGATCTAAAAGATGGAGCAATCAGCACTCAGTACAAAATGTTTCATAAACTTTGCCCAGCCTGTCCCTGTGTCACACCCATTTTAGGGAAAAGAAAAATAAGGCTTTTGCTCAGCCATATAAATGGTTGCAATTATTATTTGTATGGCAGCTCAAACTTTGTGAGATGCAGGGTAAACACAGAAACAGGTGAAGCCCTGGTTCTGCATCGGAGAGCACAAAGTCTGCAAAGATAAAAAAACCCAAAAAGATAAAAAGATGTAGGCAACCACACCCTCAGAGAACAGACATGTGTTGTGTTTTAATATTCCTTCTACCACCATCCTGAATCAGAGAAAAAGGAATTTACCTTCATAACTGCAAGGCTCAGAGAATTAAATAAACAGCAAACCACGAACATGGTTATTTGTCTTACTGGCTTCTTTTGCAAGGTGGTGTTTGTGCAGAAGAACGAAGCTCTTGTCTCTGAGAAGTGATGAAAAAATATGGAACAATGTTACTTGTGACAAAATCATGGGACCTGCCAAACTGTTTCTCAGTCCAGTGCCGAAGCGTACCTGTTCTGCCTCTCCATCCAACATACAAGCCCCTGCTGCACAAAGCCAGGCTCCCCAGGGACCAGACTGCTCTAAAATTGGTGCAAGGCAGCATGTGCCAGCTGATCTAGTCAGTACAGGTCAAAGCAGGGAAGAGGGAGCAGCATGGCCGTCAGCAAAAAAAAACAGTTCAGAGACCTGGAGAACTGGCTGCCTTTGTGAGCTGGGGCTGAAGTCCTCACTGCTGTGCCTCTGCTGCGACTGCTCCCTGCCTGACCTCGCTCAGCTGCAGCTAGCTCAAGTATGCCAGCCACGCTGATTGTAATGTGGAGAGCACTGTGCGTGAGCCAGGGGAGAAAATAGCTGGGCAGATGGTGCTATATTAAGGAGAGCGCCTCAGAATTGTCTGCTGGGATCCTCCAGGGGCAAGGGCCCGTCTTGGCCTCACTTGCTCTCTGCCTTTCCCAGCGCGTGCTCCTCTTCTGCCCTTTTTCTTCATTATAGATCCTCCCTTGCTGAGGAAGCCATGGGGTGATGATGCACAGCCCAAGGGGTGCTGCCTCCAGCTAAAATTTAGGGGAAGATGAAACCTGGGCGCACAAGGCATGTGCCCCATCTGTGTTCAAGCAAGCTGGAGGTCCCTCCATTCCCATGCCCCAGTCCAGCTCTCTGCTCCGCCACAGGTCCCAGGGCAGGACCCAAGCAGCAGTATTCTGCAGGGATGGGCTGGCACGGGCAAGGGAGGGCCTCCTAATCTTCCTTGTCAGCAGTCAGCTTTCTTCTCCTCAGACTCCATGGGGGAAGGACTTGCAGCAGCATGTTTTTCTTCTTCCTTTTCCAGCCTCCGCTCCTCTCCTCTCCCCCCTCCCACCGCTCTCAGCCAGTACCAGCCCCGCTCCTCATCCCTGCCAGTTGTCTCTGCCTCCCTCTCAGTTCTCCCCTCTGGTTCTCAGCTAAGCTCCAGCGAGCAGGGCAGCAGGCAGGGGCGGGAGGGGAGGACAGTGACAAGACACAGCTGCTGGCTGCTCTTAGCAGCTCTGAGAGTGGCCCCTAGTGACCAGCAGCAGAACGGGCTGGGTATGGATGACTGCATGGCAGGACGGAGGGCACTGGTGTCCCCTCGGGAGGTCAGCGCACACTCCCCCGGGGTCACCGTTTGTAAACAGACAAGACCTGTCTAGCACAGAAAACAAATGGGGGAAGAAAAACCCTTGGGTTGATGGTGCAATTGAGGGGCCTGAAGATTTGTGGCTTTGCTCTATTACCCTTACACTATTTCGTGGCACTAAGACCATTTCCTAGGGCAGGGAGGTCTCAAGGAGGCTGGGCAGAAATTTCCTTGCCCCATCCCCTCCCCATCTCCACTGGAAAACAGAGTCCATGTGTTGCATGACTTTTCTAGCCCTCTGAAACATCCTAATGGATAGTATAAAGACAGTAGCTGAAAACATGTGGAACGGTTATCCTCGTTTATCAGTGCAGGCATCTGGTGTTTGCAGGGCTCAGAAAGGAACAGAGCTGTCTGGTCAGATGTGATATGAGCTTCCGTGCAGTATGTCTGGGCTGTGGTTGGGATCCCCAGCCGGTCACTGCAGAAAACTGGACTTCAGAGAAGCCCTGGAGTTGCTCTAAGTAATGGATGTTTAGGACCCTGCACATACAGAAATAAAATTGCTTCCTTTCACCAGTCAGAGCGTGGAAGGATCAAAGATGGAAATACTGGGATTGATTGTGGTGGGTGTCAAAAGGGATACTAGAAGATAAAGAAGCACACAACCACATGGGAACAGTAATGCAGTCACTCAGAGACAGTGCAAAAGGCATGTGGGACAGTGGCCATTGTTTGCTCTTTATAGCACACATCTTACTTGGTTAGCTCTTCTGTTGTAAGAATAATTTTACTGTCTGTGAATGGTTTTCATGACACTCCTTTTCCACACAGTCCTTTCACAATGTTTTTTCCATACTCAGCTTGACAGGTTTCTAAGTGTAAGATAGTCACAGAAAAAGAATTTTGATTTTTCTGGCGCTTGAACATTTAAAAATCTTGTCCTCAGCTTTGCTCCCAAATATTTTTTTCTAGTTCTTAAAATATGATGCTCCTGGGTTTATATCATGTGCTTCTTCATATCACTGTTACCGAGTGGTATTTTGCCCCAGCACATCGTGGTTCTCTCAGGATCTAGTTTGTTATTCAAGATGTCTCTGTGTCCACGAAGAAAGAGGCAGGCGAGGTCCCTGGCTGCCTGATCCAAAGTGCCCATGCTTGAGAGAGGGAAATACTAATCTGTTGTAGAAAGCAATGTGACATGCCATCTGCACAATGCAGGGCAGTTATGGTCATTCACGTTCAAAAAAGATTGATTCACGCTGGAACAGGTGCAAAGAAAGGCAGCGAGAGGATTAGGGCATTGGAGAGCTGAGGTTATAAAAGTAGACGAAAAGAGCTTGGCTTATTTAGTCCAGCACCACGAAGGCTGAGAGAGGGATATGATCGCCCTCTATAAATACATCCTGGAGGTTAATGGCTAAGGAGGAAGAGGAGCTATTTCAGTTAAAGGACAATGCTGACACAAAAGCAAATGGGCATCATAAACCTGGCATGTAGAAACTGAGGTGGGAAGTTAGGTGGATGTCAGGCATTGCTGCTGGCACGGTGAGGGCAGGGTGAGGGCAGGGGGCTTGAGCATCTCACGGTGAGGCCGTATTGCTGTGGCTACCTGTGCATGCAGGCTGGGCACAGTAGCCATGGGCTTCAAGACCCTGGCAGGAGACATGTGCCTGAGCCTGTTCGGTGGTGTGCTGGGGAGGTGGCCCAGCAGATCTGCAGCTCCCACCCTGCCTGGACCCTGAGGGCACCGACAGCCCTGCTGTCCCTGCCTGGTCCCCAGGACTCTCCTATGGTCCAGGACCCCCTGTCAGCCCCCAGGGCCATTGGTCCCTGCCCCAGCAACACCCCAGCAGGGCCGCTTTCCAGTCCCTCACAGCCCTGCACCACCCGGCCATGGGCCTACCCGTGGGCCGGGGCCTGTCCCTGTCCCCAGGGAGATGCCTGATGCCCTGGGCCTGCAGGGGCTGTGGGATGGGCCCTCACCAGCCATGTTAGCGCTTCTGCTGGGGGTGAACAGCATGGGGCCATGCTGATCTCCATGCAGGGCTTTCACCGGCCTGTCAGTTACAATGGCCATAGTAGTCTCAGTTTGCCAATGTGGAAAGGGAAGAAGCGCCACTGAGATGGGGTGTGCTGGCACCCACTTTGTTTCGTGACTGGGAGAGGAGAGGTTTCCCTGTAATAGCTTTGACAGGGGATTTTGGGGTATGGAAGGAGGTGGCTGCCCTGGCCTGCTGCTGGCTGTGAGGCCAGGGCTCGGGAGTGCAGCCAGCTCCCCAGGGCTGGTGCTGCAGC
This sequence comes from Athene cunicularia, assembly GCF_003259725.1. NCBI lineage: Eukaryota > Metazoa > Chordata > Aves > Strigiformes > Strigidae > Athene > Athene cunicularia. The sequence continues at coordinate 61,250,338 of NW_020799095.1, forward strand.
AGCGCAGGGTGTCCCCAGGAGGCTGCGGACATTTTGTTCCTGGCGCAGAGTGTGGTCGGCCGCTGGAGTTAGCCCATGGCCGAAAAGCTCTCTCTGGGTGTGTCTGTCACTTGAAATCACTCGCATCATGTTGTGCTTCAAATATCTGACTTGGGCCTCAGATCTCGCTGCCTAAAAATGTTGGCAATGCGAGCGGATGAGTGAGTTTCTCTCAGTGATGGAAGCCGAGTGGCTGCTGGCTTGCCAGTCTGGCTTTATTTCCACCCCATGGCATACACTTGCTGAGAAACTTCACCTTCGCATCAGGGGGATGGAGAAGAGCTGCCAGTGAAACTGTGCCTCCTGCTGAAGGGTGCTTGGTTGGAGCAGGAGCCCGGCCTTCCCTCCCAGGAAGATGATGCTGCTTGCTCAGGGGATGCTCTGCCTGTACAGTGCTCTGAGCACATCCCACCTTCAGCAGGCAGGCCACCCGCCTGAGGACTGGATGACATAAAGCGATGGAGACCATACCTAGCTGGCAGTTTTTATTGCTCCTGGCAAAACAAATAACACTGTGGTCACGAGCATCCCAGCTCATGTGTTTTGGGGCTTCCCCCCCAGCTTTTCTATTTTTATTGCTGGAGGCTGAGGGCAGCCCATGGGATGAATATTTCACTCCAGACTTCCATTCAGCTGTTAAATCAGGATGTTTGCCAGAAAGTTAATTCTTTCTTATATCTCCAGGATAATAACTGGGCAGGATGGTGGATGGCTCATTCAGGACGAGACATTACAACACTTTTATTCCTGGCATAGGATGGTATGTGGCTGTACTGCCTGTGGGTAGGTGCTTGGCTAACAGTGCTTCTTTAAGGAGAGACCTTTTTTTTTTTTTTTTTTTTTTTTTTTTGCCCAGTGAGCTCTGCTGCTCGGGACATCTTGTATCAGAAAGGGACCTGCCAATGCATGTGTTAGATGCCTGCTGCCCTCTAACGGCTGCCTGTCCCTGCGAGCCCTGGGACAGCACAGGTTCTGTGTACTCAGTGAAAGAAATCTGCTTAGCTCAGAGGTTTTTCCAGCGATTTCATAGCATGGGACAAATCTCGGGAGAGAGAGTGTGGAGAGATCTCTTCATTACTCTTCATGCTATAACGTCCTTCTTCCTTTTCATGCACTCAGTGCAAAACCCATCTTTTGCTCCTTGCTTCTGCCATATCCCATCCTGCTTTGATTCCTGTTACGGAAGTACTTGCCGTTCCTAACAGCTTTAGATGCGGTTTAGAGGGTAGACAAAGAAGAATAACAACAGCGCAGCTCTTGAACTCCATCAGCTTTCTGCAGACCTCAGGAGACCTGCACAACATGGTCAGAGAGACACTGCTCTGGACTTACCAAACACTTGGAGAGAGTTCACACAGCTCTATTTGTGAAATGCTTTACTGTGGTAACGAAGACACATAGTGTCAACTTCAGCTACTTCACTACCAGAAGTGTAATAAGGGTATGCTCTGTTCTGAGAAAGCTATCAGTGCCCTGCCTACCTTGTTGACTTACAGGGATTAAATTTTTTACCAAGAGGGGACCATGGGGTTCCCTGCTAAATGGCTTGCTGCTGCTTATCTGCAGGCAAGGTACAGCATGCTGCTCCTTAAGGAGCATTTCCAAAACCAGCATGGGCTCCCTGGGAAAACTGGTGCTCATTGAGTGTTGTGGAGTTCTTTTGGTTTTCTCCCCAAATCCAAAATCTTTAAGACTGTCTGGAGGTACACTGCTGTATTGGAGCAGCACCGACACAGCCTGCATCTCTTTGCCAAGGAATCTAGCATCCTACTGAGGACTGGAGGCTGTAAGCAACAGAGGAAAACAAAAGATGAATTGCAGTTAAGCAGACAAACAAACACTCTGAGAGCTCTTGGAGGAAAGTTCCAGGGGCTGGAGCGTAACTTCATTCACAGGTTTCTCCCTCTTTTGACTTAACTACTTTTGCTAATTTTGATAACAATCTCAATGAGAATGCAGGATCACAACTGTTGTTTCATCACAGTCAGCCAGCTTCAGTGAAAGTTTAATGAAAACAGCAAGGCTACAGTCTTTGATGTTCTCTCTTCTATCCAGCTTGGAAAGAACAGTTTTAGTGCTCTATTTATAAAGTGTATTTTAAATCTGGGTTTGTACATTTTGGAAGGTGGGGGGGTGAAAGCTTGGCTTCATTCAAATCAGTGGGAGTTTTGCCATGATTTCCATGGGCCAGAATTTCATCCTTGTTTATGTACTTTTGCAGCCAGGCTGAAGAACTATTAGGGTGCCTGGGCCAGAAAAAGAAATCTTGAATCTCAACACTGCTGCAAACAGTTGGGGTAAAAATGCTGGGAAAGTCCCAAGAAAATTGAACTGGCATAGAAGTCATGTGTTTAGCTGGCCATGTTTTAGATGCTTTTTTACCGCTCTCCATTTCCTCTCTCACTGCCTGAACTGAGAACGATGTGCTACAGACCAACCTGATCTAGAGAGAACTGCAATTCTGACACGTAGCCATCTGCAATGCCTTCACTGGCAGGGGAGTGCCAGGTAGCTTTTTAAGATCAGATAATAGGTGGGTGCAAGACAACCAGAAGTCTGAACGTACTTAGTAAGCAATGTTCCTGACTAATGTAGGCAGCAGTCGGTTTAACAGCAATCCGCACTTGGTAGCCAAAGTGCTATGGGATGTGCTTGGATCAGGTTTGGGCATGCACCAGGTTAAAAAACTGCTCTGTTAGACAGATTGCTTTTTCTAAGCTGCCATTATAGGTCAGTGCAACACATTGAACTAGGAGCCACATGTGAAAAGGATTTCTAGGTCACATCTCTGTGCCTGTGAATTTGCACCCATGGGGTTTTCAGGTGGTCTTTCTATATCTAGTAGCACTCATCAGCTTCTAAATTCCCCACTCTGTGTCTGTGCAGCAAAGAGCATGTGCAGCTGTTCATTTCATTTGACAAATCCTACACCTCATATTCCAGAATAACAGTCAAGATACTTAAAATTTCTATTTTGGGTTGAACAGTGAAAGCAATAAGTTGCAGTGTAGTTTTCACCCCAGAAGCTGCACTGAATTTAAAAATGGCTACATCTGTGCAGCTTCTGCCACTAAAACACTGAGCTGTAAGGTGTCATACAAACTAACCTGAACATCCACACATCTGCAACACTTTCAAGCAGTTGTATGATTTTAAACTAATTTAGTTTAATATTGTACCACTCAAGCACAACACCTTGTATAGGGGAAGTTTCACAGGTACCACCAAGGGTTGTTCTGGACTGTTAGAACAGGCAACTCTTAAGGTAGAGCTTTGAGCTAAAAATAAGTCACTCAGTCCAAGTGTCCACATAAGGTTGTGCTATGCTCCATAGCTTATCTGGAAGCAGTGACTTCAGAGGAACTACACTAAAGAACGCAAGAAGAAAATTTGGTCCCAGGCTCTGGTGTCAGAGCCTCCTGAAGGCCCCAGAAGTGTGATAAACAAACACTGATGCTTGTTCAGTACAACACTGTCCCTTCTTTCCACAGAATTTGCCTCAGAAGAATGAGGATCCAGTCAGGTGCAGACTAATCCCCGACCTGAATATGATGGCTGAAGAGTTGCTGGACTGGATCCTACAGGCCTTGTTGAAAAGAAAAGGGGAAGAGGAAGAGGAAGGGCAAGGGCAGGGGGAGGGGAGGGGGAAGGGGAAGGAAAGGGACAAACCCAACAGTCCTGCTGACATAGGTTTGATTTTTACCTGAGGCAGACCTATCAGGTTTGCCACTTGGTGAATGAAAAGTGAAATTTTTGGGTTGACTTTCCCATTTTCTTCAAATAAATGTACTGACATTGCTATCAAAAACAATGCTCTGCACAGAAGAAGTTTGTCTTCCTCCTCCAGGCAGGACCCACCAGAGAGAATTTTGTTGAATCTTGCCAAGATGCTGGTGGCTGTAATAAGCTGGATATAAACAGGGCAAAGGGACAGCCCACAGGCCTTCCCTTGCCCCTACCAGTGGAACAGGGATGGGTGAGATTTCCCTGCTGTTGTTCAGCTGTTAGTTAACAGAAGAAGCTGTTTTCTATTTGGGCTTGCGCTGGTTGAGCAGCCCCATCTGCAGCTGTATCGTGTTACACACTGTTATGCAACCCCATCCTCTCTTGCAAACAATGACAGGAGCAACCTAAATCATGAAACATAAAGACTATAATTAAAGAGGGGAAAGTGCTTATTTTGCATTCAGATACCCACAGCCAATTCAGATTAGCTGAACTAGCAAATCGCTTGGCACGGGCTTAATGAGGATAACATTTGCACTGGACTAAATGATGGTTGTTTTACCCCACTGTCCGCCAAGACAGTAGTGTAACCTGGCTAATGCTGCCATGGCTTGGACAGTTCTCTCTTCTCAACAGACAGGGAGATTTACACCATGAACAGGAGCCCTGCAGTCAAAGGCTCTGCCTCAGGTTCTGAAACCATTAGCACCCCTGGGGGAGCTCTGGTCCAGGATGATGCTTCAGGTCTGTTTCTTAGGATTGGAAGTTTGCAGGTCCACAGATCTGACAGTAACTGCTCAGACTGTGCTCTGTGCTTCCCTGCCAGGCTTATCCTCTTCATGCTGGTTGTGGGGCTTATGCATCCATGCAGCTTGTTGCTGCAGTTGGCCATGAAAAATAGAAGCCCCCAGCCAGGAACTCTGAATTTAAAGAGAATGTGTGACTGTGCAAAGCCTCTGAAAGTTTTGGAAAGTGTTTCTGAACCCCCTCCTCCCTCCCTCTCACCTCTTAAAGAAAGAAGAGGCACAGTTTTTAAGATCCGATATTTCTTTCAGATTTTTCTTGCTGGAGGTCTTCCTTGGGGAACCCAGATTAGTAGCTTACGCAGGCATTAATGGAACAGCAGCTGTTTAATGTTAAACAAAGAGAGATTTTCATCCAACTGATTGTTAGATATTGGAGTTAAATAAGAATTAATTAAGAATAAAGGCCCTGATTCCCTTTTAGCTTGCAAATTTTACTCTGGTGAACATCTCCAAGGGACTCAGTTCAGTTTTCTGATTTGTGTCACAGTCATTAAGGACTCCAAAAGTTCTAAGTAAGCTGAAAAAAAAGATGAATGTTTTTATGTTGCTGCCTTGGGGACTACGAAACTATATGCCTGCTGGATCTTCCGTTGACCCTAGCAATATCTAGCGGGGGGAGGATAAGAGCTTAAGTTTAAAAGGTAAAATATGAAGAGATGAATCAGCACAATTTTGATGCTGGTGGCTCCACCCACCTGTTTTAATCATGCATCTTCCCCTTTTTCTTGCTGTAATCATTCTCTGCACATAGTTAGAATTATTTTACAGATCACCAAATGCCAGAAATGATACAAGTTACACTGTCCCAGTATCAGTGGCACCCACATCCTGCTAATTTATATTGGATAGGAAGATAATTACCCATGACTTTGAGCAAGTATGTCAACAGTTTAGTTTATGGAGAGTTCTGCAAAATACTGATGACAAAAAGCTACAGCATCTGTACCACAGGTTGCATAGCGAACACTTTCGTCTCATGCTGCTGTCTAAACCCCTGCATTATCCCTTCCGACAGCCATCCCATCACAGCCAAAAGCTTATCTATCTGAAGAGTCAGGCAGCTCTTCAAATGGGAAGACGTTGCATGATATTGAATAACAGCTTCGTTACTCCATGTGCATACATTTTTCACAGTTAATTTCTCATTCATTTGCCCCAGTTTCTGAGAGGAAAAGTTCAGGCATCTTAGCCTTGAAAATAGCTCTGTGTTGCCCAGACAGTTAGCTAAATTTGAGACACAAGTTATTCCACACCAGCATCATTAAGGCTGGGGACTGTGTTTACCAGGAGGGCGCAATATCCCATTTTAGTGACTGAAGTAGCAGTCAGACACAAGAGACTGCCTCTGCCAACACAACTAGTCAGTTCTCCAGCCCTGGTATACCTGTACCCTGGCTTCCTCTCGGAGCCCTACATCCAGAGATGCTTATTAACCTTCCCCAGGTTTTAGGCCCTACGTTTTTTTGTACATCCTGGGATGAGAACCTCAGCAGCCCTAGGCCAGCCTAACTCTGCTTCTGCTTAGATTTGCTATAGACTTTGGACAGGAACCATGATGATTTTACATGCTAACAAGACCTTAATTGCACTTGCATTTAGATGCCTCCTCCCCTTAGCTGAGTTCACAGCATGGGGGTTCATCACGTGCCTGAATGTATAGCAGGTGACCAGTCTTTCATGCTGATAGAGAGGACCTTATTTACAGCTGGGATCACTTCCAAGCTTTAAGGCCCAACAGAGCCTGAGCAGGTTTGTCTACCAAGGCAGGGTGGGTATTTGCAAAGTGGAGCTAATGGGGTTAATTCAGCACTCCCTTGCCTTTAGGGCTGTCCCAAGTTGCTCACCTGCTTTTAGTCAAGTGACAGTAGCAGCAGGTGGTGTAACCCACCATTTTCATCACCTTTATATTTGGCCCTCTAGCAATCAGGGAAGAGGATTTGGACTTGGCCTTACTAGCAGCTACTTACTTTCCCTTTGGGGGAGGCAGAAAATGAAGTGGTTGGAAACATGGTTCCTGCCCTCTTCTTTATGGAGAGGTAGGCTGACCTGATATTTCATCTATCTACAGAAGCTACTCTGAAGGTACTGTTGCCAGGCAATTTTTAAAGAAGTGTATTACTTATATTTTTCTAAATAGAATCTTAAGTTCATAGACAATTGTCCTTTTTTTTTTTTTTTTTTTTTTTTTTTTTTTTTTTTTTTTTTTTTTTTTTTAAAAAAAGCTGCTTTGGGAATACATAGACCTAGGCTGATGCTCAGTATCAGAACCTGGTTCTCTATGATGTTGCAAGGGGTTCAAGGAGAAACAGCTGCCTATGGACTACAAAAGAAAAGCTCTGTAGTGGCCAATGGCATAACTTCTGAAAAGATTCTGGGAAAACTCTTTCCATTGATTGTAGTGCCTTGTTGGATAGAGGAGCAGTTGGGTATTTGATACATCTGAAGAAGTCACATATTTACAAAGTCAGATGCTGACATCAAACACTTGGTAACTTAAGAAGGTTGAATTGTACATTATGTTGGTGTAGTCTTCTTTTTCTTCCATGTCTTCCCTTCCTCTAGACTACTGGTCTTTTTTCAACTTTAACTTTGTAATGCAAAGCTATTTGAAACAGGTTATTCTCTCTTTTTTTTTTTTTTTTTTTTAAATTCAAAGATTTAATCTCTTCTACTTCTGTTAAATGCAAAGGTTTTCTTCTGGCTCAAGTGCTGCTTTGTTGAAATCTGTCCTTTGTTTTCCCTTTCTATTTTTTTGGAATTAAATTTATGGTTGCCTCTCCACAGAGTATGAAAGTTTCTTTTTATTATTATTTTAAGTAAGAAGTATAATTGCCGTGGTGTCCCACTTCCTGGATGACATTGGCAACTTTATGTGTGGCCACTGACATTTCAAGAGAACCATCTTATACAGGCAGTCTGTGTTTGGCTAAATTTAGCAAGCCACGGATCAAGTGGCAAGTATGTTCCACCCTGAAACCTATTTTAGGGAGGAACTCGGCATAGGCACCAAGAGGTTAAAAAGCTGTGTGTGGGAGAAGGAAAAAAAACTCAAGAAGCAAAATATTTTGCAAGAATTGTTGCTATGTTCTGAGCTTCAGTTCTCGAACACTGCAGCTCTGAATCACGTTCGCTGGGGAAACAGCTGCAGCTGTTTAAGATGCTACTGCTCCTCAGCTGTTACCTTCCCTTTGCAGGCTGGAGTGAGCACAAACCTTCCTCAGCAGCTCAGGCTTAATGCACCAGCTTCTAACCCAGAGCAAATAAGACCCAGGCATGTACTCTTTTCCTCCAGCATTGCTGGGGAGTGCAGCAGTCCCTGCAAGAGGGATATTGTAAGCAGCCGCAGCAAGTTTCTGTAATGGATTTGGAAGGGCTGCATTTATGTGCACTGTGTGCCTGAGAGTCCTGACTGCACTCTGCTGTCCCAGATCATGAAATATGTTTCTACATATTCAGTTGTGACTGGCTTAGTTAAAATTGTTTTGGAAAATTGACTTGGCTAAATCACAGAGAAACCATGGTGTAGACATGCTGGTCTGTAATTAATTGATGAGCGCTAACCAGATAAAAACCGGTTGTCAGCTCCCATAAGTGCATTCATATGGGTTTGTGCATGTGTAGCCAAACAGTTCAAACCCGGATTTGATTCAACTGCTTCTAGACAGTGTTTATTCCCTCCTATAAAAGTGTATGTTAGCAAACATTAGGTGTGATTCTGTCCCAGAACAGAGGTGTACCACTGTGTGCCCATCCTCTCCCTTACTGCTAGGGCTGCCCTGCAATGGAAGATGCAGAGCTGACTGCCTCCCTGGGAGCTCTGCCAGCGGCTGACTCAGGGCGAAGTATCCCGGGGACTGACTGTAATGGATGAGAGCCACACCCGGGCTGGTTCAGCAGCACACCTGGTGCTGTCTGCTCCGGCAGCAGTTGGGAAAGACACTGGTGTTTGCTGGCATAGCCTCCTGACAGTGTGCCTGCAGCTCACCTGGGCTTCAGCCACAAGCAGGCCTGCGAGCTCGCACAGCTTTGAGGTCTCATGTTGCCCCAGCCTGTGCAGGTGGGGAGCTGGCACAGTCCCTGTCCTTCTCTGCTGGAAGAGGGAGATGGATGAAACTAGGCTGGGGGCAGCTGAGTCACAGGCTGGCTTCTCGCTTTCTCTTGGGGCAACTTCTTGCTTGATGATCTAGAGGTATGTTAGAAACAGGAAAGGAACAGCTAGTTTCTAGTGGGGATGCTGGGCTGGGAATCTGGAAGTGTTGGAGATTCCCAGCTGTGCTCCTAGCCTCAGCTTTCCCTAGAAACAAAACAGGGCTAATAACTACTCTTACCATGAAGTTCAAGCTCTGGAATATTGGACATTACCAAAGGCAGTATTCGTGGGACTATCACTTGTTTTGTGTTTTTATTAGCAACACTGGCACTTACTAAAATAGGAATAATCTGGGGATCTAACAGCTTCTTCATCATGTAACTTGCTTGCCTATTCTTTTACTGAGCTCAAGTCAATTGACAAAATAGTTCAGGGTCGTTTGTGTCAGGTGTTAGTACAGTGTGAGAATAAACATGATTAAGAATTGTTTTAAAGTTTTTATACTGTAGTTGCAGGAAAAAAAGAGGGTGTTCCTTTTTTTTTTTTTTTGATAGGATGCACTACACATATCATTATTATTATTAAATCTTAATACAGAGGTTTTGACCACCCTGAAAGGCATTCTGGCAATGAGGAAACTAATGCAGTAAGTGCTTTTGGTGCCCAAGTGTTTAGGAGAGATGAATTCCTAAGCATTCAGTACTCTCTCTTTTTTTTTTTTTTCCCCCCCACAAAAGTCACGAGAGTACTTGGTACTCAGCCCTAAAAGCCTCTTGATCTCTGCAAAACCAGAGAAGGCTATGTTTAGCTTTCTTGGCATTCCTAAAGCTGGAGGAGAAAAAAAAATCCCACCCTGGACCTGAAAGGAAACACACTTAATTTCTTCTGCTCATGAGAGAAGATCAAGTGTTTCCTAAGCCCCCAGAAACTCCCCTGAAAAAGAGCAGCAACCCAATTTAATAATGACGTTTTTGTGAGTAGCCCTAAAATTTCAACAAGACAGAATTAAACCACTGACCTTATCACCTTGATCTTATTTAGGACAATACAAGTTGAAGTAGGGGTTTTCAGATCAGAGTTGTTCTCCTCCATTTTCATTTCTGTGAAGGTGAGCAGAAGTAAAAGGGGTCCTTTCAACCCCTGCTTGCAGGACACAGCAGTGATGAAGAGCAGAGGACAATACTTCAAGGCTGCTTGAAAATAGAGGGAATCTAATCACCACCTTAGTGAAATGGGCTCTTCTCTATTGATTTCTGTGAGGGCTGCTGCAGACACTGATAGACTGAGGTGAAATTGTAAATGGACTAAACCTTGCTGAAACTGGGGTGGAGAAAGAATCTGTGCCCCCTGTTTATGGTAGGAAACAGATAAGGTCCTTAATGGAAGTTGAAAGGTGGAAATACTGGAGCCCCCCCTGCCCCAATCGCACGTTCATGATAGGAGGCAGGGGCTCCTGCTGGCTATTGACTTGTCAAATACAAAAGGATTGAGAAAAGCAGGGAAAAAGGATGGTATCCCTTTAATGATAGAAGGTGGCTGTCTGAACTACTGCTGAACACACCATCCAGTTCTCCCCATCTGTCTGTTTTCTTCCCTGACTCTAAAGTGAGCTACCTGGGGAGACGCAAACAAACCCAACACCCCTCACCCTCCCAACAGTGACTTTTTAATCTTTTTTTCAGTATTTTCATCCTGCTGTGGGATGTTGGGGATCGTCACGCTGGCCCGGGGGAGCAGCACAGCTTCAGATGGGGGTTGTGAGGAGGTAAGAGGCAGTGATCTGAGGGTGATTCTCAGGAAAAAAATATCTTGTGAGTCTTCTGTTGGCAGCTGAAGCTGTTAATGACAGTGAATCTGTTTGCAGAGGATGGGCAGCTGTATTAATTGTTGGCATTGACAGGTTTGCTAGTGCACCAACCTGTTACTAGAGGTGGCTTGGGAGCAGGTACATGTCATGCTCAGCTGTCACCTCTGCAGGCTTACTATCTGGCAGAGAAGGGGTCGGTGTCCCACTGGCAGTGCTCTTGAATCCTGCAGCAGGAATAGCCAGAGCCACTGACAAGGTTTGAAGAAGCTTTTAAACAGAGTATGAATTTCAAAAGGTGACATGAGAATGTGAGCAAATACATTGGTTTGTGTTGTTTGATCTCTGCTGCGTTCACCGTGGGCGTGGGGACAAAAAAGGAATTTGTGCATTCTTTGTAAGGGATGGAGGGAACACCTCATTCAGCTACCAAATCTGCTTGTACCGCTCCCTAGGTTTTTGGCTGCCTGCTGAGGTCAGAAGGGATAACAGTAGCACTGTGCTGGAGTTAGTGTTACTCTAGTCAGGAGGAGGGAGCTCTGTCTTGTCATCAGAGGCTGAAATAATCTTGTAACATGGACACAGATGATATTTAAGCCATTAATGCCTCAGTGATAAATATCTCCTCACATTGTAAAGTGCTAGGAAAGTGGCTTTGATAAAAATCAAGATGATTGCTTAACTGGAAACTTTCTATTTTCAAGGCACTTGCACTGGGTTGGTGTATGACACTAGACTTGTGCTAACAAGTAAGGGCCCAGTGGGGCAATTCATAAAGTCTGTGGCCTCGTCCCTGTTGCCTGTTTGTAGGGGCCTTCAAAGCAGGCAGTAGGTCACTTAAACTGCTGGTGATGGCGGACGTAGCAGCTGAGGTGCTGCAGGCCCATCTGTGTTTCATGATGGTCTCTTCTGTATCAGGAGGCCAGGTGTGAGCTCTCTCTGTGGGAGAGGAGGGGCTGCCAGGTCCTAAGGAAAGCTGGCAATTGGGTTAGTTTCCAGAAGAATCAGAGCTTGTGGGTAACTCCTCTAATGAATCCCAGGAGTTCTTGGAAAATAGTTTGCTCTGGTACCGCCAGCCCAGGACCATCCTCCTTGAGGGCCTTGGTGGAAGCAGGGTGGGTGTGGGGCTGTGTGAATACCGGCAGCATTTTTGAGAGGCGTTGACCTGACTGCATGTACACAGGTCAGCTCTTCCACCTGTGTGTGTTATGTGACGTTCAGGGAAGATTAGGTGTGTAGTACTCATGTGGTGAGAACTTATGGCCTGTCTCTAGCTAGAAATATGAGCACCACTGTCCCAGAGCACATAGCTTGCAAAATTGGATGGTAGTTTCTACAGTTGCGGTAGAGAAAGGCTAAGTTTCAGGGAGGAAAAAAGTGGCCATGAGAACTATTAAATTGCTAAAAAAAGACACAGACACTGCAATCTTTGCTATGACTCATCTGGGCTGTTATTTGAAAAAGGAAGGCTGAGCAGTTGTGGACCTCCTTGCTCAAGGGAGCAGCACTCATCTGTGAACTTCTTGTAGTCCTGAAAGCAGAATTGGTGTAGGTGAGCAGTTCCCATGCTGAGCCTCTGACCACTGGTTTCCCTCCAACCACGGCCAGATGCAGCTTTGGGAGAGCTAGCAGGTCATGGCTGGCTAGTTTCTTTTGACTTGTTGCTTCCACTGCTGCTAAACAAGTTTGAGAAGTAAAAATCCAGCAACTATGTTCTCGTTGTCAACGTTCTCCTGCAAACAATGAAATGGTTGCAGGAATAGCAGTAATTCCTGGATGATGGGGCTCTGCACTTCAGTGAGTGTTGCAAATGGGGGGTGTCTTGCATTATCAAAGTGTGAGTGGAGATAATTTCAGGGCATCTTGGCAATGTTTTTCCCACCTTTGACTCTGTGAATCTGGAATAAAGTTCAGGCAGTGTTGTGAACTGCAGCAGCTTGTCCGGTCACCTCCCTTCAGTGAACAAGCCGTGCTCCCGTGGGGCCTTGCTGGGACATGAAAGTGCCGACAGATGAGTTCTGGCAAACCTTGCAGCATCGCTGCCTCCTCCCTTGGGATTACCAACCCATTGAGCCTCAGCAGGAAAGAGAGTATGTCCCCTCGGTTCAGCAGATCTCAGTGCAAGCTGCTGAGGAGGGTAGGCCTGTGCCATTTTGCTGTCCAGTAGGCTGGGCAGTGGGCAGAGGGGTGCTCCTGTCCCTGGCCATCGCTGCTGTTTGCTCAGGGAGCGGGAGTTGGGGCGATAACGTGTCCCTTGTGATAAAGCGCTTTCATTGTTTGCCTGCTGGGTTGGAGCTCAGTAGGTGTTCTGCATTGCTGTGCGTTAAGGGTGTAGGCTGTTGAAAAGAATTGAGAAAAGGGACTTTGAATGGGCTGGGTCCAGGTGGCAGAGGGTTAAAACGAAACAGTTCCGGCAGTCGCTGGAGGGAGAAAGTTGTATAACATCACCTTACATCGAGTAAACATCTCCATCTTAGCTAGCCAGCCCTTTAAAATCTTGATGCGAGAGAGAAACACTCGTGTAATCATAAAGTCATCGTCTAAGGCGCGCTTTTTTTTAATTTTGGCCAAGTTTTTGCAATGGTGTATCGCCGTCCTCGAGGCAGGAAAAAAGATTACTGGGGGGAGGTAGGAGGGAAAAAAAAAAGACCTAGTGGCAAGGCTCAGTAGTTTAACAGTGCCATCTCCTGGATGGCCGTGCAAGGCAGGAATGTCCCAGCTTTGCACTGACGTGTCCCACACTTCTTAGTTACCAGCAGTGGCCGTGAGGTCCCCGCGGACTTCTCGCGCAGCGCGGTGCGGGGCTGCGGAGGCGAAAATCGGCTGCAGCTTATACCCAGTCAGCGCAGCAGCCAGGAACGGTCTTTGGTGTGCAAAGGCTGGCCCCAGCAGGGATTTTCCACTTCATGCAAACACCACAAGTCTTCAATATTTTTCATCTGCATGGGATGAAAAGAAGTTCTGATCTCAATCCCTCTCCCAGGGATCGG
>NW_020799095.1:61263842-61394117 GCF_003259725.1 Athene cunicularia
GCGGAGGCCTCAGAACATTTTGATTCACAGTGGGGTGGGACAGATCCTCTTTGGTAAGGTCAGATCAATTGTCCAAATGCTGATATTTAAATTTCATAAAACATTAAAGATGACAGTTAAAGGTCTTTTGAAATGAAACGCCCCTTCCTATAGCACTGGTGTAAAGCTTTTTCCTTAGGAAAAGGTTGGGATTCCCTTGCATGGGGTGTGTGTGTATCTGTTGCCCTATCCTCTAGACCCCTGATCTGTTAACACCAATTAGCACAGGCAGCATGGATGTAGTGAGGCAGCCCTGCTGAGGCTGCACTGGGTGCTGCTGCAATGCCTTCTGAGGCAGGATGATGCAAGGGCAGCATGGCTGGGCTCCTCCTCAAGATGGAGTGTCAGCTGGAGAGTGATAACTTGCCTGGGACTGAGGAGCTGGAGCTTGGGGTGCTGTCAAAAAGGCTGTCCCCTAGGGAGGGTACCAGAATGGGGAAGCCTCCAAAGCTGAGACCCTACAGGGTGGGGTTTGCAGCCTTATTTTTACCGCTGCACTTGAGTTTCCATGAAGCTGAGTGGGATTCAGGACTGTCTTGCATGTGGGTGGCAGTCCTGCAGCAGTTTAGGCAGCTCTTAACTCCCACTTTGTTTTCTCCACTCCTATGACCCTTGCAGAGCCAATTCAAGAAGATAAACCAGCAGAAAGCACAAGGCAGAGGAGAGCAGCTTTCTGTTGGTGTGGTTTTGTGAACAGGCGTGCAGCAAAGCAGGGTGAACCCAGTGTGGGTGCAAGGGAGGGGATGGGAATGCATAGCTGAGGTAGCATGGGTGCAGTTCCAGTGGCCTCGGTGCTTTGCCCTGAGTGCTGTGTTTGTGATGATCCCCAGTGCAGCTGGGATGGGCCTTCAGCAGCAGCATGTGCTTCCTGAGGCACATCAGCTGCTTCAAGGTACTCTCAAGAGCACTTAGAGATGCTTAGGACCTTACAGGCAGCATTTTTCCCTCTCTAAGGAAACAATTTGTCTTTGCAGAGGTTCCAGTAACAGCATGGGTTTAGTTTTTTTTTCTCTAGCTGGTACAAAATATAATCACTTATGCAATACAGCAGACCAGCTTTCCAGTCTTCTCTCTGTTGTACCACTTTGGCAAGTTCTCTGGATTTATATCTGTATTTAATTGTTCCCTGTCCTCCTTGCTTTAATCTCATCCTATGGTGTTTACTGTGGGTGTAGTTACTACTGGGGAAGCAGGAGAGGCAAGAACATCTTGAAATGACTGTGATGGAAAAATCTGGTAGTGTGGTAGGTCCCTCCTGAGCATCACTCCAGCCTGTGGTGGGGCAATGCAGAAACCTCAACAATGCTTTTAATGTGAGGAATGCTGCATCCTGCAACCTCAACCCTTCAGCTGGACTGAAGGATCTGTGGTATGAGCCAGGCCAGAGAACTGGCTGAGCCTAAAATAAGTAAATAAAGCTACAGCACAAGTCCAGTGTGTTGACACAACCAAGAATTCCTTAAGCCAGTTTTGTTGCTGAAGCCCTCCCATCATCCAGGTACAATTTAAGTTTTGGACTTTTTTCCAAATGGCTCATGATGAGTCTTTTTCTTATCAATCCCTTCTGCTGTGTGACCCCAGTGTGGATCTGAAAGTCTCTTCTGTTTAATCCATCCTTTAGCCCCCACCCTTTCCAGACACTGAGCAGATCGTCTTCAAACTCTAGTATTTGTTGGTTAGCTCTCTTGCCTGTGTTTCTGGCTTCATCCTAAGTGGAAAGTAAAAACCAGGAAATTTGCAGAGGGAATACTTCTCAGTCCTCATGGTGATATCAGTTGTGTGAAGGTCTATACAGAGACTGCTATTTCAATGAAGCCAACATAGACAAATTTCCCTGAATTGCCATCACAGGTAGACACTAAGATTATTTTTTTTTTTTGCCACAGAATACTCTGGTATAGTTAAACCCAGAGATATCCAAAAGCCTACATTTCTCACCTTGGCTGTGTTTGGGGTTTGTGTCCACATTGCTCTTTTTGCTGTCCACTGGGAGCAGTTTGCTATTGTGGACACTACTGTATGAGAGAACTGTGTGAGCAAGCAGCAGTGACTTGGAGTTGAAAAAAATTCTGCAGTGTTGTTTGCTTGCCACCTTCTGCAGTTGCAGTGCCAATGCTCATTGTGGTAGTGGTTCTAGGCCTGTTTATTTGTACTCATCATCCACAAAGTACTGATGTATTTCTGGACTCTTGTATCTCTTGCTATGCGTTTACCCTTGGAGTTGTTGATGAAAGAATTAGGAATGGAAAAGTATTGAGTATTCCTGATCTGGAGCTGCAGTCCCCTAATATCCAGGGAGACTCTGAGCTTGATACTACTTCCCTGTTTATTAGGGAACAAACCAAGCTATGAATAATAAATATAAGCTCTGGGGCAAAACTATTTTCCATTCATAAAAGTCAACAGTAAAGACTAAGTAGTAATTTTTCAGCCTGTTGCAAAGAAATAGGAACTCCGTATTGGGACTAGAAAGCTACTGACAGCTTCTTCGGCTTTGGTTGTGCCACAGTTAATAAATTGGTTCGGCGCTGATTTTTATCTAGATACAACAAAGGTGTCTCCAGCTAAGTGATGCAGATTAGTGTAGTTTCCAATCTGAGCAGTTTGAACCTGAAAAAATAAAGGCAAACCAAGCCCGTTCTGTTGGCTTCTCTTGGCTTTCCGAATGGAAATAAAGTAGAAAGTTAGAGCACTGTGTTTTGGGCTGAATTAAAACCTGTTGCACAGACACTGGAGCTTCTGCTTCAGTGATGATGGGGTGAGAAATCAAATTATAGGATGACAATTTTCTGTGGTCCTGATCCTATAGTTACTTGTGTTTTGGCACCTGAGGGGACCTGTAGAAGCCCAGGCAGAGCACTGCTTAGAGGGAGGCAGGGCAGAGAGGGTAAATCACTGGTGCAAAGGTTGAGGTGGATCTTTGATTTTGGGTGTTCTGGTAAAGAGCATCTCAAGCATTCAGTAGGGAAACCTGGTTATGACTCTCGCTCTCTTCCTGCCCTGGGGCAGCCTGTTGTTTTCTAAACTGATGTTTGTCATGTAGGAGAAGGAGGTGAGGTTTTGCAAGGGGCAAGAGAACATCCTGGATCAAAGTATTTGGTTTTTCAAGGTAAAGCTGTGTTAAATTGGGGAGAAGCAAACCAGCAACAACGAAGAATAATCTGTGCATTTTATCACTCTGCTAACCCCAGCTGTAAAATTTACCATAGGAAAGCTAATAAAATGGGAGTCACACAAGCAAACAGAGAGCACAGGATTATTGGCAAACATTTATTTTGGCTCTGCTGGAGCCACTCTCCTGATCAAAGCACTTGGAGTTTGAACCTCTTTTAAGTTGTTCCCTGGTTGGTCTGGGAGTGCCCTGCTCTTGCATTGATGGCATGAGTATCGTCTGTGCAGCTGAGTGGAAGAAGAAAAATATCAGTAGGGAGAAAAGAAACTATGTGTGAGGCTGCTTTACTGCAGCGTGAGACAACAGTAGCTTATTTTAGCTTTGCCAGCCACTGCCTGGTTTAGGAAAACAACCTAAGGCTCATTGTATAACTAGATAGTACGGGCATTATCACAGGGCCAACAGGGAATGCTTTACCACCTTGCAGGCTCATGCCTGGCAGACTGAGTATCTCTGCAGTCCTTATCAACAAAATACCCTGCTGGCAGAAATCACCTTGAGCCTCAGGCTGGGTCCTTCAGGAGACTCTGATCTCTTTGTTCAGTGTTCTCCCCTTCTCCCCCAGCTAGAGACTTTTGAATCCCTCTTGGCAATTAGTCTTCTGGCTGAAACAATGGCTCCTCTCTGATCCTTTCAGACTTCATGGTTGGTCTCTTGGTGGGGGAGCTCACCCAGTCTCACTTTCTGGACAAATACTTACCTCCTTCTGGGAGGAGGTAACGTGGACAAGGAACGCAGCAGCCTCATGGAGAGAGGCAGAGGGAGGAGAAAGTTTGAAGGCCTCATGAGCAGGATCTTTCTATGCTAACATCTTGCATCTCACTTGATATGTTAAGAGCAGAACAAAGGCAGCTTTATTTCTGACTTTCTTTACATGGTTTCTTTTCTCACCATTTTTGTCCCTTCTATATCTTTCTTTTTTCTGTTGGAGAGATTGTTGTAGACAGTGTGCTTGAGTTCAGATTCAGTTTAAGGCCAGCTCCTAATGTGTTTACACTAGAGAGGCAAGTGGGGAGCTGGGCTTGAATCTACCTGCTCTAATACCTTGGCTCTCCTTGCTGGCTGAGAGCTGTGCTGAAGAACCAGAGTGTCCCCTGCCTCAACAGAGAAGTCTGGCTGAGCAGCAAGGTGAGAGAGCAGACAGCAGGAAATTAATCCCGTGGGTGTTAGTCTGCAGAGGATTGCTTCATAATACTTTTTTTTTTTTTTCAATTCATATTTCTAAATGGCTCTGCATTATCTAGCCAGACCTAGGCCAGAGTACTTGGTTTAGGGGGCTTCCCTGGAAATGGGGGTATGAGGGGAAACTGGAGCATCTGGAAGGCTGGCAGAGCAATCCAAGCAAGACTTTCCCCTTGCTCTCCCAGGGGTCTATATGTGGCTTTCTGTCCTCATATCTGCCAGAGACAGCTATCTTGCACTGCCTGAGCAAGGTACTGAATCAGTCTTGTGAGGTCCAGGAAGGCTTTCCTGTTCTAGGCGTGTTGAACGCTATGGCATGTGCCATGTTAATCTGAGAGCTGCCCTCCAGAGAAGCCCCATCCTGCTGCTGCACAGAAATGAGTCTCTGAAGTGTACAGCCATGTAGCAAGGCTGGGTGGGTGAGAGCAAGATCTGTGGGTGGACCTTCATTCTGATCTAGGGGTGTGCTAGTGAAGGAGTGGTGGGAGATCTGTTCATGTCTGGCAGTTTTGGACTTTGCCTGCTGAGCTACAGAAGTCTCTGACTAGGCTGTGCATGACTTGGTAGAAACACTGTAGTAGCTGATTTAACTCAGCTTTAACTGATTATTGAGTGTATTTGTCGCACATTGATCATTGTGTCTGCCTGAGCCTTGTGGGACCTCCTGGGGACCAGACTCCCAGCCCATCTGTCTCACTGAAGCATTTATCAGTCCTGGGAAGGTTAGTTCAGAATAATGTGTTGAAGAGACTGGGGTCTATATTCTAGGTGGATTCTTCATCATAGTCTATTGCATGAAAGCTGAGGGTGAAGAAAGCTTTATGCTTTACCTTCCCAGTGTCCTCTAGGACAAAAAACCTTTACTTTTGTTGGGATAACATCCTTTAGATATCCTCTTCCCCTTGCTTCCCTTTCTCATGCTGCAGAGCACTATCAAAAGGATAAAATGGAGCCACTCTGGGATTATTTTAGGGCTACACTGGAGAATGTAGAAGTTTAAACAATGGATCTTTATGCAATGAGTAGCATCTTTCAACATAACAGAAGTGACAGCATAAAGACACTTCCAATTCAGGCAATCTTGCCAGCAAGGGCTGAGAGCCCAGAATCTGGCCGTGGGGTCCACTTGTGCCTCACCCCCCTGACTTCAAGGAGAGCTGGCTGGAAATGTGCAGATCCTTGTTTTGGCAAAACCCAACAGCCTCCTTGTTCAGGCTGCAAATCTCTGCAGGATATTGCTCTCAACCTTGCACAGCTGAGCTATGTTCAGAGCCTGGGTGTTGCTACAGTGCCCTTACTAAGCTTTTTGAGGCAATTTCAGAAGACAACTGCAGTAGCTGCCAAATGTATTTGAATTCTGGTGTGATAGTGTGAATACACCACAGACCTTCTGGGACAGCAGGGGATTCATTAACTGTGCTGGGATCAGTGAAGATGAGCCCTGTTTTTGTTGCTTGACCATGCACAATGGTGTCTGATTAGAAACAGGAATTCAAGGAAGAAACCGAGGCATTTCTTAGGCTGAAAGGGCAGAGCCCTTTTTAATTTAGACAGCAGCTGAGACCTTGAGCTGCTAAGCTCTGAATGATTTTTAGACAACAAAGCTCCATGGCTCTGTGGTACAGCAAACATACCTTTCTTCTGCTATGGAGAAAGCTCTAGTTTAAGCCTTGGGAGTTTGGGTTTAAAATTTAGTCTTGGCTCTTCAGCTTAATTCCAAGAGGAAAAGGGCAAGCAGTTTTTGTGATAGGAAGCCAAATGTTGTTCAGCTGGTCTTGGGATTTGCAATGCCTGTGTGTGAGCTGGGAAGTGAAGGGTCAGTGATGGAAGATCTTGAGGGCCAGAAGTCTGATGCTTTAGAGATTAAATTCCTACTTTTTGGGCAGCTGAGA
This sequence comes from Athene cunicularia, assembly GCF_003259725.1. Classification (NCBI taxonomy): domain Eukaryota; kingdom Metazoa; phylum Chordata; class Aves; order Strigiformes; family Strigidae; genus Athene; species Athene cunicularia. The sequence goes on from NW_020799095.1 coordinate 61,270,128, forward strand.
CCCCCTGCAGCAGCTTCTGCTACAGATATTCTAGGGCAGCCAGTGTACCATGTGGAGGTGAGGACTGCCTTATTTGCTGGGGGTGGGCCTGAGGGCCCCTCCAGGCATGCTTCAGGGTATAAGGAGCCTGGCAAAATTTGGCTAAGGGGATCTTGGATATTATGGGATTGCTTTCAGGTAGAAGTGTTTAAACTAGCACTGAGTTTGTTTTTCATCTGGTGAATTTTTATCAGATAACAGATCAAGAAGCTTGGTGGCAGGAATTTGGATTTTAGTCATGCTTTTGTTGTGTGGTTACGGTGGAACAGAGCTGAACAAGTGGACTCTTGTGTGAGTGTTGCTGAATGCAGTTTTGTTAGCTTCTCCTTAAGGTATGGCTCCTCTGATATCTTCTGGGAATCATGGGGAGAGATGTAAAGAGCTACTGACATGAAGACAAACTGAGTGTGTGTCTGTCCTGTGATACTTTTTTGTTAGTTATAAGATGTAAAACAGCAATGGTGGTAACTTGGATGTGCTGCTTCCAGAACTGCATCAGCACTTTAGAGTTGAACTCTGATCTGGGGATTGGTGGCCAAAGCTGTGATGAACCTTGCTGGCTTTTTTTTTTTTTTTTTTTCAAATCAAGGTGTACTAGAAATGAGCTGAAACCACAGTGTGTTAAGCATGCTCTATCCCATTTTCTGGTGCTTGCTGGTTCATGTTCAGCAGCAGTAAGCCTCCCCTCTGTGAGGCCTCAAAATACTTGCTCACCTTTGGGATGGCAGGTGAGAATTTCACTGCATGGAAGGGAAGCAAGGCACTATCCCTTGCTGCTAGCTATTGGCTGCTCTACAGCGTTGGTCATCTGTGCAGCAGGGATACTCTTGCTGCTCAGGAATTTTTGAGCTGTGGCGTGTGGGTGTGTAGGATGGAGGTCATGCGTTGGAGCTCCTGTGTGGCCAGCTGTAAGCCACAGCTGCCCTAGCTGTACATTCAGAACCTCTCCAAGATGAGACATGCAGCCCAATGCTCACTACCGTCCTTCGTAAGCCTCTGCTCAGCTCCAGGACCCTCCTGTGCCTCTGATTCCTGCCCATACCTTTCCAAATCAGAACTTAGCCCTACTCCTGATCCTTCCCCATCTTCCAAACAGGTCTCCACGCTCCAACCCAATATCCTAATTCTGTGTGCTGCCCTATGCTTTGTTATCTACCTACCCATCATCTATGACAGCTGCAAAGGCTCCTGGAATGAGAGGGTTTGGGGATGTGCTGCACCTGGGAGTATACATTGTGTTTACTTCTCCTGGGGCTTCATGCTCAAAGAAAGGAACAGTTTGTCCTCTGCTAACATAAAATGTGTATCAATGTGATTGATATTTCATATAGAAATGTGTTCATTTAACTTGTTTCCTTCAATCTTTTCCCCCTCCCTTTCCCCCACACTTTAAGCTTTTGATAGATCCTAGAATTGCAAGGAAAAATGAGAAAAAATTATTCTTTCATTATAAATTTATTGAGAAGCAAGAAGAGTACATGGCTTAGGTACAGAATGATTCACATATCACTTAAAAGGCATTAAAGAACAAAAAAATTCCAGGTAGATTCCAGAAGACTTGAATGATATAAATCCAGTGACAGGACATGGGTCACTGGAAAAAAAGGCATGTTCATCCCATCCTATTTGGTCTTTGTTCTGTGCTTACAACAAAATCTATACTGTCTGGAGGCTCCAGGTGGGCTCCAGGTAAGATTGAAAATGTTGAGTGCTGTAACTGTATAATATGTGGTATACATGCAAGTCGTCTTTAGCCTGTGTTAGAAATGGATACCTCCATAACTTACTGCAAAAAAAATGTTTAGGCTCTCACCTGTTCTACCTCATGCTATTTTCATCCTTAAATGAGAATGTTGGTATCAATACTTTCTATTTGCAGCTGTATATATTAGAAGCAAAAAGTGGGCTACAATGTATATTTAGAGATAAAATTGCCACTAGAGGGTCTAGTGACTTCTTGAAAATAGTGAATGATAAAGAGGAACAGCATCAGAAACACCATGTGCGGATTATTTCCTTCAGAATCATTGTAGCATGCAAGCAGCTCACTTGGCTTGAATAGCTTTGGTGGTCTGTAGCTTTCATGAAATGATTTTTTTGCTAGTAATAATCTAAATAATTTTTCACAGTAAAATCAGCACAAGCGACAGTGAAGTGATCTTCATTAGTCAGTTTTGCTGAAATAGTGTAATCTCCCTGTATGAGACAAACACAAAGCAAGAGATTAGCCCATCAGTAATATGTAACTGCTGCTGTTTCTATGAGGGAGTCCTCTTCCTAGAAACAGAGTAATACTTTTCCCATGAAGTTCCTCCAAAACATTTCCTGTCCAAATGTTTCAGAACTGGTAAAGGACTTGCCCATATTTTCTGCCAAAATACTTTCATCAGGGATATCAATGCTGACAGCACAAGTTCAAAATTAAAACAGTGCAAGGGGAACAAAATGTTTTGATGCATAAAAATTCCTTTCAGATCTGTGTAACTTCTCATGTTTCTTATGAGCGAGCACAATATGTCTTGTGCTGTTTAGTAACTGGAAGGGGATGAGGTGCTCAGCTGTCTGGCACTTCTCTTCCTTGGATCTTGTTGTTCAGTGTGTACACTTATTGATAGGAATTTTTGTGCAAGCACCTTTGGGGATATGTGTACAGATGACTCGATCTGTGAATTCCCATGAAATAAAGCAAGAAGTAGTCTTCAAATTATGTAATTAAAACTAATAATTCAGGCTTTGGGGATAATTGTATAATTTAAGTGCAAAAATCTCAACCTTAAACAACGCATGGCAATTTTTTTATTGGTCAAAATTGCTCTTTTCAGATGCTTGAAGGAGAAGCACAGGACAGGGAAGGTGACAAGGCTCATTTAACAGATTTGGATGAAGAGGTGAGCTAGATTTCATTCACTCTACATATCTGGCACTGCGGTATTTCTGTTTTTTCTGAAGTGTGGCGGGGACCAAAACCTGGAGTAGGAGAGCTTGGCAGCAGTGGCCTCCTGGCTTTGAACCATAGAGAGCTCTTGCCCTGCTTAGGATTCTTTTGGTTGTGGAGTAGAAGGGAGGCACAGCTAGAATGAGTCAGGTTTCTTGGCATTTGCCTTTTACCATGGGATTTCTAAAGCAATAACTGGCCTGTGTCCTCACAGAGACATTCAAGTTAAGTGTAACATCCAAATTTAGAGAGAGGCCCAATGGCAACATGCTCATGGGAACACAGCTTTGTTGTAATTGCTGTGCATACTGTGCAAATGTCCTTTGCGCTGCTCAGATGAGGCTGTTCTTGGTAATGAGCAGATGATGATTGCTGCATGGAATAACTCCTTATTACTAGCATGGAAGGATGGCATTATTTGCCTGATTGATTAATTAACAAAAAAGGCTTCTTATTCCCTTTCTCCCAAGCATGTTAATTCTCCAAAACTTATAGTTTCATTCATGGAAAGGAGTTTATAATAACTCGTTTCCATTGCTCATTAGTGATATTTTTCCTCCTCCAGAATAATTTTTTGTTTATGGGTAGGAATTGTTACTAAGAGGATTGTGAACAGTTTTAGAATTTCTGGCTCCAAATTCAGCTAACTTTCCCAGAACTGGTGTTTCACTGGTCTGTGTGGATGTTTCTAGGGCTTCCTCTTGGTCTAAAGACCTATTTGTCAGTTTGTCCAGAACCTTTACTATGTAAGTGTCCTCAGTATGTTAGTAAACCTGCTCCTGAAGCAGGATGCTAACTGGTATGAGCTCGGTGAGCTCATATTGAGCTTCCAGTTTGAGAGATCAAAAGGCATTGCTCAATACATCTCTAGATGTAGCCTTTAGGGAAGCAGGCTGGGTGGGGTAACAGCCTGAATAAAGGGGCCCAGCTCCCTGTATGAAAGCCTTGGAAAATTAAGGTGTGGTCGCCACTATCGCCAAGGGAACACTAAGACACATGAGATGGTAGCTGTTATGGACACTCAATCCTCCCAGAAGACGGGTATCCTTGTTATCACCCCTGCAGGTCTTGGCAAGCCCAGCTCTCTGGGACTCATGTCCTTGTTATATATTCCTGTTCTGATCCTGTCTTCTCATTTTCCTGCACCTGGACCAAGCCAGTGTTGAGCAGGCCCCAGACCTCATCTTTGAGGCTGACATAGGTATTATGTCTGCTGCTGAAAAACTAAGAGCTCATGCTGCGCTTCTCTGAGTGTACCTAAGAAGTGTTTGACCACCTAACTGTGTGCTTTCACAGTGGTGACTGATCCTTTCTTCACCACATTCTCAACCAGATTCCCTGGTCCAGATCTTGCCTCCTCCCCTTCAGTCTCTTGATGTGTGGGGCTAAAAATTCTTTGTTATTTACTGGTCAAATATAGCTTCATTTTGTATCCAGTTAGGGGAGACAGTGGTGTGTTCAGCATTTGAAACCTATCTTGCTTTGCAGTGGGATTTGGTTGACCTTCTAGAAGGAGATGTAGCTGAGTATGGAGAAGGCTGCTTGTAAAAAGCATCTATAATGGATGATCAGGAAAATCAGAGCAGTGCCTAGAGTACTTCTGTTTTCTCACCTTTCTAAGAAATTATGTTTTTATTTTAAGGCTCTGTAGGTCCAGAGAAAATGTTCTTGGCCAAATAACTGGTGCTTTCAGTTGCACCCTCGAAGACCTCCATCTCTAACGCCATGTATGTACAGTGGAACACATACATTTGCAATAGTTATCTAAACTTTATAGCCAGTGAGGATGAATGAGCTTCTCCAAATTGTTTAGCTCACTAAGGCGTGAGCTGAATTGCAGCCTTAGTCTCTCAGGAGACCCTTGGAGCTGCGTCTTTTCTGGCTATTTTAAGAGTAATAGAGGATGAGCCTACTAAAGTACTGTATGGCTGTATGACTCAGTGCTGGTAGAGGGGATTGTCTATCCTGAGAAATCCTGTCTGTCTCTGGATAGTGATGGCTTTCTAATGCTTTAAGCAAAGCCACTTGATTTCATTTTGAAAAAGTTTAGTTACCTGAACACTATCAGATCCAGTGTGCCAGCTGGGGGAGCTTGCAATATGCTGATATGATTGCTGGTAGTTCTCTGACCATACCTCATCCAGAAAGCCCTTCTGTTTGGGAGTGCAGCTGTGACCAACTTACCTGTGGGATTTCTTTGAATCCCAGTGTGACTGGTCCCTCATAGTAGAGGTGTTCTGAAAAGCAAAAATGGTAATGAGTGCTTAGACATGCAGCATATGAAGGAAACAGGCAGCTGATTGTAGATGCTTTTTTGTAATAGTACTTCAAAGCGTTCCGGTGACAAGTGCTATGGAGCTGCAAAGTGCTCTCTACGCAGTCTTGCAGCAGACCTCCTGAGAGAATTGTCAGGATGCGTACTGCCTTATGGGGGGAAAGCAAGGCAGAGCCTGGCCTCAAGGAGGGCCTGCAGCTCCTATCTGAGTGGAGGAGGGGGGTATGGCTTGCACAACCGGGTAGGTATTCCTATGTCAGTACACATCCTGCAAATGGGGAAATGAAAAGGGAGGAGGATTGCCAGACACAAATCTTTTAGCATGATCTATTAAACACCTGCAGCTGCAATAGCTGCACTATACTGTTTTGGTAAATTTAAGAGAAACCAATATGAGCTGAGTATTTCTGTAGGTGTGGACTTCTGACTGCTTGCTGAACATAATCTTAAAGTAATAAGAACATGTCTATCTCACTGCTAAGAGAGCCTTCACCAAGAAGTTACATGATGTACTAAAGCCATCACAAGTTGTGCTGGTGACTGGAATAGAGCCCAGGAGTTCCACCTTTCAATCCTCATCTCCCTAGTCGCAAGGCATGCTTGCTCTTTGCTGTTGAAGAAAGGGCAACTTTGGCATTAATGGACAGAATTAGCAAGCTGTTCTGCAGTTCCTCCTACTTTTTCATAGCTTGCTTGGCTAAACTGTGCAGACTTGACTGAAAATAAAATTTGTAGATGTTTCAGTATTTCAGAATTTCTTGCACAACTTGCCCTCCACAAGTTGTGGAAAAGTCTAAGAACTGTTTAAGGATTCTCTTTTGTAGGTGTTGTGAAATATTCTTTACTTTGACAGTGACAGAGGAGTGTTTCATCATATTTATATGAGTATGTGCTGGTATCTTGATGCTTGTCACTTCTAGAGAGTTGTTTTAGTCCAGTCTCACTGTGCTGATTTAAACTGTTTCTTGTGAAAGGCTGCACAAAAAGGTTTGTAACATGTTTATGTTGTATGGTCCGTCCCACCGTGCAGGAGGTGTGACTTGGAAGAGAGTTCACAGAAGGTCTTCCCCACACATGCTATGAAATGTTAGTCAATGCTGTGTAACGAACTTGTGTAAAAGAATCATGACTGTAAGATAAACTAGGAGAAAGGAGAAACCTGAAACATCATCAATGTTCTACACCTTTGCATTAATGAGGAGTTTGCTAAATGTAATGATGATCCTGGAAGGTGGAGAAGATGCAGAACTTTTCAGTGTTTCCCTGAAAAACCTAATTCCAAAACAGAGAATAGAATACATGTGTTTTAGCTTGTCACTCTCAAACTGATCAACTATGCTGCAGCACTCATACTGTACTCATTTCCCTTTCCATCCCTGGCTGCTTCACCTGGGCGCCAAGAAGTCTTTTGCTTTTCAAAGAGCAGTCGGCATCACTACTTGCTTCTGTGCATGAAACAAGAGTCCCTGAGTCTGACACATCTCCGCAGAAGAGAGCGGTGACTCAAGAATCTTAAAAATACAGTGCAGCCCACTTCTCAGTTCACAACTTTGCTGGAGTCTAAATGGGAGTTAAAGGCACTTGCAGACTGCATGACTTGATGAGTGACTCCCCTGGGGCTTGAGCTGTATGTGTGGTGATGTGTGTGCTAAGCCATACTGTGAGCTGCACTTTCAGGGTGGTATGGACATGTAATGGCATGGCTTATGGTTTTTGTTCAGTAGAGAGCCTTGTTTGACTCTCTCCTTCAGTCGACTGTGAGCCTAGCAAATCTTGGATGGCAGCAGAGTCGAGAGGAAACTAGGCTGTAAACCGTCGCCCTTCCCAAAATTCCTTCTCCACAGAGACATGGAATCTCCTCTTGGATCATGCCGCTTGTTAGGGTCTCACCTAGGCTGTTGGAAAGCCATCTAGAACCTAAACATACAAATGCAGTATTCAAGCTCTGCAAAACATATACTTTAAAATGAAGTAGGAGTCATCGGGCCATAAATTTGCTTCTGAAATGATGGCAATGCTAATCTCTCCTTCAGTGTAGGTAGAAGCTATTTTTTTCCCCGACTTTGATGTGGCAAAATAATGATTACATCAGAGCTAGATGAATGTGGTCTTAGGGCTCTGCTTCAGCCCTGACAAGTTTTCCACGATTGCTCTGATGTGTGGTAGCTATGCCTTTGCTTGGTAATCAGTGGAGTCACTCTGGGCTGTACTCTCTTTTAGGGAGCCTCCAACTGTGGAGCTAGGTGCTGTGTGTTCAGTTTGAGGTTTATGCTTCAGCATTGCCGCTTTATGCTTCAGCATTGCCCTTATTTAGCTCTTTCTAGCCAGGGGTCCTGCAGTGGTTCACAGTTATTAATCATACAGAGCTACTGGAGAGAGTCCAGTGAAGGGCCACTGATATGATTAAGGGACTGGAACATCTCTTCAGTGAGGAAAGGCTGAGGGAGGTGGGACTGTTCAGCCTGGAGAACAGAAAGATTAGGGAAGAGCACGTCAATATGTACAAATACCTGCAGGGAGGGTGTAAAGAAGACAGAGCCAGGGTCTTTCCAGTGGTGCCCAGTGATGGGACAAGAAGCAGTGGGTAAAACTGAAACACAGGAGTTTCCCTTTGGACATCAAGAAAGATTTTTTTTTTTTTTTTTTTTTTTCTTCTGTGAGGGTGACTGAGTACTGGCAGAGGTTGCCCAAAGAGGTTGTGGAATCTCCATCCCTGGATGTATTCAAAAACTGCACCTGGACATGGTCCTGAGCAACCAGCTGAAGCTGGCCCTACTTGAGTAGGTGGGAGTTTGACTAAATGACTTTCAAAGGTCCTTTCACAACCTAAGCCATTCTGTGGTTCTGTAACTAGACCTCTAGATAACTCTTGTGACCTTTCTTGCTTTCAAGGAATAGGGAGAGGAAAGGACTATGCTGCTTTGGAAGTATGTCATGATAGGAGAGCAAGGGCAGCTTTCATCTTCATCTAGTTGACACCTGCCAGAAAATATTCTGGATCCATAGATCTGCTGAATTTCATCAGTCATGTTCACTTCAGACCATGGCAACCTTCTCAGTGCCTATGCTGGCTGGATAAGCCTTTTCAAAGCCCATTCAATGTTCCTCTCACATGAGAATTTCTGCTATAATTCCAGAAGTGTAAACATCCTCCAAGGCTTTAAGGACTGTAGTTTATCACAGCATCCTTCATATACATTTTTCTCCATATATTCATACATTTTTGCATTCCTTCATTGAAACGGGATGAACACATCTGCTGCAGTAAGTGTAACTGTCACAAACACTGAGCCTGGCTCATTGAAAGAATTCTGTGGTCTTTTTAGAGCAAGCCCATATGTAGTTGCAACAAATGCACGAACATTCAGAACAGCATAGATCACAAGTGCATTTTTCCAATTAAAAATTCCTCTATGTCTTTACTGGTCTGTTGGTAAGCTATGGTATCTGTCAAGCATGCTGTCATCAGTGACATGCTTTCAGTCCACCTTTCATTTTCAGGTCTTTTAAAGACTTAACTGAAGGTGATTTCTGTAGAGCATCCTGGAAAACATTTCTCAGGTACTGCTGATCTGAGGTGATTTTGTTGTAGCAGCTTTTCACTGTTGTTTCTACCAGAAGTAACTTAGTCCTTTTCCCTGCTAGGAAGCAGGCCTCTAGTTGCTTCCGGGCGGAAGCAGAGCTTTCAAATGTGTAAGAAAGAACTTCCTGAGGATTACTTCAAGTTACTAGTTACCATTTATCATGAAGATGCCTCTCATTCCTGACAAAACACCTATAATGAAATTCTCACTCCTCTTTCTCAAATCTTCCTTGCACTGAAAAATCTTGATACGTTCTCACACTCTTGTACTATATAAAGGCCCTGTACATCTGCACCCACCTCTTCTTTTTTCTATGTTTTAAGTCTTTTTAGAACTTAAATGCTCCATGTTGGAGTTCTTCTAGGACACGATCTTGCACCCATGCAACTGACACACAGCTTCTGTGAGTTTTAGGGATGCAGGAGTGATCTGAATAACTGCCAGCTATGCATGTATAGTTGAGTGAGAAAAACGTATATAAATACATAGCTGGGTGAGAAACATCCACTCTCTCTACTGGGGAGGCAAAAGTGAGATAAAGGGGCTAAGCAAGATGGCACTCTATATCAGCCCCAAAGACCTAGCTTTGTGGTATAGTTAGTTTCTCAGAAACATGTACCTAAACTCTCAATGTGATACCCAGTTCTGTAATTCATGTTATATTCTCTACTTCTATTCACAAATACTATTTTAGAAACTTGCGTACTGTAACACATATTGAAAAAGGCAATAATGTAAAGAATGGAGGTCAGAAGCAAGAGGGGTTTTCTCTGTGGTTTGGGAGTGTGCACAAGGAATCGTGCAAGTGCTCTGATGGTGCCTTTATCAGTTGGGCCTGAAAGAAAACTTGTGGACTTGCAGAGGATGCAACTGTCTTGTCAGGAAGCTTTGTTTAAGCCTGCAAGTTGTGGCTGGGACATTGCTAAATATTACCCTGGTAGATCTTTTTCTCTGATTTTGGTGATTGCATGAGGAAATCTGTTAAATCTTATGTAACCATTTAGTTTGGAGGAAATGGGGAATAACCAGCACTTTCTACTAAAAAAGAGGAAGAGCTGAGTTCATGTTATGCCACAAATAATTTAGCTGTTTTGTTATTGTTATTCTTAAATGGACGGTGGACCATTTCTTTGCAACCTTTGAGCTAACAACTTCACAACAGGCATATAGCTCAAAGAAAAAGATCTTGGAATCCTATTTAGGAGTCCCAGTGAGCAGTGCCAGATTTGACCTTTGCTTAACATAAATAGTAAATACTATATGATTATGATGAACATGAAACCTCCAGCTATATTAAGTCTCCTACAGTATTTCCAGTCATGGTAAAACTGTGGCATTATATGTGAGCAAAGAAAAAAAGCAGCCCCAAACACTCAAGACTGCCACATCCGGCACTTGCAAGCCTCTCTTTTCTTTTAAATGCTCCAGTTGTCCTCATGAGTGAGTGGACCAACAAAGCCTTTAGCAGTACATTCTGTCTCATTTTGGGAGAGGGAGGAACAGGTGATTATTTTAATTTTTTTTTTGGCCTCCTTGTAGAAGGCAAGCAAATTCTGTGTGGAACTATATTTAAACTCATGTCAGGTCTGGCCAAATGTTGGAAATGTTGCCCATACAACAGGGAAAAAGGGGCTCTCCATGAAAAGCTTCAGCCGAAAGGGCTATCTGCTCCTCAGTACCTTTGCTAGGCTGCATACTTGGCCATTCACAATGTCCTTTCTGCATAGATATTAGGGCATATTTAAAGATGTGCTAATATGGTAAATTATGGCTGTGCTGAATTGCCTCAAATTGGTCTTCAGCTTAATTCTGTGTACCAAAACATGGGTTAGAATCAAATGTCAACTAATTAAGAAATACCATATTTTCAGTTTGAACCTTAGTCTGAGAAAGTTCACTTCTTTCCCACTGTGACTTAATAGCTAAATAAAACCAGCTACTGAACAAGAGGATGTGTATTAAAAAGTGTGTGGCAGAGGTCCTTGCACTAACTTAGAGATGCTTCTAAATGAAGATATATAGTATTATTTAAACAACCAACTATGGTTTTATATCATAATGTACTTTAATTAGTAGAAACAATCACCTGTCAGTTTAAGATTAAGGGGCTTGGAAACCCCAGGAGGTTTTTGTTTTGTGGCTTAATGTGTGAATAGCAGTTTGTGCTAAGCTTGGGACTGACTCTACTTCTTAATGTATTCTCTAAAGGATGTTATTTAGTACTTCATCAGAATAAGATAGTTTTTCAATATGTCTGTGGGTGGCTTTTTTCCCCCCTTGTAATTCAATACACAATTGAAGAAACCTCTCAATTTAATTTTTTTGTCTATTTGGCTTACAGGATTTACATAATTGGTTGCTCATGCAGCATTTCTCTATCATTCTTTGTGATATTTCTATGCTGTTTGAAATGTCTGAGTAATTTTTCCAGAGGCTGTTTTAGCAGTAGTGCTGTGCATGGTCTTTAAAGCCATAGCCCTTGCACATGAGTTATTGCAGTGTTCTCAGGATGGAGATGCAAGTGAATGGAAGGAAAGCAGAGCTTCTGAAACTAACTGGTGCTCTAATGACTCTGAAACTTCCCTGCAGCTCTACCTGTTTATTTTGAAATCAGTCTAAAGAGATGATAGTGATGTAAGAGGGATTTCAAAATAACCGTTTAAGATAAGTCAGTATGACAGTTCAGAGGCATGACCATAGCTAGCTTTGCATTACCTGGCCTGGGTCGTGGCAGAAGGGATCTTGATAAGTGCCCAGGCTCACCTGGGACCGCAGATGTCTGCTTTCTGTGGGCAGCTAATGTCACTGTAAACCAATTACTGCACGTCTGCACCGTCTGGCAGTTTGACTGTCATGAAATGAAATCATCTGACTGCCACACAGGCACATGTTGAGCAGAAACAAGATGCAGACTATAGATCATATCAAATAGCATCTCAGTCCAAATATCCTTATTCAAGCATAATTCCTCTTAAAGTGAGTGAAGAACTGCTTTTAAGGACAGGAAGTGTTACTTGCTTAATAGTGAAGAACATGTTCAGAATGGCTTGTTTGTTTGCTCAGCCATTTCTTTTACAGAACTGGCCTTTATTTTTGTCATACTTCTTGCTCACATGACAACCATGTGCCTATAAATAGGGCTTACAAACCTCTTTGCTGTTGGATGGGGTCACATTACCACAGTTACTTTTTATGGACTTTAAAATCCCATGTGTGTGCAATATTCTGTGATTAAAAGAAAAGCAAGCAAACAGGTTAGGGAAAAAAGCAGCCTCTGAAATTAAAATGTCTCTGTCCTACTGTGTTTCTGTCATCCATTAACATGCTGTTGAAGTAAACAGAACATTACGATGTATTGGTGCGTTCAACAGCACAGCGGGTGCATCCTGCTTGGAGTATTCAGTAGCCATCAAACACTTAGAATGCTACCTAAATTACCTCCTTTCTTCTTTCCACAGAAAATGAGCTTAGAATGACCTGGCTCGCAAAGTGTCTCTGAGTAGGTTAAGACAGTCTTCCCGTTTATGATCAGGTCAACCTTGACGTACAGTTCCTTGATGCTGTGTCCTACACATAAAGCAGAAGGAGAGCTCAGAAAAAGTGCAAGGGTAAACAGGTTTACTACTTTATTTTTTAAAATATTCAATTTTTTTCCCCCCCTGATATTTAAACCATTAAGTGTTTTTTCTTCACTGAGAACTCCTGATACATAGAAATCCATGCTTCAGGAACAGGTCTCTAAGTCCCTTAAGGGACATAATAGCACATTATCTTTATTGTTAAATAAACTATGCCCATAACCATTCTCTGATTCTGAGACAACTGGCATAGTAAATCTCGTGTCCGTACATCTAAACTTTCTTTCCTACTGTCCCTAGCAGAGGAACTATATCCAGTGGGGCCCTGGGAGCAGCCTGTGGTGTGTACCTGCTGCCTGGGAAAACAGTAGCTGGTCCAAGCCAGACTTGTGCCAGGGACTGGTATAGCAGCTTGGCAATGCTGGGAGGTTGTCTGTTTGTGCCTGACTTGCTAGCATAAATACAGCCAGTGAGGCTGCTGGATTTAGAAGGAGGTCTTGTACTCTGAATTGTTGGAAAAGTATTAGCAGATGCCTGTAATGTGACTTTGCAAGCTTGTTTAACTTTGCAGCCACCTGAAAACTGATGGTCCCCAGGCAAAAGGGCAGCATGTCTCACAGGAGGGAGACCTTTTTCATGCAAGGAAGCATTCCCAAATGCTAAAAGACGCTTGGCACACACTTATTTTCAGCACCAGGAGCATACAGCAGCCCTCTCATATGTATAGGTTCTAAGTGAGCTTGGGGCCGACAGGGTTGCAAGAAGATGGCTTTCCTGTGCAAGGATCACAAAGCAAGCTATGGCTAATATTAACTTGTGCACCCAGCCCATTAGCTCAAATGCAGTTCTGCTTTTGACTTTTTATTGCTGATCAGTCAAGTGCTGAAGGCTATAATTTCAGCTAGCACAGGTGGTTAACATGACTGTTGCCTCAGGCTAGTACTTCCCCAGCACTCCTCCAGCATGCTTCTCTGCATACCCAGGAGGGGCAGAGAGGTGCCCTCACCTTGCCCTGCCAGAGTCCCTTCAGTCTTCTACCTGCAAGGGTCAGCCTTGGCTATTTGGCAAGAACCGCTGGTGCTGACACAAGAGTGTGAGTGCTGTAGCTGTCTCATTTAACAAGACTCTCCTCAGAAGATTTAGCTGTGAAAACAAGCTCTAAGAGCAGCCCCCACCTTGGCTATCCATATGTACAGATGAAGGGTAGAAGAGGAATGGGGGTTGAGGGCAGATATGACCTGCTTAGGGTAACATAGTAGTCTGAGGCTGAGTCAGTAACAGAACTGACATTTCTGTAGTCCTCACAGGTGTTGAAATTTCACAGAAATAAAGCCCATTCGTATTTATATGAGGTTGTTACTCTTGCTTACTTAATACCAGTGCTCACACATGGATTACCTGTTTACGACACGAGACAATATCAATTCACTTACTTAGGACCATTGCAGCTCTGATGTTAAAGGTGTGGGTTGTGATATCAGAACAACGGTCAATGCTGAAAGCAAAATCTTGCTGGTGATCTGTTTGGAGACAGAAGGCAGTGGGTAGCAAGCTGTATTTTTAAGAAGAAACTGACTGTATAGAAGAAAACAATGAAACATAGAAGTGTTATAAAAACCAGATTACATATTCCTTAAAAATTTCCCAAGATGTGCTCAAAGCTCCCATACCCTATGTTAAATGGTTACTTCTGTCCTTCCTGCCACTTCAGTTGGAAGCACATTCAGATGATAGTCTATCTGTGGCTAAAACCTACTGTGTGGGAAAATGAGCTAAGTTCAGGGAAATCAAGTTGGGTAGTCAGTACTCATGCAACAGTGAAGTTTTAGCACAACTGCTCTTCCCAGGGTCTGTGCGTTGCCATTCCTTCCTCAGCACTGATGAACAATGGGTTATGATGATGTTTTTTAACTCATTTGTATTACAAGATGGTTTGAAGTTGATTGGGAAACTGAATCCTGAAATGGGATGAAAAGTCCAAAAATAAAAATAAAATTGTGTAACTGAGTTCTGGCAGTATTTCATGCTGGGTCCCCCATCATGTGATATTTCTAACCCAGGAGTCTTTCTGTGAGACTTTAGCAGAGCTGGGCTCAAAGGTCAAAGTCAGCTGATGATTGACACGAACATGGCTCTTAACAGTTCCTACAATACCCCTTTCTGTGCATTAAGCTCCAAAACTCTTGTACAAACATAATTGCTTTCTCTCTACTTCCATCTTCTTCCTTGCTAGCCTCCATGAGACTCTGCTATGCCTTAAGGCTTGTCAATGTGTCACTCTCTGGTGACAGCCAACAGCAACAACTGACAGCTCAGCTGCCACAACCAACAGCATGTGCAAGTACTTTCCAGAGCTGTGGCTAGAGGTGAAAGATTTGGCCAGTTCAGAGCATATAATCTTGAGCCTCAAGGCTTTCTTTAGGCACAGGTTTGTTCCTCACAGTGGTTTTCCAGCCAGCCTGTGCATCCAACTTCCTTCTCTGTGGTAAACCAGAGAAGCAACTGCAACATGTGCAGAAGCAGCCACAGGCTCCCCAGTTTACATAGAGCTGGTGGTGACAAAATATAGACTTGGGAATTGAATTGTTTCTAAGTTATTGTTGCTCGAGGTAATCTTCTCACTGAATCAAAAATAATGAGGTGTGAGAATTTTCCTTTGCTGTGGTGAAACTTGAGTCACAAGCATTCTCTGTGAGGCTGAGCTAGCATCTTGATACTTCGTACTCTGACCCTACTTTTGCAGCAGTGCCCCACTGCTGTAGCGTCTGGCAGGGATCAAGCCTGGGTGACAAAAGCCTGATTGCTTAGAGGGGAGCATGAAATGAATAAAGTACTGGGGGGAGCTGGAGGTTCTAAGCAAGTCAGGCTTTGTGAGCACATGGATTGTCAGTGTGGTCCAAAAGGAGCTCTGGAGCCCTGAATTCTGGTAACTTATAAGAACTGTTAAAGGAGGGAGATAAAAAGCATTGGTACTTCCCAAAGCTCTGTGTCCCTGTGCTGGATTTTGTCCTCCATACAACTAAATCAGTCTCTGAAGTTGCGTGATGTGCTTGGGACAAAAAGTTAGTCCCTGGAGTTGTTTATCAGCTGAAGTGTGACAAGAGTCAGAGGGGCTATCTTTCCTCCCTTTCTATATTCCTGTCAGTTCTTGCTTTGCTATTGCAGCTTCAGAAGCTGTTGCAGTTGGGTAGCAGAGCAGTTTCCTGCTCCAGTACGAAGTGTTTCAAACTTCTCTTTTCTCCAGGACCGTTATGCCTGCTTCCTCTCTGGTCTTTACCACCTCTGAGGGCCTGGTTTCCGCTTTCCTCTGGACTTCTGCAAGAGCTCCTCTCATTTCTGTTTTGCATGTGGTGTGATGATAAGGTTCAGGAAACAGCTGCTCAGATTCAGAGCAATATGGGCATTGATGCCTGCAAATAGTGCTGGTTGTCAAATGACTAAAATTGTTGGCTCTGTAACTTCCAGAGGGAACTATGGTCAAAAATGGCACTGCTACATATATGATGCTCTTTTCTTTTCAAAGAGACAATGCTGTGCTTTAGTCAACAAATTAAATCATGATATTAGGACTAAAGTTGATTTTTTAGGTTCAAAATTTCTCATCAGTAACTGTTTGGATGAAAAGGGGATATTCATGAAACCAAGCTTCTCTGGAAAGCATGGACTTCTTACAATGAACCTGTCCCCAGAGTTGTTTTAGTTTGGGTATTTAATTTCTGTTTGTTTTGGGTTTTTTTCTATGGGTTGAGCTCTTTTCCCAGATGATCTATTTCATGGTGTGTTGTAGCTGTAGGTGTCTTCTACTGTGCTGCTAGTGATGCAGCATAGGACTCTGGTGTATCCAGAGAAGTGTTGTCCCAGAGAGCAAGATCATGTGGAAGTGCTCATACAAGAAATTAAAAATCCATGAATTGGAGCACTTGGATTTGGTGTTATTACTCTGTTGCTGAGAAACGTAAACTGTTTCACTGGCAAAGGAAGCCCCAATTAATTTTCTGACCATCTCCCTCTGGAAATTCAGGCTGTGACTTTGTAATCCAACATTTTGGATATTGTGGTGCATGTGGGGGCCTCCTGCTGAAATCGGTTGAAAGGATGGCTGTGTTGCTAAAGCTATGGTGCCAGGGAGTTTGGATTCCAAAACATGTAGGCAGAAAGGTTGTTGCTAAAAGGAAATTAAAGAAAATTGTGGTTTTTAACAGTTTGATAAGTGAAGATGACTGTAATTTCAGCTGTGTGCTATAAACTAAGGTAGTGTGCCATAGCCCTCTTTCTTTAAACAGTGAGGAGTCCCTCGTGTGGCAAAGGCAACTTGAGGCAGTTGCCATTTTTGTGTTTCATCTCAGATGCACAACTGTGAGTCACTGTGTGTCTCTTATGGAAGTTTAATACTTATTCTTCCTTGTTTGCCTTAATCTGAAGTGAGCTGGTTAGACTGAAAAAAATACATGTTATGTCTTTCACATGTGCAGAGCAATAACATTTACCGTTAAATCTCTAAAATACGTGGGGCTGCCCTTCAGCCTTCCACTTCCCTGCAACATTTCATAGTGCACAGTACTGTATGTTCCCAGACTTCCCTCCACCCACTCCCTTCAATCTGCTCCTTCTTCCATAATTAAAGCTAGAAACTCTTCAACTGGTTGCAGAGTTTTGCTTTTCCAGTTCAGTTTTGATATATTACCAACACTTAAAACATTGCTGGAAATTTTGCAAACGTTGAGGTTTATCAATAAAAATCTGCTCAATGAGGGGAAAAAGGGTGGGTTTTGTGTCTCTGTATTCAGGGCTTGGGCTGCAACATATTTACAGCTAGCATGAAAGGTGGCTGGGAGCAGGATTTTGACCGAAGTTTTTCTCTAGACAGTTGTAAATCTTTCCAGCAACTGATCTGAGAAACAGGCAAGTCGTCAGCTTTTGTAAACAATCAATGCGCTGTAAGATCTCTTAGAGCTGTTATTTGAACTTGATGCTGTAGCTAATGCTCTGCTCTCAACTGTATCTATCGCTGAATGTACAGCTCTTGCTGAAGACTGACTTACGTAGTACAATCCTGCTTCGTGAGAGGCAACTTTGGGACATTCCCTGGCATCTTGGCACTGATCACCCCTTACATGGCATAGTGCCAGCTGACCCCACGCATCTCACCTCCCTTTTCACCCTTAGCACCCCAAGTACACTAGTGGAGATTGATTGCTGTATTGGTTTGGTATGTGGTTTTCCTTGCGTATAACCTGTAGTGGCACCATAGTGCAAGGTTTCAGCCTGGCTTACTGTTGTACTCATAGCGATGAATTTGGCTGGGTTTTTCTAGAAGACTGAGCAGACATGCGTAGTACAGCCTAGAAGCTCAGATGAGTTCCTGAACTTTTCTTCCTAGAGTTTCTTTTCCTGCTCTTGTTTTTGGCAGGAGGTTCATAGGTAAATTAGCTCAGTCATACTTAGTACTGTATATATGTGACCCTCCTGCATGCAAGCCTTGTGCCTTTCATGGCGGTTATTGCCCCAGTAATAGGGACAACAGATGGGAACATACTTTCATGCCTCAGTTACTGCGATTGTGGGATCACCAGCTCATGCCCCTCTGAACATGGCTGTGCACCAAGCCACGGGACTCTGAGCTGGGTTTGCCCTTATACCCCACAGCCTCCTGTGCTCTGGGAGGTGATCTCTGGCAGGAAGATGAAGCAGATGGCTGGGAATGGTAAGGTGCTAACCTGCTATGGCTCTGTCCCTCAGAGCCTGAGCTGCTAGATAACTAACTGGGCATTACAGAAACTGCATGGCCAGATGGGAACCACCTGTTATAGGAATTTTGCTGGGCTGGTTTACAACAGCCTCTGTCTTTTATTCTTCTCTCTCCCTCCCTCCATCTTGTTAACTATCCTCTACTGGCTTTACTTTCATCTGAAACTACTCTAAAATCACATTGTTTCCAAATGAGCATGAAAATCGGTGGTGTGAGTGAATAGGCGCAGCAAGCAGGCAAGCTTTGCTTGCAAGAGTCCACATCTGTAAGTCTTGCAGTGCTGAGAAGACTGCAAATTGGTAAACTTTGGGTGTTTCAAAATAACACTTTTAGGAACAGATAAGGCACAGAACTGAATAGAGTGACATAGCAGCACTTGAGTAGGGTCATACAAGGACAGACTGGTGCTAGAGAAGCTGGAAATTAGCACAAGGAAGAAACATATTTAGTAATTACCCAACACTACTCACCTTCAAAGCTCTTAATTTTATTAAGTCATTAGTCCTTACAATATTCAAGGTGATAAAAGGAGAGGGAAAGAATGAGGAACTGTTTGGGATCTCAGACTTTATGTATTCACTCAACATTTTACCTTTAATGTCTATTTAAATAAATTAACCTGAATGCTCAAGGTTATATTTGACACTGAAATCTACTTACAAGGAACAGAGGAAGAAGCACCAGGTGAATTAGCAGCAATCTAGTTGTGCATCTAGATTTCTCTGAGCACCTTCAGTTTAATGAACTTCCCTATGGGCCTGCCTTCAGTGCATGGCACTGTTATGTCCAGACATGGTTGGGAGGAGCAGAGTGGCCCTCTGGTCAGAAGGAAGCAGAATAAATTGAAACACATGTTGGCTGTGACTAGTTTATCATGAGGATCCTTCATCCCAAGATGCTCACCTCAGACATAACCAGCTCCAGGCTTTTGCCTAGTTCAGACAGGCACTCTGGCCTCCTTTGCAGAAGTCATGGTATGTTTTATCTCCTGCACCTTTCTGGCTTGCTTAGGCATCATGGAGGTGAAGGAATAGGGAAGATTACAGTTCAGGTATCCTTAATGTCCTGGGGTATAGACTGTGGAAATTCCTCTTTACAAACAGCGCTATCAACCTCTGGTCTCTGAGGTCTGCTTAAACCTGAAGCTCTTGGAGATGTCTAATGGAGCGAATAACTCTGCTTCCTTTCTGATAAAACTTACATGACTGTACAGGGAAGCCTGAAGATTTGGTCTCAGTATAATCTATAAACTAAAAAAACACTAGCAAGAAAAATTTAAAATATGGCTTTAAAAAAAAAAGTGTTTATGCAATATTTAAATAATTTCCATTCCTATCAAGAATACTTAAAACTGGTAACACAAATAGCAAATATACACTGCTTGGTTACGTTAAGGCAAGGCATTAGTGGCTGGTGTTTGGCCCTGGTTTTGAAGCAAGATGATTCCAGTGTCTTATGAAATTAATTTAAATAAACGATGAAGACTGTCTCTTGCTATTTCAAATAAAACTCACCACCAAGTATAACTGATGTCCAAATTTGCAAATATTCAGAAACAGTAACTCAGAAGACTGGTAGCTTCTCCAGACATGCTGCTGGGGTGCTGAGTGCAATAGTAGCAGCACTTGGGGTTTGAGGATCAGATGCCGGATGGAGGGCTTAGCCTACAAGAAAAGGTCTTGAAGTATGGCAGATGGAGGAGGAAGGAAGCGATTTGCCTGGTAGCAAGCTGAGGTCACCCAGCTGCCACCTTTGGCTGTGTAGCTGCTGGTGGTCTGGGCAAGGAGCTGTATGGTGTCATGAGCTGGAGGAAAGTCCCGGTAAAGACAGGAGATGTGAGGGGGATTAAAGAGAGAATGTCTTTATTTGTTTGTTCTGTTGGTAAGAAAACACCATGCTGGAGGGCTGTGTTTGGGGACGGAGGTGTCACCACCATGCATAAAGCAGCCTTGCCAAAGACTTGACCTGAATCTCCCTGGCTTTTCCTGCCGGAACCACCTTTCTTGACAGCAGGCTTGTTAGAGCTGTTTGCCAGGGCTCAAGGGGAGGTCCAGTGTCTGAAGGTTCATGGAGACCTTCCTTTTGCTAGCGGTGGTATTTGGAAATGGGGGTTTCTGTGCTTTGTGTGGTATAACAAAGCCTTGTTTAAGCCTGCTTGAGAAGACAAAAGTGAGATACTGGCTTTGAGAGATAGCACATACAGATCTGTATTTTTATTTAATAATCCTGATTTGGCCTAGTTAGCTTGAGAGAGAAAGGAAGGCAGGGCAGGTTTCAGATACAGCAGTGTAACAAGAAAATGCTGCATTAATTTGGGCCCAGCAGGGAATGTATTAGAGAGAGAAAGTCTTTGTTCTTCTGTTCTTGTTGGTAAGAAAACACTATGCACTGCATGAGTAGGATGCATATAGTAACTGCCTGTATTCCTAATCAGACCTGTCTCTCCTCTCTTCATATGTTTTTTTTATCATTCTTTATATTGCTCTACTTGAGACAGAGATCTCTGGACATCAGTTCTTGCCAGTATGACTGGAGATTCACAACAAACTTGCAGACGTGTCAGAAATAGAACCAAACATTACTAGAAATTGCCCTGCTGTTAGACACATGCCATGCTCTGGGATAGCAGGCTTTACCACTGATTATACAGAACAGTAATCAGCAGCATATAAATGGGCTAAATGTTCCCATTTTCCCAGGATGCGTTGAAATCCACCACAGGAGTGTGGCAGTAAGCTATAATTGGAATGGCATACTCCCTCTGCTGAGGGAAGTAGCTGGCTTCCTGCCTGCCCCATCACCGCTGGATCGTTTGACAGGAGCTATCCATCTTCAGGTGATTGAATTAATTTGGGGCAGCTTTCAAGATCCTAGATTTTGGCAACTGGTAGTTCTTCTGGGTTTAAAGCAGCATCTGGGACAGATCATAGGTTTTGGATTTAGCATGCGATGGTTCCATTCAGGGTATTTAGGTCTCTTGTCCCCAATGGCCACTGCTCCTCCCATAAGTTTTAGGTTGCCATAAGCATCCTTGAAGTTGGTGCAGTGACACCAACACACAATGCTGAAGTTCTTTTTGCATTTTTCTAAGGTGTGTTAATTTTTCTTAGATTATTCTGGATATTTTTGCTGATGGATGTTAAACTGCTGAGAGAACCTGATCTCCTGCCTCTCTTTTTTCTTTGGTAAACTGTAAGCATTATAGGGTCCAATCTATTCTGAGGCCTTGATGACAGTGCTAGATGAGATAGTGTGGCAATGTCAAGAAAGCCTCGCAATGCTTCATATGCCTACACAAAGCTTTACACTGGGGCATTTATGAGCAACTGTGGTTTGTTCTTGCTCCTGTTGTGATGCAGTGAATGTGCCTTTTGATAATTTCTACTTTTATATAATACAGGAAGCTAATCTCAAATTTTCATCAAACTGTTAACATAGCTGTGACTCACCTGTTCAGTATACTAGACTACTCTCTCCACAGAGACTCAAATTTAGTGTGCAGTAGCAAATAACAGTTCTGCCTTGCCCATGGTACTTGACTGTAATGCAATATACAATTTTCTAGGTATGTCTCTCCTATTTGTTTCCAAAGGGGAGAACACCTTTTCCTATGGCTTGCCTTGCAGGCTCTTACCCCTTCTGCTTGCAGTTCTTTAGTGACTCAGTAGCTACAACCAAAGACATGACAGAAGTCAATAGGTAGAAAATGTGTCTGCTAGTTGAGATTTAGCATCTGGAGATAAGCAGGAGGGGCTGTCATACATAAACAACCCTCTTTTACAGTCCATGATGCAGAACATTCATTGATTTGATGAGAAAACCTCAGAGAATTAAATTAGGTGGGAAAATTTAAAGCATGGTGGGAAAACTTCAGCTGAGGGTAATCTCTCTGCTACTAGGCTCAGTGAAAGCATTAACACTGATTTTGCTAAATGGTTCAAAGTCTAGATGCTGAACCTAATGTTACTGCCAGAGTACCTTGGAGGTATGAAATTTGTCTCCTGTTCCTCCTTACCATTTACATTTTAAAACTTACTAAAACTTACCTCTCTAAAAGAAGAGGTAAAATTAAATCAGAACCAGTTTAAGAGGTCAC
Organism: Athene cunicularia; assembly: GCF_003259725.1. Taxonomy (NCBI): domain Eukaryota; kingdom Metazoa; phylum Chordata; class Aves; order Strigiformes; family Strigidae; genus Athene; species Athene cunicularia. The sequence continues at coordinate 61,292,384 of NW_020799095.1, forward strand.
ATAGGAAAAGAAAGTTTTAATCCTTTCTAATGAAGCAGAGAATAAAATAGATAAGGTAGTTTTAATTCACAAAGGGACCAAAACTTTAGAAGATTTGCATGTGCACTCATATCTATGTTACCTTAATTCTGATGACAGCTTCTGTTTGTTAGGATCTGGTGCCAGAAATATGCATGTCAGCATCTGGACTTCTCCCTGGAATAAGTAAGCTATACCAAATGAGTGTAGCAGCAAGGCTATGACACTAAGACAGCTTGGACAGAGCAAACAAACAAAAAAATGTTTTCAAGTGAAATTCTTAAGTTCTTTGATTGTTTGCCCATTAGCGATCTATGTAACAAAAGATCAGAGGGGAGCTAGTGTCATGTGGCTTTAAATAATTTAGAAGCAGAAGCAATTGCTGGAGACTGCTTGAGGGAAATAAATAAATAAGTCAGAGAAGCATCTGGCTCAATCTGTCTGCTAAAAACAACCAAAGAATAATGGGAAAAGAACCTTTTTTTACCAAGTGTCTAGAAGAACATTTGCCCTGAAGATGCATGAGGTGAGAATTTTTTGCAGACTTTTCTTTGACAGCTGAAGCTATCAGACTACTTACATCCTTTAACTAAAGGATCTAAGTGTGTAGCCAAGGGGGAAAATGGATCAGTAATGTCAGATGACATAGAAAACAGGAAGTGCTGTGCTGTAAAATTAGTGCTACAGTGATGGCAATTTAGCAGGTTTGTTTACATGTTGATATTGCTGATTGAGCAGGGATGGGTGTTACAGGCCTCTCCCTCTCCCTCTCCCTCTCCCTCTCCCCTCAAAGAAGAGTTTAAGAGGAGGGTGTCTGTACTGCGCTGTCTGAACAGAGTAGTTCTACACCAGAATAACCTTGCTGACTTCAAGGGGCCAGCCGTTTTAACACAGATCCAAATCTGAGCCCACAATTTTAAAGAAAAGCCATACAAATGAGAGTTTCTCTATCTGCAAATACAATCCAGTGCAACCTTGTTCTGAAGTGGGCGGTGCTGCTCTCTCTTCAACTGTAGCAATGTAGGGTAGGAAAAAGCTTTACAGAAATGACCCTGCTTGAAGTGTGACATAGAGTTATAGAAGCAGTTATGGAGCTCAGTGGACAAAAGTTCAGACTGACTTTGCTCCGTTTAGGAAGAGGCATTGGCATGTAAGAATAATTCTGTAGATGACCGTAGGGCCCTGCTTCTTTGTCTAGCAGAAGGCATTAATTAAAGCAAATGGTTACCCATATCCCTAAATATTTTTTTAAATTATTTTTAAATCTGTAGATATGCAGATATAAAGCTTCATATTTAGGTTCTGGAAGTTGAAATTAATACTAATTGGTTGCTCCTTCTCCTGAAATTGCAGCTAATGGCTATTAACCTTGATTCAGATGAAAAAGAAGGCAAGGCAAAGTCAGACATGAATTGGGAAATGTGTTTGACAGTAAAAAAAAAATCCCATGTGGTCTGAACAGTGTTTTATAAAGCTGAGAGAATATTTCTCAAGATGTCATCTTCAAATACTACTATTTTGACTCTCCTGAAGATCTCCCTGGAATCCCTGTTATTTACTCCCATGCACAGAAAACAGTCCTTAATGGTTGATTCTTTCCAGCCCCTTTCTAAGAACATTCTGCCTTATCAGTAACACTTTCTGCACTGTCAAGAAATCAGTTTCAGGCAGCAGACAGCTCTGAAATATCCCAGGTCCTAATCTAAATGTTGAACATTATCCCAGAGCATACTGGTCTGGGTTTGCTGGTCGAAACAAAAGCAGTCATTCCGAGACACAGATTTGTTGATGTAGGCCCAACTAACATTTAAAGAAAGAGCTGTAAAAATAGTTGGAAAATGTTTTTCATGTGTCTGCGGCAGCAGTCACCTGCTATGAGGAGGGCCCTATTTGAATACTACATTTTAAGAATGTTTTCATGGCTAATTAAGACAATTAGGCTTACATGAATGGTCTAGAAGCAGGTGCTGGTAGACACTTTGAGGAGTTGTATTTTGTAGTCTCTAACTGCATTGCACTTTGCACTTTCAGGTGGATGCCTGACACTCGAATAGCACTGGAATCTGCTTGGGGCACTTTGCTACCATTGCCTTTCTGTTCCCAGACAATTGTCTTTTAAAATGTAGCTGGAAAGATCAGAAGAGCTATTACTGTAAAAATCACTGTGAAATTAAAAGGGATAGAAATCAGCCATTTGTGTAGCAGGTTCTTTTCATGTCTCTGCATGGACTTGCCAATTATGGTTCTCTTTTTCTCAGCTGGAGATGTTAACCTGTGTTGCTTTTATCTCAGGATTCCTGCCCAGGTTTCTAAAGTGATTTGTGGTCATTTGAGATCTTCTTTCATTTTTGTCACTTGCTCCTGGGAGGAAAAGTGGCACTGATGGGAAATGTTTTGCTATCTATAGACTGTCTCAGTGTTATGTCTCCTGTGGTTAATATACAGGAGGCAGCATACTGTCTATTTACTTTACTTTTAGACCACCCGTCTCTCAGTCTGGGTTTCTCACCACCAATTTGCTGCTGAGAATTTTTGTCTGACTTCTTTTATTGATCACTAGGGTCTTGTCTAGTCCTTTCTTTTGATGCATGCCTTAGGGTCCTGGATACTGAACGTTTCATTTAATGTAGCTGGGTGGGAATGTGGATCTTATATATAGGATCCAGAACATGGAGTGAGGCTGGGGACTTGATGCGCGCCTGTATCTTATACATTATAGGGGCAGGAAGCAGCTAGGAGCAACTGTTTGCAACAGGGAATTGGGACTTGCTCTTGGGTACAGGATATTGCTACGCTTTCTCTGTCTTCAGTTATCCACCTAAGATTGCTACATTTATCACAGTTATATTAGCTCATAATTTTGGCTTTAGTCAGATTTTTACTGCATTATAGGAGAGGATCTGATAAACTGCAAAGTAAAAACAAACACTGAGCTCCTTTTGAAATGCTCAGACTGAACTCTATTAATCTCTCGATAGAGGGCATTCAGCTCGAGAAATAAAGTTGTGAAGCACTTGGCTAAAATTCTCTCAACTTCTGTAAATTTTACTTGATTCAACCCTGACTCACTGATAACATCCTAGAGTTTATAGTAACAATAATAGAAGTGATATCTGATCCTCTTGAAGCCAGCAGAGAACCCTTTATCCAAGATTTCATACTAGACACCTCATTGTGGCTACTGTGTCCCAAAAATGTGTCATCCTCTGGCATCTTCAGTGGAGCAGGAAGTGCCATGGGGAATTTCTCAGACTGTAAGGCACATGCGGAGCAGTCTTCCTCTGAAATACCTAAAGAGAATGGGCAGTTGCCTAGCATTGACTCTGCATGATGACAATCCAAATTTGTCATGAGAAGGATTTTTTGGGAAAGGGTCTTGTTAAACCTAGGCACTAGAATGTCTGTTCCCTCCTGGGTGAGAACAATTGGTGGGACAGAGCTAGAGAACAGAGGTATGTTCTGCCCATCTAGATGTGCTTTACAATGAAATGAAGTGGGAACAAGGCTTGCCCTCTCCTGAAATTGGCACCTTAGGCACTGTTATGAGCTTGTCAGTGAGCTCAGTAAGAACAATGCCTTCTCTGAAGGAATGACAGTAGTGTGTTTGGATTTATTTTCCCCACCTGTAGATTTTTGGGCTCAGCTCAAAACACCTTATTTTTCTGCTTTATGCAAGCTACCAGACTGTGAGCTAGATCAGCAGAGATGCAGATGGTGCCCCCTGGTCTGATTCTACAGGTGTGGTAGCCTCTGGAAAAAGGCAGGGCAGGACATTGTGACAGCCACTGTGTGTTGCCACAACTGAATCTGCCAAAGCTGTTAAGGGAGTGAGGAATCTGGCTTCAGACAAGGAATCTGATTTAATTCTTGCATTGTTTCCACGTCTGTGTAATCTTCTCATCTCCTATAGCGGTGCGCAGGAGAACAGAAAGCCACTCTCGGTGTTGGGACCTGACCTGTGTGATCTCTGGCTTGTGCTTCTTAAGCTGTGAATTCCTCCTGAATGAATGTACCTCCCACCTTTCTGTGTGTGGCAAATCAAAATAAGTGGCACAAGCTCTAAACAAATGCATTTTATTAGCTAGGCCAGTGGTGCATAGTACGAAGCAATGCCTGACTGACATGTGCCCAGCAGACAAATTTCATCATGATTTGAATTGACTCAAAACTATAGCCTGTGCCTTTGGTCAAGGCATCTCATGCTAACTGAGACTGTTAAGGGAACAGAATTAACTTATACAATGAATTATTACTGAAATAAAGGTAATACCAAAGCTTGTATTCAATATCTAATTAAATATTTTCCTAATGCAGTATACCCATTTATAATATGTGAAGCCTGACTTTAGTCTTCTGGGAGTGGGCCAGTAAAGAATAGCATTACAAATATTTATTTACTTCTCTTGTCCCTCACTGGCTTTATTTTAATGGGTGTGCAAAACCGCATGAAAGCTACAGGGGAGAAAAAGCCCCCTGGGAAACCCTTTGTATCAGGATGAATTGGAAAAACAAACTCTAGGGTGCTCATTTGCCATGAATCGCTTTTCACATCACGTGCGGAAAATGAATGAGGCGTCTGTGAATCTAATTCCCTTTGTCCCAGTTGTAAAGCAGATCAGCACAATAGGAGAGGCACAAGGCCAGCAAAGCAGGAGGTGGAAAGCAGGCACCATTCAGTGAATTCATTTTCAGTCATTCCAGTGCCGCTTGCTCCATTTCTCTACAGATTTAAAGAACAAACAAAACCCTATGGTTCCTGGGAAATGCCTCTGTTAAGTGCTGCTGCCGAAGTCTCGCTAACCGCGGTGGCAACGGTGCAGAACACGAATCCCTCCCACTGTCACGCTGGGTCCCTTGCTACTCCAAGTGGGAGGACAGAAAGCACATCACCACAGCCTTGCCGCAGTGTGTTGAAGAGTCTGTGTCCCAGGGGTAAAAAAGATAAAGATTTAGGGTCTTCCATTCTGCCTGGCTTATAAGCGCCTCTCACTGCATTAAGAAAAACTTTCTTGCCCAGCTAAAAGGAAAATGGAAATTAAAAAAATCTCACCACAGCTTTTGTAATATATTTCCAAGTTGTCCTCTTTGCAGACTGTGTGCGTAGGCCATTCAGTGCTGGCATTGATGTAAAGCAGGACTAAGATGAGAACAAGAGTATTTGATGTCTTCATGATGGTGGTGGTGGTGGTAGTTTGCAGGATTACTTCTCTGTTTCTTGTGAACCCTCTGTGGAAGGAGTTATTCCTTTCTCCAAGGGAGATGGGAGTTAACCAGATTCATGCCTGTAGAAGGGTTAAGTGAGCCAATGCAGCCTTAGCTTACCACAATGTGGTATAAACAAGAGGCTAATCAAAACTGGAGGGTGCTATTTCCGTGTGCTTTAGACTTCTGCTTTCTGCTTCATGTTAGTTTAGACTAATGACAAATGAGCTAATCACACCTACTCGCTGCCCAGCATAGCCCTGCTTCAGTGCCTGCTGGAACAATGCAGCAAACTGTTTAGTTTTTCTCTCGCTGTCAGTTTCTTCACTTGAAGTCAAAGCATTTGGGTCAAGACTTCAGAAAGGCTTATTTAGCCCTTCCGGCAGCAAAACATTGTGATCCAAATCACCCCATCTTAATCACACACAGTCAGACCAAATTTTGCAAGGTGGACAGTTTGGTTTCTATGTTCTTCTTAGTAACAAATCTATCTGCTAGAGGGAAGTGTGTCTGGTGAAGCTGACACCAAATAAACATGCCTTGAAACTTTTAGGAATGAATCCTTTCTACTTGACTATGCTAAATCCTGTATTTATGTTCATTTTGTTCAATGGTTTTAAAGAATGTACTATGTAACAGTATACCCTATCAGGTAAACATAGACTTTTTTTTTCTTTCTGCCTTTCTAGTTATTTAACTGCCCACTAGCGATACTGTGCATTTCTTATTTGCACTAGATTTTTTTGTTTAAGGCTGTGCTTTATGTAAAAATTAGTGGTTGTTGCAGATAACAGGGAATGATCAGTAAGGAAAGGAGTGAGTGTTTCTGCATCTCCAGTAAACTTCTCCCAATTCAGTTTAAGATCCAGGATTGGAATAGAATTTCAAACTGCAGTTGCCAAAAAAGGTCTTTTCTGGACAGAGCACCAACTGGAAAAAAGCTATAAGCTAAATTCAACCCTAAAGCAAATGTCTGCAATAGTCTTTTCTGAGCTGGAGACAAGGAGAAATTGGCTCTGTAGCATGACAGAGTTGGATAAAAGATCATTTTGGCCATCTCAGTCTTTCTTGCTCTGAAAGCTCCGAGATATCATTTGCTCTGCCACTGAGTAAAGTTGAAGAGGGAAAAGCCTATGTACTTTGGTGAGCAGGAGAGCACCTAACAAAATAATTAGGAAATAATGCTGAACAATAGAGCTGTTCCTCAGGCAAAATCCTAGCCTGAATGAAGGTAGTAAAAGTAATCCCATAGATTAAAGAGGGAGCCAAGATTTCAGCCATGATGTATTAAATTTAAAAGCCAATTCAATGCAATCCAAGAAACCTTGCTTTGAATAATGAGGCTCAGGCCTGCTTCATGTTTTTGGGTATTATCATAATGGTAAGTATTACATCCAGGGCAGGGTGAGAATCCAGGCAACTGTCTTTAGGCATGGAACATGTATGAGTCATGGAAAGAGATCTGGGTTGTAGATCTGTCTGGTTTGACTGGACTTTAGTTGTACCTACCTGATGAAAGTGAGCTGATGAAAGTGAGAGCAATTGCAAAGGGAATAGTAAGGGAAGACAATGTTTGGGATTACTGTAATACTTTTAAACTAGAATCTCATAAAGTGAAAGTCCATTCCCACTGAGGTCTACAAATACAGCAAAAATCAGAAATAGCAATTTATTACACAATGCAAAGTACTTTAGATCAGGACTTTTTTTTTTTTTTTTTTTTTTTTTTTTTTTTTGGAATGACATCATCATGGTCCTCAATTTAAAATGTCACCTTAATGCTCAATAACAATGAACAAAGCAAATCAAATGATAGGGCAAATGCTTCAAAGAGAGATCCACTGGGATTCACTAAATAAACCAAATCAGCCTCTCAACCTCTCCTCAGATGCCAATCATTGGAAAATGGGAAAATATGTGGGGGGAATACCAGCATGCTTGCCCTGCTTTTACTCTTCTCTGTATTCTTGCTTGTCCACACTGCTGGACACAGATTACTGGATTAAACGGAGCCTCACTCTGAACTAGAATGGGTTACCTGGACACTGGGCTTGTTCTTTACCTCCCTTTCCCTCTGCCCACTCCATCCTGTTGGAACAGTGTTGCAGGTGCTTGCAGCTTTCGAAGTGCTGACTCGAAGTGGTCTTTCATCTTTGTAGAAGCCCTGTGGCAGCTGCTCTGCAGATATCCAGGAGTCTAGGCCTTGCCGTGCAGAGATTTCAGTTTAAGCACAAGCAGACAGCCCAGTGAAGTGGGACAAGGCTAGATTTTGGGGATACAAGTCTTCCTACTTCACTGAAAACAGGATGGCTGGGGTAGATCTCCTAGCGGAAATGAAATATGACTTTGTAGATGAGCTCAGGAGCTCTGCTGTACACAGGCAAGTGCCTGCACCATTTCCCCGTCTGGTGCATAGAATGTTTCTTGCTCTTTTGAGACAGCTACTTCATCCTTTTTTTTGGCAGTGCTCCTGACACTGACTCAAAATGACAAGTCACAAGATTTTTTTGTGGGTGCGAGGTTGGAATGTATGTCTCAAGTAGTTTTTGGGTAGCCAATGTTCTGAGGGGAAACAGCCACGATAGCTAATGTTTTGGAAAGCTGTGCTGTCACTTCCACTTTGCCCCACCATGTTGTTCTCAGTGGGAAGGGAATTTTACTTAGAGTGGTTCAAGTTTACAACGTGTACTCCAGACACTGTTTCGCCATTTCATTCCCTGTGTAATCCTTGTATCTCCTAGAAAGAGCTTTATTACCAACTCCATCTGTTCTGAGAACTGCTTTCCCTTCAAACAGCCGAAGCCTGTGGGATGAGAAACTACATCTAAACGAAGTGGTATCAGTGCTGGCAGTGGGAATTCTGTTTTGGCAGGTTGTTTAGCTGGCCAACAAGCGTGTTTCTTTATCTGCCTGATCGAAGGCTTTGACCATGGAGATAAGCAGCTAAAAAATGCCTGTAAAGAAAGCTATTTACTTAAAGAGGGGCAGTGGCTTCATGTATCTAGAGCACTCTTCACCTTGTTTGGATGCTTGTGCAGTATTAGAGAGTGAAAAACCTGTTGTTTATCAAGAAGATTACTATATCTGTAATATAATTGGGAAGAGTAAAAGATATAAGGCTAGCAGACTAGTAAGCAGACAAAGTTTACATCAATATCTGTAACTTCTTGGGTTGGCTGATAGAAGGCGGCTGATACAACTGTATCAGCAAATTATACACCACTCTCCCCAGGTAGCTTATACCACTAGCCTTTAACACCTGCCACTAGTAGTACCAGTTTATTGCAGAAAGTATAGCAATAAAGAGGTCATTTTGGTTTGGTTTTGTGGCTTGTTCAGTTCTGATTTTTTTTTTTTAATTCCTTGTTACTTCAGAGTCCAATTCTCCCCTTTTAGAATGCAGTCAATGTTGTCATAACTGATTTAACAGACAGCAACATATATTTGATTAAACAACATACTATTAAGTGCCTAATTATAGATATACTATTAATAGATACAGTTGCCATTAATTTACAATTGTATCATTTTGCACAGTTATAACTAAATATAAAACTAATTCTCATTCTCAGATCTTATAAATCACACCCAACTATTTTATTATAATGGTGCCACCCTTCTCACCCACACCACTTGGTGCCAGAGTGCGATCCTGTCCCTCTTTACTCGTCCCTAATCTTTCAGGCACAGACCTGATGGAGAGAGTCATACGGGTTGTCTGCAGGGCTTCCCTTCAGTGTCCTGGTGGGCTTGGGTGCACAGGTAGCTTCAGTGCTGTTTTTAGGTGCCTGTACCTCTACTGTCAGAAGATCCCACCCTCTTTTTTTCTTTATCTGATATTATGTCTTATTCCTCCTTGTTTCTGTTTCAGGATCCATCCTCTTTGTCCTTCCTTTACCAGCTCCCTTTCTTTACCCCAACTCTCTGGAACCAAGCAATACGCCTCTTTCCACCTCCTCCCACCTCCCTAGTTCTGCTACATCTGTACTCAGATTTGATCTTTCTAGCACCTTTAGTCAGGCTGTGGTGGCCTTACAGGATATTACTGATACAGTTGCAGAGGCACAGGCAGCTTCCTAAGACTGCATTCTAAAAATCCTCTACAATTAACTGGTTCATACTGGCAATGCTTTTTTTGCCTTTTATTTCATACGCTTACTAAGGCAAATTATTCTACTTTAGCCTTGATTCCTCTACCCACCCTCAATTAATGCAAGTAGTTTCATATCTGAGGTGCAGACTGCATACCAGAGCAACAAAGCTATGTGGATTTTTTTATGCTCTGTTTTGCTCTCACACAGCATCCTTGCCCTTCAATTGTTTTAATTAATCTCTGGGTTCCCTGCAGAGGTTTAGCTAGTCATAAAGCCTGGTGCTCCAGCAGGGCCTCTTGCTTGTGTTCATATGACTGCACTTACACTATGACTTTTGCCAAAATAGTTCTGGGTATGTTGTTTTTCCTGTGCTCCTAGCCAATTTGCAAAAATTTTTCAATTGTAGACCTGGATAGTGCCTCACCTGATCTCAGCAACGGGGTTTCCTCTTAAGAGTTTCTTATATTTAGAGATTTTTTTTTTCTCTCTATTGTGCAAGTCCAGTATGGGTGAGTCCTAACCAAAGTTTAAGTTCTTTCAGGCCAAAATGCTTTTTTCTTGCTTTTGGCATCTTTGTGTACACTTGTATCATACAATGAAACATTTCCACAGAGAAAGCTTCACTGATTTTTCTTCCTTTGTCATGCAATTCCATCTCAACAAAAGCTTTCTGCTTCATATTTCACAGCGTGGGTCTCCTGCTAGTGAAAGACAGTGAGTGAAAATTTCTCAGCAAATAGATGAGACTTTTCAGAGGCGATACCTTCACTCTCCATAAAAGTCAACTTTTCCTACTGTGCTTGTAATAGTGTGTTTAATATTTTAATTAAAACCCAACAAGGCCTAGAAATGCAATGCAAGCTAATGTGCCGCCACCACCCATTTCTAGCTGCATCTGAGAGATGAGTTTTGTTTTCTGAGATCTTCACAGTGCTGGAGGTGTTTGAAGTGCTGCACTGTCAGCAGCATGCCTTATGGGGCTTAGGCACTCCATAAGCTCTGCAGGAGCAGAGACCAGTGGGGCCTCGATCCCCCAGGCTTTTCCCTTCCATGGGATGAGAAGGTTTCTGGGACACACCAGCCCTATTGGCTGCCAACGCAGCATCTGCTTGGTGGGCACCCAGCTCCTGCAGTCACCCCTTGTCCCTGCAAGTGCTCCAGGACCAAACTGAGAGCTGGGGCTGAGACTGCTGCAAAGCGACAAAATTTGGCGTAAGCAGGACTTGCAGGTGGGGCTGCTGTTTTGTGCTTTCTCTGAGCACCGTTAAGCTGAGCTTTGAGCTCTGGCATGCTCTTAGCACAAGCCATCTGGCTGTCTAGGGTTGGACAGCTGCTCAGGAGTACCTGCTCCTTATGAAACACTGGTGCTGTTTGTGTATTTCGTGCGACTTCATGGGTTTATACAGGTCAGCTTTTAATTACTTTGACACCTTAAATAGTAGCAGACTACTTTGAGCCTTTGAGCAACCTGACCTCGTGGGGGGTGTCACTGCCCAGAGCTGGGGGGGTTGGGACTAGATGATCTTTAAGGTCCCTTCCAAACCATTCTATGATTCTACTGTGTTAGCTGCTTTGCTAATTTTAATTTCTCTTTCTAAAATTAAAGCTTTCAGGAAAAGGGACTAGTCAGTGGTATGGGGGAAAAAAAAAAGAAAATAAACTTCATTCTTTTTCTAATTTATATTAACAGTTCAGAAAACTGTCTAAGTTTGTATGTTGGTACAACTTTTCAGGACTCCATCTGGAGTCTACAGCCTGTGAGATAGGCTAAAGGTTCCTGGTTCATCTGCTATCAAGTGAGAGTGTGTGCACTTGCACCCACATACACACCTTAGGCCACGCAGCTGTGATAGGTATGTGCAAAAGTGAAGCCTTGTACAACTTTCTTCTCGTTACAAATTAGCATTTTCCTGGAATAAACTGGTGGACGGTGATGGAGAAAAGGCGGAATTAAGCTGCTGTCATGAAGCAACCACGTTCTTCTGATCCAGAGGAGGGCCAGAAAAATGATCAGAGGAGTGGAAGACCTCTCCTATGAGGAAAGGCTGAAAGAGTTGTGGGTCAGCCCAGAGAAGACTCCGTGAAGACCTTATTGCAGCCTTTCAATACTTAAAGGGGTCTTATAAGAAAGATGGGGACAGACTTTTCAGTAGGACCTGTAGTGATACGACAAGGGGTTTTAAACTAAAAGAGGGTAGATTAAGACTAGATATATGGATATTCCTGTTCTAGATATAAGGATATTCCTATATACATCCTTATCCTAGATATTCCTATCCCTGGAAACATTCAAGGTCAGATTAGATCAGGATCTGAGCAACCTGGTCTAGCTGAAGATGTCCCTGCTTATTGCAGGGGATTTGGACTGCTTTTAAAGGTACCCCAAACCATTCTATGATTCTGTGAATACTTGTAGATTTTTAACATTTGAATCCTTACATTTATAATGTCCAGTGTTTCAAAGACTTGTATGCAATTTCTGTGTTGTGATTGTATAGCATCTTCATACAAAAACATTGAATATTTGTTAAAACTCCATTTAACTCATAAAGTTCTAGAAGACAAGATGGAAAGATTCTGGGTTTTGGGCTTGTAGACTTACGTTGGTAGTAGAAGCAGCATTTGAAACAGGTATGAAATCAATGGGTGGTAACTAGGCAAAAGCAGTTGTCTGGTTTGTAGCTTTCATTTATCAGTATGTTTTTATTTCCCTCAGTTGTACTGCTATGCCAGGGACTTTCTGCAGTGACACAAACTCTGTGCTCAGCCCTAAGGAAAGAACTAGGTATGGCCTCTTCTCTTTGGCACCTTCTTTCCGTAGGGAAAAAAGTATTGGAGACACAGAAAATGTGTGATCATGGTAAGTTTAGAGAAGGAAGGTGGTTTTTATATACTATCTCTCTGCCATTTGTTTGCATGCAGGAAGAAAATGTAGGATGAATTTGTTCTGGTGCTCTCCGAAGAGGATAGCCGCACGTGATGTGATTAAGTGGCACATATTAATGTACAGAGTGAGCGACTGAGAGTTTGTGATGTTATTCTTGGACGAGTGTTGCTAGATTTGTCAACTTATCCACAGTGTGCACCTTTGAATTAGGTGAGGAAAAGAAGAAAGCAGACAGCACCACTCACAGTAGAGGCAGTGATATATGCATACATTATTTGTGGCTTGCATTGCATATTTGTGATGCAAGCATACATGAGCCTAAGGCTGAAAAGAAATTCTGGCCTTAGAGTCATGTGGTCTCTCAAACCATAGCAGGGGTGGAAGTGACAAAACCAGCTTTGGTGCAAAGAGAAAAGCATTCGTCTGCTTCTGCATCTTTCCTTGTTGGTTACACCAACCAGTCTCAATAGCTGTGCAGAGTTATTACTGTGGCAGTTGGGTTTTGAGGTGGGTGGGAATTTTCTCGTGAATACTGTTCTTCTCAGAAAATACCACTTCACTGAGTCCAAAGCTTCTTATGGAAGTGCTGGTACAATGTGGTGGGAATGTGCATACGAGCTGGGGAGTTTCCTCAGCACCAGGAGCAAGCACTGCAGTTAGCAGAAAGCTTCCCTTCCAGAATAGCCTGTATAGGTTGAGGAACTTTTTTACTTCTTGTGAGGCTGGAGTTCAAAGCAAGGACTTGTATGGGGACTTCTCCTGGGCTAACAGATTCTGAGCTGCCATGGGGGTGGCCTCCTTTTGTTCAGATGCTCAGAATGGGCAAAGCTTTGAAACCTCAACCTTCCAAAGAGTGACGAAGGGTGTTTCATTGCTGCTGTGCTGTCCCTTCGTAGGACTGCCTCTCAGTGCATGGCAGCAATATGGTGAGGGACTGTTTTGGTGAGCAACCTTTAATTAGCTAAGGAAACAAACAGTCTCTGGCTTAGTGTGAACTTGGCAGGTCTCATTATGCTAGGAGTCAATCTCCTGTGATGTTTCATGGCTGTGCTTGTGAGCAAGCTCTTCGGCCAGGCAATGTGTTTGAACTGGTGTTGAATCAGATCACAGTGGATCGATGGCCTCTATTAAAACCCCACAGCCCTCCTGGGTGGACTGAATTTGTTTGCCAACATTGTGGTGCTGGTGTGCAACTCTGGATCAATGCAGATTGGTGCTGGTTAGGCAGTGAGGAATGGTACACCGGGACAGTTGAACCGAGACATGTTGGCTTTTGTAACTCTAGTGTAAATGGGTGTTTCTTCACCCTGACTAATGGAGTTTTCTCTCTGTTGGTGGTGAAGTGACTTTCTCTGTAGAATAAGATCAGTTTGGTGCCTGAAAAATTCTCAGTGGTGCCCAGGTGCTTGTTCCGTAATACACCCCAGGACCTTGTGACAGAATAGACTCAGCAAAGGATTAGTTAATGTTTGACGTAAGGAACAGAGTTTCTGGCCCTACAGACAAATTCTGTTTATAGGTGACTCAACAGGGAAGGAAGTGATATCTCGATATCAAGTATCTATAACCAAATGCATACAGTGGAATGGTGTGAAGTTTTGTAGTTGCACAAGTTTTGTGTTGGGGAACTCAGCAACTCTGCAGTGCTTTTAGATTGTATAATATAATCATCCATAAGAAGGGATGAATGTCCAAAATAGCTCCCCTTGTGTTTCTGGATCACCTAGTAGTGATAGTCTTTCTCCCCTGAAATGATCGAGTTGACTTCCACACAGGCCTGACATGAAATCTTTAAAAATGTTCTTGTAATCATGTGCTGGCAGGTATGTAAAGAAGTGTCTGTTCACTGAGAGCACTGTAAAAGGGAGAGCAATTGAAAGTGAAGGTCTCTTACCACCAACAGACACCATGGACAAGCAGCTCGGCCCTTTCAGGCAAGAAAGCAGGGCTTAAATTAGGCAAGAATTTGGATTTCATTGACCTACTTTGCCATTTTCTCCCTTTTGGTACCGGAGCATTCCCTAACCTATCCTATATTTGTCCTCTCCTTTGACTGACAGGTGGTGAGGTTGGATTTGTTTGGATGCATGGAAAAAAGGAAGCGAAGGAACTACAGCTGAAAGAAGACTATAGACTGTTTTCTGATGGATTTTAGGAGTGAATTTCAGACTGGTCAGTCTACTGCCAAAAAGTTGTGAGTCTGCAAATGAATTTCATAGCTCCTGCTGCTGTTCTCCCAGCTACATTCTTCCAGGAGAAGCGTGTCTGCTAAGGGATTTTGCAGTTGGTCCCTGAGTTTATCCTGCTGTTCCTAGACTGTGAAACAGTGTCCCTTTGTCGTCAGCACGATGCCAAGGATGAGAATGCAGGGAGGTCACTTTCTTGGTGGCTTCCACTGTTGATTCAAATGCTGCTTCAGTGGAAGCTGTCACTCCTTCTGTGTTGAGCGTTACTGTAATTGTGCAGGGAGAGCTTGGCTGCTGCAACTGAATCAAAGTCTGACAGGAGGGAGCAGAGTCTGCTACAGGCTTCTCCCTCCGGGGTGATGGGGAAGGACATGCTACATCCATCCCTTTCACGGGTCCTCAGGGGACAGAGCTGGTAGAGAGATGGCTTCAGCCGAGGTGGGGGGGGGGGCTCAGACTTGCTGAAATCTGAGTTGTCTGCTCAGTCTCCCGAGGGTGCCAGTGCAGTGAGCTGTTCTCTACCCCGCTACCTCAGCCAGGCGCTCCAGCAGGCACAGGTTGGTGTGGATTACATCTGATGTGAGGGTGGGATAGAGCTGAGTGCAATCTGTGACAGGAATTTGCCAACAAGGCAGCAATTATAGCTATGGGATTACATGTGTGAAGGGCCATGCAACTTCTCTAACATTTCTAGGGAGAATGACAGGAGCCATTTTAGGATGAGACTGCTACTCTCTGCTCTGTGTCGGAGGTGGGACAGCAAGGATCCTTTCTTAGTGGTATGAGAAGATTAAGAAGTCCAGAAGCAGACAATTGTAATTTGGCATTACCCCTGGTTGCTTCTGAGACAAAACAGTGAGAAAAGCATCATCTTTGGTCCAGGTTCTGGCCTGGTATCACATTACAATGCTACTGTGCCTCTTCAGGAAGGCAAACTTGCTTTCTTTAGTAAGAAATTCTTAGGGATGGGGCAAGTAATATATTAGGGTAGGCTGCTTTTTCTCAATGGATATTCAGAGAGCATCATCTGGGAGAGCTTCCAGCTCATTCTAGCTTCGATTTCCTCAGTAGAAGTCAGTATGGATCAGAGCCACAAGGTATTTCTAGTATGCAGATTGCCAAAGATCTAAAATTAATGTATGGACCTTCTTGTCCCAAGAGACCAGTGTGTGGCTATGAATAGTTTTCTTCAGAAAAACCTATCTATCTGTCTTTCCATGGTAACTTTCCTTCCCAGGTAGGCAAATACAGAATTTCTGAGTTAACAAGGACACAACAGTTTGGACTAGCTAAGCCCAATTTGGATGTTGCTGACATGAAAAAGTGGGATTTTTTTTTTTAGAGTTTCCTCTGGCAGAGAAGTTTCACTAGCAGTCTTGGTCAGAGCCTGTCTGAATCTGTTTCCTAGCAGAAACGTGCTCATCTTTCCTCCCACTTCTGTTGCAAACTCTTCCAGAGGATTGGTGGTGGTGTGAAGGAGAAATTGCATTGGTTTTGAGGACTGTTTGCTGTGAGCACCCCAGCCTGAGCTCTGTGCTGGCTGGAAAGAATGACGTGAGGAAATAGGATCGCAGAGCCTGGGGAGAAGCTTTGCAGACCACCTGGCCTTCAGATTCCTGGCACTGCTCAAACTTGTCTCTGTAGGAAATCCATGTTCCAAGTCAAGCTCAGGTCACATGAGAAAATGAATTTGGCAGGAATATTATGAGTCCCTACTGATCTGCCAACAAATCCACCCCAAGCATCTTGCTCCATGGCTCTATGCTTAGAATAGAGCAGCACAACTGACAGCCCAGCATAGAAAAAAATGTACTTGCAGAAGTGCCTGGAGGTGGCTTCTGCAGGCTTTCCCATGAACCAACACTGCTGCAAGCTGACTTCCCTTAGCACTGCATTTTCCTTTTACAGAAAAATAAAAGGCAAGGGCTGAAGAAAGGCTTGAAAGCAAAGAGAATTAAGGTGGCAGGAAAAAAAGACATTTCCCCTTCTTAGTTTTCTGTATTCCTACTGTCCTAGGAAGACTTCAGTTCTCCTGGGTGCTGTTTAGTCACTCAAAAAATGTAGAGACAATTCATACTTCTGTGCCCACCTGAACTCCTCTGCCATCATTAGTAGCAACTGGTGAGATGTTGCATATGCATTTAAGTGTTGGTTTGTGCATTGTTTTTCCCAAAATATCTCAGCTTCAGAGCAAGGTGCATAAAGAAAACGAAATTCAAAATGACTCTGGCACAATTATAGTAGAAATAAGCAGCTATCAAGCTTAATGCAGATGCCATGATGGGAAATATCATCTCATTTCCTCTTTTTTCCCCTGTCTTTTGTGTTAGGTGCTCCGTTATCATCTTTATGTGGGATATTCAGAAGTTTCATTGCATTGAGCATATCTGGGAATTGGGAGATCTCTTTATGACAGAAGGCAGAGATTTTTGAGATGGGCTGTCAGTAACTTGCAATGCTTTAACATCCCTTCAAGGTGACTGGATGATGTGCTTTGTACAGAAGTGCCCCTTGGGGCAGTATAGCTGGAAATGCGGGACTTCCTGTTCAGGCCACAAATTTCTGAAAATTAGTGCCTGAAATTAGATATGTAAATCGATCCTTCTATATGCACAAGCACAAACATAACTGTGGAAGGTCCTGCTTTTCACGGTTGCTGCTGTAAGATCTAACTGTGGGCACTCAAGGCTGAAACTCTGAGCTGTGGTCTTTCCTAGAGGGAACTGGGTAGCCACATGTTTGAATGGTTTTCCTTTAAATTTGTGAACATGACTGTATATGTGTTTATTTACATACTTATTTCTATATCTTATATAAATGTAAGGCAGATAATATTTATCTTCTATAAGTAGATGTACCTATGTATAAACAAATGAAAATATGAACAACTAAATATAAATACTTACAAATAAGCATTTCTATTTAAACAACCAAAGTTCTGCTAGGAGGCAATTAGAAATACCTAATTATTCACTGGAGTGGAGAACGCCCTGAAGAAAAATCTTTTAAAATCCAGGTATGAGAAAAGCAACTGAGACTTGATGGCATAGGTCCTTCCCTTTCGTAGTCATGCAAATAGTGTGGGTACGGCTGTAGTCACTGCAGCACTGTGGGTGAGAGAGTATTTTGTTTTCTTTGAGATTGTCTCATCGAGGGCTCTCCTGTCTTTACAATTGTGGGTAAGGATGACAGGCAGGAATCTGAGGGCAGAGGTTGGGATGCAGCTGAGGTCTGGATTCTGGGAGCTGAATTCTCATCTGTTACCTTTATGTGTGTTGGGATTGTATCTGCTCCGTGACTCTGAGGTGGTGGAAGGGGCTCTGGCTCATTAGTGGGAAATGCTTCTGCTCCCACTTTGCACTAACCAAATATGTGAGCAGCAAGAGGAGGCAGCAAAGATGCTTGAAGGAGCCAAGTTGTTTCAAAGGCAGTCTTTGGCGAAAGAGCCCCTGCTTGAGGCTGAAAGCGGTATCCTCCTCCTTCCCTATACGGGCAGGGGGAGGTGGATGTCAGCTGTGGCTCAAAGGGAGTTTGCACACCGGGAATAGTTTTCAAGATGAAAACGTCCATTTGCCAGTGCCCCCAGAGTTTGAAGAGACTGAGGGAGGGAATCAAGACTTGTACTTTGCTCAGACGAGCACTCTGGGTGCCGGAGCAGATAACCTGTTAACGAGTCAGTTAAACGATGTAGTTAAAAGTTGAAATACATAGGGCTGTCAGCAATGGAAAGGACAGGATATAAAAGACTTGCATAGCAGGGGGGAAGCACCGCACTGGAAATGTCCCCTCGAGGCTTTGCCTGGATGTGCCTTGCTGCCACTGAAGCTTTCTCTCTCAATTTTGGACTTGGATGGTCCCAGGAGGGGCTGTGGGCCCTCGCTGCTTGGCGGGTTGGATGGGGAGGAGAGCTGAGGGATGGCCAGGTCCGGCTGGAGGTGCCCGGGGGGCTCCGCACGTCCAATTTCCAGGCGAGCCACCGGATGGTGCTGTTCGCCCAAGTTCCGGGCCGCGGCGGCCCTGCGCGCAGAGCTGCCTTATCACGGGGCGTTTAATTAATAAATAAATGATAAAAAAAGGCCTGCATCGCCCACCTGGCTCTGGCGGTGGGAGCTCACCTTTCTGTGAGGCCCCAGGGCAACAACAGATGGGTGGTTGTGTTTCGGGTTTTTTTTAGCTCGATTTCAAGACAGTGCCTTGGAAAAGGTCTGGGGGAGGCCAGGCTGGGGTGCCTCCGCGTTTTGTGGAGGCTGACGACGGCTTGCTAGGTTTTCCCAATTTATTTTGCATTCTTCTCACAACTTCCATTGTGGAGCTTTCCCATATGAGGATTAACCATCGCAAGCGGTGCAGTGCAGTGCTGGCAACCTCCCTGGAAATCACGTATCCTGAATAATGATGAGAGCTGAAAGCAGGACAGAAAATCCACCCTTCTGCTCCCTAAATCAGCACCGGGTTACGCTACCCCAGGCAAAGGGCAGCTCTTGGCGACAGCCCCCACTCCCACAGCCTGCCCCCCTCGGAAACCTGGCTCCCCCTCTGCGGGGTCTCTCATCAAAACATGCAGGAAAGGCAAGAAATGTGAACTGTGGGGATGCTCCTGCCCAGCACCAGGAGTCTATTGGGAGGGCCAGGCTCCCCGTTTGCTCTAGAGGGTGCAGGCTTGTGTTTGTCATCTTAGGGGACAAGCCCCACAGTTAAGGAAATGTGGGGAGAACAAAACAGCTCATCTTCCTGCCTCGTCTGGTTCATTTTCTGATTGTGACAGAGGGCAGGGAGTAAAATTTAACCCAGGTTGACCCACTCACTCCTGCCACAGGCAGCACTGCCAGTGGGTCCCTCCGAAGCGAACAGGCTGGCTCCTCATTTGTTTCTCATTGTCAGGATGATGAGTCCAACTAGATTTCTTTCTGTTTGTGTTTGCTGCTTGTCTGTGCTGACAAAACATGAGTAGTTTGTAGCTCCCTCGCTTCAGCTGGCTGCTGTTCCATTTTAATGTGAGGCGCTTTGTCGGAGGTCATTTACTCAGTATGTTGCTGGGCCATTTACAAATATGAGCTGATGAATATTTCATCGCTGTTCACCAGGAATTCTGTTGAAGTGTAGAGCTTCATGGCAGTGAGTCAGTACATGATGCACTCAACCTAAAATTGTTTCCTTGCTGCATCTCTCGTCAGATGTGCTAATTGCTGACGTTGAGGAGGTAAAGTTGGTGAAAGGGGGAGGAATACATATATGTATTAATGTAATAATACTCTTTATCTCACCTTGATTCTACTTAGATATTCCTTGAATCAGTGCTGCTCAGGGAAGGGGCTCTTTCGATGAAATAGCAAGAGCAGCCATCTCTTTCCGTTCACTCTAAGAGCAATACCCAGGCTGGCCTTCCTTCCCGCAGTGCCACACCTCCAGGAGGGAGGCTCTGCTGGACTCAGAGACTCCCTCTTCAGCACCAGAACGAGTGAGTACTTGCAGCGGAGTAGGTGGTGAGACCAATTTATCTTGCTGCAAAACATCCTTGTGGAAGCAGAGCACAGTGTGCAGCGGACACATGCTGGTGTTAATGCCTGCTGGAGACTGCAAAGAGCCTGGAGCAATAGTTCTGCAGAGGGAGACCCGAGCCATTTGTCTCAGAGTCCAATGATGATTCAGGCACCAGCATCATTAGGTATTTTATTGCTGAGCCAACTAGAGAAAACAGAAGCTAGGATAAGAGTACCAAGGTTGACAGCAGGGGTCTATAAAGGTAAAGGTAGTTTACACAACAGCTGCCAGCTGGGAGGGAGGATAGTGTTGTAGCATGGCAGTGGAATGGCAGCAGAAAGTCCCAGCTGGATGGTGCAGATGTGCTGGTGGCAGTGCCTCCCGCTTCACCCACTGAGTGGAGAAAAGCCAGTGGGAAGGTGTTTTCACGTTACAGTGCCGTTTATGCCACTGTAAAACAGTTTGTATTGCACTCCTGGTTTTTCTAGACTGTGTGGCTTTCATGATGAGTGATGTCTCACTCTGATAACTAGTGCTATGGAGAGTGTTAGGGCATGCTGTGTTTCACTAATAACAAAATAATCAAACCAAAGTGGTCCTGTAACCATCCAAGCTTCTTCAGCCCTCTCCTTTGGTGGTCCTGAAGTCGAGCTTTGGGGGTCTGCCAGTAACAAAGGTTATTGTAACTATGTCAGACACAGGAAAGGGAAAGGTAACCATGTGTACCTGGAAGTCATCTGTTTTCCTGCATGCTCAGAAGCTTCTCTCTGCTACCCAGACCACAGGGATGGCCTGAAAAATGTGCCTGCTCTTTATTTACTGCTGGCTGGTCATCTGGTGCCTCAGAGTAAAGGAGAGAAGCTGTGAATATATCAAATTCGGTAGCTATGTGGGAAATAGGGGTCATCTTGACAGATGCAGAGGAGAAAGGTTGGTAGTTTGGAACTAGGCTCCATAACTCTTCTGAGGGTGGAAAATGAGATAGGTTCCTTTTCACTTCTCCATCTCAGCTTGCTCTATGTTACACAGTTCAGGCAGCTCTTAATATTGCAGTTTGTCTGGCACAACATGTGCTTATGCAACAGGCCATCCCATGCTGCACCGTAAGCAAGGTCCTGCAAACCTGTCTGGGTGCCCTGCTTTGTGTGAAGCTCTTGCCGTACACTGCAGGAGAGTGACAGGGTCTGGAAACTGGGTAGATGTGGACTTAGCATTGCTTTCCCCAGGCTGTTGGCTTTTTTGCGAATAAGCAGGAGTTTTGTGCTGGTGACACTGTCTAGTTGCTGCTGTTCAAAGGGGTCTGGTATGAACTAATGGTACGTGAACTGGCACCAAGCGCCAAACTGCCTGGAAGGAGCTTTAATCTTAATGGTCTGTGGGGATTTTACTTTGGGGTACTTTTTTGTTTTGTTTTTAAGATTCTGTGAAGTTTCTATAGCATCGACAGTCCAGTACTGTGCTATTCAAGTCTACCTGTGTGTGTATATATATTAACGGTACGTTTTTTCTTATTTCATGTTTTGACATACTTTCTGGAAGCACCCCCAGGAGAGTTCTGGTTATCCCAGGTACAATGTCATAGCCGACATTTAGTTTCTGGGGCTGGCTCCCCCCCAGAAAAGGCCCAAACACAGGTTGGACAGTAGGAACATTTGCTGTACAAGTAGGATTAGGCTGGGATGGACTTTTTGTGACTGGAAACTTTAATCTCTGTCTGGCCAGAAACCTCACTAATATATCCTGGAAAATCAACTTTTTTGACTCCTTTAAACCCATCTGTCCTTCATCTCTACTCTTTTGAGTAGGTTTTGAAAGGTTTTAATTTGTGTTTCTTTTCTCTTTAAGCTTGATTAACATCTTCACATTTTTTGGGGGCTGGTACCCTGTGGTACAAAGTGCTCACTGAAAACTGCTGAAGGACAGGCCAGCTTGTAAAAGGAGGGTATTGTCTGGAAGTAACATGTATAGGAATTCATTGCCAATATTCATGAAATGTAATAAAAAGCAATGTGGAAAAAAATGTGAGGGCGTCCTAGACTCCATCATAGTCTTTATTGGGCTTCTTGGTAGATTAAAAAAAAAAAAATTGGATTTTTAATTTGACCAATTGTAATGACAGAAAGAAACTGATTCTGTACCTAGTTCTTCCAAAACAATTCGATTTACCTGTAGGTCTTTGAAATATGATTAATAACTCTTTATAAAGTAAGAGTTCTTTTCTGTGGGGATACAGGCATATGTGGGTGGTTACTGAGAATACATGGTACTCTAATCACTTCTCACTGTCTCTCTTTCACTCTCTCTTTCTGATGCACACAGATATCATGGGCCAAAATTTGCCACTTCTGTCATCCCAGAAATAAACAGGACTAGTCATAGGGCAAAACATGACTTACTACAAATAAAAGTGACAGAAACTGTACCTGAAGAAGGAACAAAAATGGTCATTTTGAATAACACTTGCTTAGTTTCCAAAGTGGAGAGCAAATGAATGAACTTGTATTATACTCTAGGAGAAGAAAGAAGAATTATTACCATTCTAGAGAAACTTAGTGAAGGGAGGCCAATTACAATGGTAATTGCTATTTGAAGCAGAGCGTCTAAATTTTGATTCAGGGTAGGTTTTCTCAACAGCATAGCTGACATTTCCCAGTTTTTCACACTATGATTTTAAGTACTGCAGCCATGAGTTAAGTAAGTTCAGATATTGCACAAAAGTGTAAATATAGCAGACTTTACTTTTTTACTTAAAAAGTAGATGCTATACCAGTCCATGTCCTCCATTAGTCACTTTTCTCACCAGACATGGATGCTGTATGATCTGTCAGTCCATCTGCCAGCTGATGTTTTTGCTTGTCCATCTCTTAAGGAAGCCTGGACTGTGAGAGCCATCAAATGTGTTTCAGACCTCAGTGTAAACTGGCCTGAGCCCTTCCACTGTTCTCGGCTGTTTCCAGGACAGTGGTTGGGCAGGCAGAGATCATGGTAAGAACCCCAAAGAAACATGGAGCCAGGATGGAGGGGGGTGGGGTGGAGATCCCTCTGTTTCTCTTCCTGTCACCAGCCCATGCAGAACCACTTTGCTACTTCCATCTCTGGCAGCTCTGCTTTTGGTGACACTGGACACCAACTGCAGGCTGAGCTGTGTTAGCAGAATCTTATCTATCAGGTCAAGGGAGGCTTATCTTCCTTTGTGTGGCACTTGTTAGGCCATGTCTGGAGTACTGTGCCTGGTTCTGAGTCCCTAGCACAGGAAGAGTATTGTCAAGTTGCAGTGAGCCTACTAAGATATGTAGGGGACTGGAGCTTATGACATACAAGAATCAGAGGATGGATGAGAGGCAACAGACACAACTCATAGCTTAGAAATTACACTTAGATACAAGGAAGAAAAACTTCACAGGTAAGGTAATCAAACACTGGAACAAATTGCCCAGAAACTCTGTGGGATCTTGTCTTTGGGAGGTATTCAACTTTGGAAGTTGGACTAGATGATCTCCAGAGGTTCTTTTGTACTTGAATTATGCTGTGGTTCCATGATTTCATGTAAGAGTTTGAGCAAGTGTCTTATACAACTGTACTGCCTCTGTAATGCACCAGAAAGACTTCCAAGTAAGCATCTTTTTGCCCCCTTTCAGAAACAAAAATCCCTCAGGATTCTTCCTATGACAAGCATCTTTGCCACAACTTTGCAGACTGCTACTCCTCACCTCATGCACAATGAACTTTGTCTTTGCCTGTATTTTCCTGTATGTAAAAATGGCCATCTGCAGCTGAAAATATCTTTTTAAATGAAAAGTCTGAAATGATAGAAAACACACATGAAAATTAAGCCTACGTCAGCCCAGTGCTTTCCACGTATTTCCCTGTGCTCCTCAACAGATTCTCAGGAAAGTTTCTTCCTATGGCAGGTCTTACTAAGGGACTTGTGAGGAAGGGCTCTTCTCTCTTTTCACCAACAGATGTCATTGATGAACTCTCTCCTCTGTTTTTTTTTTTTTTTTCCCCCTTCCCTTCCCCTAAAGTTTCAGGCCACCAGGCTTAAAAAGACTGCAAATAACCACTATGTCAGCATTTTAAATGAAACTGAGAACTTGGCTGGGGTCTTAAGAGGTTAAAATGAGGATCCATGCTTTGGATCAGCCAAATGCTGTCTAGTCCATACCAGCATATCTGAATAGGACACAGGACAAATGGCAATTTTCCTTTAAGTTTTGAAAAATTCTCATCTCTTATTCCATGTGAGAAAAAAATAACAGAAGACTGTTTATCCACAAGTTTTCCACGTTTTCACAGTATCAAAGGATAATTCAGGTTGGAATTGATCTTGGGAGCTCTGTAGTCCAAACTCTTGTTCAAAGATAGACAGTGAGTGAGGTTAGATGAGGTTGCTCAGGACTTTACTCAGTTGGGTTTTAAAAACTTCCAAGGACAAAAACTGCACAACATCTCTGGGCTATGACTCTTCCAAAGAGGTCAATTGTTCCAAATTTTCTGGGAAATCATTAGTAAGCTGAAGCCCTAGTTCAAAGGAGTATGTTGCATTGTCAGCAGAGAACTGTGAGCAACCTGACTATGTCTTGAATAAGTCATTGCAATGTCCTCCAGCTTTCCCTTTGTAAAGTGGATCCAGTAGCACTGGAGGTGCCAGAAAGACTGTATCCTAGTTCGAGTTGCAGCTGAGCTTCAGTGCAATCACAAGTGTTGGCACCCTTCTTGCCCTCAGCCCTGGAACTCATCCAGTTCTGGACAAAGTCATGCTGGCCTTAAACTCCAGAGCTGAACTCTGGAGGAAACATGGTGGTTTTTTGTTAATTTGGAGTGAATGAGAGAAACAATTGCTGAAGGGCACTCTCTTGTTAGCAGCCAGTAAAGTAAGCAAGTTCAGGATTTCTGTTTGAGATCTCATGCAAAGATATGTTAATTTTGAAACTTCTTTGCAGAAGCTGCTGCAAGCTGGGAACATTGCAGTGTATGCCAGTTTAGCAGAAAGGTGCCACAAGTTACTGAGTTTGACCCAGGAATTTCTGGCTGAAAGATTATGACCTGCACCCTGTGGGAAAACAGACAACTGCCAGGTTTTGAATCAGCAAAGTTCCTGAGCACTGTGAAAGCACTTGCAAAGTCCCCTTTGCCAGACGTTTTGTGCTGTCAGTATTAGGGCCACTTTTATGAGTTTTTATGAGTGAATGGATCTGTGATGGGAATGTAACAGTGTGGTTAACTGTGTCCGAATTAACACCAGTCGCAGGAGCTTTTTGGACGCATCTGCTAGTTTTTTGATTAGATGGAAAAGTTTCTTGCTCCTTTGTCCCTGTCTCCTTTTCTATGGACTTGAACTTGATGAAGCACTTTTTCTGGGTCAGCTTCAACAGGATAGATGAATTTCTGGCATTTATCTTGATACCCAATGCCAGAAAAAAAATAAATCAATATTTAATAATTCCTTCTTAATACAGCCCTCCTGTGTCCCTGCTCAGAATATTCAAGGTCACCAAGTGCTGTTCAAAGACATGGGAACAGTAGAAGCTGTGCTCTGAACGCTCTCGTATACCATGTGTTGTTAAACTCATAGGCTGCTTTCAAAGACTCCCCATGAGAGCATATAATAGTAATCTTAATCTGACGTACTTATATGGCTTTCTTGTTAACTGACCAAGTACAAGAAACAGCTTGTCTGAACTGATGCATGTTTCCCTTTGATAATGATGCCCTCCATCAGCCTATTAATAGCAGAAACAATGTGTAATTAACCGCTTTCCTACAGCCCCTTGTCCTGCTCTGGTCTGGCTCTGAACTCTGTCATGGTGGTTTTCTCTCATTTGTCCATTGCCGGAGAGGTCTCTCTTTTTCATTCTAGAAATGGATGGCAAACTATTGTTTGTATTTTGGGATCAGTTAAGGAGACAGACATATAAGATGGTTTCCAGCGTGTTGAGTGTACTTCACTCAGGGAGAGTGAAGAAGTAAAAATCATCAGAAGTGAGTGGCACAGGCTCTAAATTTAAGGGGGTCGGGGTACCTAGAAGCCCAGATTTCACTCATAGTTACTGAGATCTAGACTTCCAGATTTTTTTCAGAGTGCTATACCCAAATGTAGACATTTTCTCCACACTATAGTCATAGGGCAATGCAGACAAGCTTAGACTCGTTTTCCACAAGGCACAAAGTGCTTTTTCAGCAGTCATTTAATTTCGTAGTGTAGACTAAACATTCTGTTTACTTTTTTCTGATTTTTTTTTTTTTTCCCCTTTCAGACTCTGTACCTTTATATATCCTTTATGGTTCTGCATGTTGTTCCATGTAGGGTCTGAATCCTTATGGGAGGAACCAATCTGTGGTTGTTTGGATAGCTCCCTATAAGATTCATGCAATTTAGAGGATATATGGTCATATTTTACCTCCTGTTTTAATCAGCTCTCCCAGTGTTTAACTTCTAACTGAATTTTGTGTTGCTATTTTTTGTTACCTTTTGCAGATCATCTGCTAGCAAAGTTGCACTTGATAATGAGCAGGTGAAACCTCTCATTCTACTGAGTAACTATAGGACTGACTTTATGATTTCACATGCAGAGAGCTGTGATTTCACATGCAGAGAATTGTCTTAAGGATTCAGATTTAAAAAACCAGCAGTTTCTGTGATGAGCAACTTTTTCCATGTTGACACTGCAAATAACTGAAAAAGTTTGGAGACCTTGCCTCTGCCTATAAATACACCAAATGAATCTTTCTTAGCCTCTTCTGAGGTCTTGTAACTTAAACTATGTGGTAAAATCCAACCACTGAGGATTTATGAAGCTTCGGTAATGGCAATTTATTGACTTCAGCGTTCTTGCTCATTTACAAAGACAGTCAGCTGAAGGAGAAGCATTCATACTTTATTACTCTTCCTTGAACAATGACATTTTTATTTCTCAAGAATTGTTTTTCTTTTTAATTTAAAGGCAAAACACAGTCTCCTTTAATTTGACACATAAGAGAAGATTGGCCTGAGATGCTTTGAATTCCTTTTCTAATAATTACAAAATTCACTGTTCAATCTTACTTTCTAATAACTGTAGGATTTAAAGTTGGAAAACAGACTGATAAAGAAGAATAAAAGTAATTGCTGAGATGTCATTGTTATATTTTTTTCTACAATAGAGGGTTTTGACTGTTCCTTCACAAATCTTCCTTATTTCCATAGATGCTCTGCTATTACCAATACCTCAACAAAATAATAGAAACTGTTATGAGAATAGCAGAACTAATTAAACATGGATGCATATCAGTTTGTGTCCTAAACCATAGACCAGTGCAAAACTACCAGCTCTGGAAAGAGCAAAGGCCAGCAATGCTAATCTGCTCCTGAATGTGTATGAGTTTGTTGGCTGTTTCAGCCTTGCTGGAATATATAGCATCTGAGTTTTGTCTGCTTTCCCTTAATGGAAAGCACTAATTTTGGTCGGTCTTGTCTCTCCAGCTGCCAGATCCCTGAAACTTATGAAAATATAATTATCTGTGAGACTCCAGCCCTTCTTTCAAATTTGGTTAAAATTAGCTAAGGAGAAAATTCACTAAAGGGAGCTGACAGACAGGAATCAGCCCAAAAAAACATCAGCCATCATGTCAGTTTTGTGTGTCATGGGTAGCTGTTAACTTAATACGGCATTTCTCCCGGACCAGCCTGTGGGATAGCTACTCCAGTGTCCAGGAGGTGGGATTATTCTGTGCCTGTTTCAAGGAAGAGCCACTTGGAAATGTTTAGGTCCATGTTCTCCAAGCACTGCTCAGCGCTGAGTGTCACTGCACTCAGAGGGGATTCAGCAGCCCAAGGTTTTCCGTGCCTTGTGGGTTTGAGGGTGCACTGGACGACTCTGCACAAGGCATATGGGGCTGCCTCTGTGGGCTTGCTTGTAGCCAAGAACTTTGGGCAAAAGCAGCAACCAGGCTGTAACGGTGTGGGGTCCTTCCCCGGAGGAAGACCTTGGCCCTCAGCAAGCACCAACCCTTTGTGTAAAAGTTGGGGTTGCTGTGTTGTTATAGGCAGAAAAACCCTTTCTCTCTAGATCAGAGTTAACACAGCAAGTCCCCCTGATCCAGATGCATTTTTGACTGTGCAAGATAGTCCAGCTCTTATGTTGTGAGCTTTTATGTGTAGAGTAAGGTTCATTCAAGTGTGTGTAAGTGCTGTATCCAGGGTATAGCACCTATTTGTGTTCAGCAGTCACCCCGATAGCATAATATCTTGCACAGGGTCTGTTGAACAGCTAGTTTTCGTTGGGGGTGGGGGGTGTGGGGGGGGTGTGTTAGCAATTTTAGGCCCTACTGCTGCAAATGCCTGGATTTAGCTTTGTGCCTGAGAGCACTTCTGTTGAAATTTGTAGGCATGTTCATCTATGCACAGTTAACCTGCATAGGTTGTCCTGGCTGGGGTCTTTCTGAAGGGTATATTTAACACCCTATGTCTGCAAGGATGCCACAGCCACTATTCTACTGGTATGAAGAAGATAGTAGTGTGATATCTGCCTTTTCAAGGTGCCCTGCAGTTCTGAAGACTAAAAAAAGTCTATTTCTCCATTGCACAGTGCAATTTGGTGAAGAGATTTCAGAGAGAGCTCTAAACTAGTTAGCTGTAAGTACCGTAAGCAATATAGCTGCATTAGCCCAGAGCTCAGCTGGGTAAATTAGCATTGTGCAGCATAGACATATCCTAAATTTCTGGTATGGTTTCCTCAGTGACACTTTCAAACCACAGCTTGAAAATAAAATATGATTTTTTTTTTTCACCCATCCAAAACACTGTGCTAGGAAAGCTTGCATACATTTTTCTTTTTTATTGTCTCACTATCTCCTCTTTTAAAATAAATTCTAACCTGACTGCCTCATTTTATTTCATTTTATTTTTTTTGGTTTTATTGGTGGTATCCTCTCATTCATCTGAGCCTGGAATCCCCTGTAACCAAAGCTGTTTCAGCTGGGGCACAGAAGATACTACCTCTGCATTATAAAAGCTGTTGTTTCAGTTCCCTCATGACCTCGTGATGGAAGGCTAGACATGATCAGAAAAGGAACGGAGCTCTAACGTTATGTTCCTGTATAAATCTATGTAGTTCTGATCACACCATCTCAAACAGGATACAGTAGGACCGGAAAATGCTCAGAAAATGGCAAGAAGGATGATAGATGCCATAGCTTTTATAGCATGAGAGTAAGTTGCATTTTCCAGACTAGGAAAAAAGGTAACTCTGGGGAGACAGTTGAGGGGTGCTATGGAGGTCTGCTGTGAATGGCATGGAGAAACTGAGTAAGCAACTGCTATGGGCTGCCTCAATGCAAGAATATCTTGGTGAAATTCACTGGGTGAGGAACAGGTTTAAAGGTCTTCAAGAAGAATTCTCCTCACAGTGATTAATAAGCAGTGGAACTCATTGCCACAGCACGTGGGCAAGACCAAATGTTTAAGAGGAGTTAAAATGATGACATGGATGAAGGTAATTACTTTGATGGTAGTTCAGCAACGATTAAGGCATTTAGTACGTGGAATTCAGGAAGGTAAGGATGGGTTATTCTTTTCAAAGGGAGAATAAGATATCATTCTTTGTCCCTCTAGGAGCAGTTACTGGCATCACTGGGTAACCCACTTGGTTATTCCAGGTAGTAAGCTGTCTCTACCAGGTGACAGCAAAACTACTATTTTACACAGTGTGAGTTCTTAAGCTAAAGCTTTGAAGAGCAAGGGAGAAAGACTAACACACTACTGGCTGAGGTGTATTTGCTCACTCAGTCTCCCAGAGGAAGAGTAGCATCATAACTGTACCTGTTTGAAAAGACTGTAAGAAAATGAAAACTGCCACGGTGTGTCAGAGATTGATGCCTACCCTGCAATACATCTCCTGTATCCCACAGTCAGGTGTTCCGGGAATTCCTGAGATGAAAGTTACATCAGGATTGCTCTGCTTAATCAATTACAGTGGCTCTTTTAGACCCCTGTAAATTGGAAATAAAGGCAGGGGAAAAATGTGATACAGCCAAGATCATAAGAACCTATATAACAGTTCTGTGACTGTTTAAACATCCTGTATAATGTTCTCTTTCAAGAAACTTGTGAAGAAGAAGGTGTTTTTGTAAGGAGTCTTGGTTCATTAGAGAATGGACTACATTCAATATTTGTTTAAGTCTTAGATAGCCAACTTTTCTTAACAGGTTGTAGTTTTCTATGTCATTTTTTTAATGACTATGCAGTGATTTTCTTCTTCCTGGCTCCACCATCCCAAGAATTTGATGAATGAATGGAGTGAAAATCATGGACCATTGGCATTCTTCCATCCACTGCACTGGTATGAGACAAAATTTTAAGCTTATGATTGATATATGGATTTTTTGCAGTTGGTTTCATGTTTGGGAGAGTAAATATGAAGGTTCCAGGATCAAATAATTTCTGCCCATCTGAACTCTCATTATGGGGGGCAGAATGATTACCAGAAACTGGACTGCAGGCAGTAAAATACAGGCTTCAATACACAGTCTGGAGTTGGCTAATAGGGTAGTATGACAGACATAAGAAATCTGATCCCTGCTCTTGGTTATGTGCGAGCAGTCAAAAATAGCGTTATTTTTGCTAGAAGAGTTTGTTCTGTCTCTGCCTTTATACCTGGCAGAGAGGCAGTAACTCCAAGGCACAAATCAGGAACTCCCACGCACAGCCCTTGATTGCTTCTTTTTCAACTCACCATGCAATTGCCATATGTGAATCTAGCAAGTGACACTTCCTAATGTAAAGCACTATCGCTTTCCTAAAAGTACAAGCTTAAATAGACTGTATGATTGTGTAAATGAAATCAATACCAAGCCTAGAATGTGAAGAAGGATGGACTTCTAATAGGACAAGTGGTCTCTGCTAATAACAAATAGTAGTTATTGATACTGGTGGTAAAAGGTGAAGAATTTGGATGTCACAGAAACCTGGATTTCTGTGTGCACATGAAATAAAACCTAGTGAATGTAGGGTATATTGAAACTGTGCTACGATGGTCAAGTTGTCCCCATCTCTGCTACTGAGATAGTCAACATATAGATGAGAGCAGAGCTGTAGGTAATCATATCTGATCCTTCACTCAGTGCACCTTTTCCAGTATTTTAAGACATATCTTTTACAGATTCTCTGAGCATCCCCGAAATATGCATACAACATATAGAGCAGAGAAAGTGAGGCAGCCTGGGATATGTCTGTCTTGGTCTCCTCCACACTGAAACAACAGTGCTTTTTCAGAAAAGATCCAGAGCCAGCATATACAGGCACTGGAGGGGTGAGTAAAATGGATTTCAGTCTGGATCTCCAAAGCACTGACAGGTGAATTACAAAGGGCAGAATCTTCATTACTGGTGATTTAGGAGGCATAAAGAGACACAACTTGATTTGTGGATCCCAAGTGGAGTTTTCAAGGCTGACAATTAATAATACAAAATCGACTTGTACACTGAATGAATCTGACACAGGGTCACGGAGAGAAAATTAAATTTGGAAGCACTAGTGCCATTTTTCTAGTTACTTGTGAGAAGAGTGTGGATCTGTGTTTGCAGACACTTTTCTTCTTCTCTCCTTCTGTGCTGTTCTCTTGCCCTCCCACCCCAAAATTCTAGCCTTTCTTTGGGAATTTAAGTATTTAACTTCTTAATCTTGTAATCTGAAGTAACAAGACTGTTGGGTGACATTTTACAAGACGAAAACCATTGAGTCAGCCTCTCATAACTACACAACTGTTAAAATCCCCATATGACTAATCTCTAATTCCCAGCAGTCTACTGCAAATAAAATCATATATTGAACTGTGCTACTTTAATATCCCAAATAAAGCTCCCACACGACTTCCAGTTCGGCTCAGAGTTTGGTTAGCCTAATACCGTAGTGGTGTTTTTACAGATCACAGGCTGCATTAAATAAAACTCTCCCCATAAACGTTTGTGGGAGATTATATTAAGATAAACAGTCTGTGAAATCTTCTTAAAAATGCAGGGTTCTTGGCCTCCTGTGAAATGGTATTTAGGAAGATTAA
The DNA here is from genome assembly GCF_003259725.1 of Athene cunicularia. Lineage (NCBI taxonomy): Eukaryota > Metazoa > Chordata > Aves > Strigiformes > Strigidae > Athene > Athene cunicularia. The sequence goes on from NW_020799095.1 coordinate 61,324,287, forward strand.
GCCACAACGGTGCTTCTGAAAGTGTATCTTTACTCCTCCACAACCGAAGGACTATTCTGAAAAAAAGATTCCTTCCTTTGCCTGTGCTGATTTCAGCTGCATCCTTTCAAACTTACATGCAAAGGGCCCTTTGAGAAGCAGCTTGCTTGGTTTGCCCTCCAGACACAGATTCCCAGGCCCAGGATATCTCATCTGCTTTGATTCCTTTCCAACTAGCTGTTCACAGGTGATATTAGGGGATTAGGAGGGACAAACTCTTTCACTGTTTGTCCTTTAGCTTTCAAAGTGATGGGATGATTTCTGAGTTGGAGGCAAATGAAAAGATAGCAAAAATCAAACCTGTGCATTTGCAAAGAAAAGATGGGGCATGGTCCATGTCTATTTTTAATGCTATCCAACCCAGAGGTGGGCAAGAAGCTGCTTCTGGGCTTCCTGGGGATTGCAAGTCATTGAAGTGCATCTCTTCTGCAGAGCACAGGAGCTTTCTTCTGTGTGAGAGAGCAAAGCATGGCTCCTCTGCCTGCTTTTGGAGGGACAGACAGCACCTCAGCTAAGAGCTGTGACAGGGCTGGGGTCCTCCAAGCTCTCAGATGCAGAGAGGTTTGGGATCCAGGTGCTCAGACGTGTGGAAGGTGTTTGAGGATGACGTCCTGGCTGGGGGAGGCAGAGCAAGTGGTAGGAGACCAGTACATGGTATATTGTGTGTCTGGCTTGCTAGATCAGGAAGTCTAACCCTTTTTTTAAACCACCTTTCAAAGAAGGGCAGTGACATAATGGCAGTATATTCTGGCTCCGTAATATATACTCTATTTTCAAAAATGGCTTTGCTAGCAGATGTGTTTCACTTAAACTGCAGTTTCAACACTTTGTAAAAAACCTCAAGTGTTACCAATTACTGTGCTGAGGAAGCTTCCAGCATGCAGTCAAAGCTGGATGATACAATATTAGGCATTGCATGTTTCTTTTCACTTGGCAAACACTGCAACTTGGCGGATGACCTGTGCCCCTGTGGATTTTCATAGTATTTATATTGTGAAACACACAAAAAGCGATCTCGGAAGTGCTGCGTGATGTACAGCCTGTGTGATTGCCGTCAGTGGTATGTTCCCAGTACCCGATGTGGGAAAGGGAAATGCAAATGAAACATTTGTCTCCTCAGAAAAGGCTCTGAACTGCTTGAATCAGAGGGACAGGCTGAGGCTGCTTTTCAGATCAGAGCCCTCCTCTACCCATGGAGTGGAGAGCGGAATCTGCCTTTGCACTTCTTGACTGTTGGTACAAATCTGTGGTGCCAGCTCACCAGCTGGTGACATGAGCTGGTGGCTCCTGCCCCTGCCCGGGGGGGAGACCCTGCATAAAATTAATCGATGGCTGCGAACTTGGCACCTCTCAGCAGAGAAGCTAAAAAGGCACCAGGTCTAAGTCTGACTGCCCCCCGCTGCGGTCCCTTTGCATCGGGCTGGCATGGGGACACACACACAGAGAGCACTGCCCACTGTGCTGCAGCTGCTCCGAGCTGCAACAATGCGCGGCTTCAGGGTTGGCAGTGCAGCAGCTGTCACCGTCCCTGTGTGGTTGCAGACTTTTAAAAGGAGCTTCAAAATGTCAGGGATTTTATCCGTGTGACCCACCCCTGCTGCGCAGACCAGAGTTCATGTACAGCACAGAAACGCAGGTAAGATTATGTAGATAAGCACACAGACACACACAAGAACTTTTGCTGAGTTTAATTATGAGAGGGGATTTATTTTTAGGACATATGTTTACTTCTGATGATTGTGCACATGCCTGCATGCAGTGGACTTTTACCTCCCTCTGACAGAGAAGACCCTCTGATCTATGCAGGGTAGCAACAGGGTTTTCATTCACTCCTCTACTTTGGGCTGCTATTTTAGTATTTTTCTCTCATGCACCCCACCTGGCTACAGTGTCCAGCTGGAATTGAGTTGTCTCTTGCGCATTGTCTTGCCACCACTGTTCTTTAGACAAACAAGGCAGGCAGCAGGACTACAGACTAGTCCCCATTAGATCTGGAGAATAGCACCTCTTCTCTCATCAGATGTCAAAGTCTTAGGAATCATTTTTGCCGTGTCACCATTCTCCCACAGAAGAGATCCCAGCGTAGTGGCAATTGTAGTGAAATGCTGAAAGAATTGAGATGTACCTGCGAAAAGAAAGGAAAAACTTTGAAGGTTGAAGTCACATAAACATTTTAGTCCTCTGTGTCTTTTCAAGTTTTTACTTTGTTTTTGTCACTTGCAAATTTCTCTGAGACCATTTATGTTGCCAGGGAAATTCTACCGTGATCTTTTTCTTGGAAGTAAATAAAGTCTAGTTTGATCAACACTGTCCAGATGTTCCTAGTTAGAAGGGGAACGGAAAAGGAAAACTCTTTTTCATTATAGAAAACAAGTTTTGATGTCCCCTACTCTCTGGCTTTTTAGCAGTTTAGAGAAGGAATAAATGATTTGTCATGAATATATTCTTGGAAGAATAGAACCATGATGTTTCCCAAGATCTGAAGTTAGTTTTTATGTGGTAGAGCGTTACTACCTGCACATCTGGTGCTTTTTGTGGGACATCAAGACTTGGGTCTGTGTGCACATTTCCACTTCCTAGACTCAAAGATGACAACCAAAATTTTGTTCCTCACTTAAGAGACTTCTGGCTGTTGCTTCTGATTTAATTGCAGTTGAAATTTAGGGACCAAGTGTATTGCTTCTTGACTTCATGCCATAGCTACAAAAGGTGCAGCTCGTCCCCTGCACCTCTGTGGAGTGCTCATGTGAAGAGTTGCAGTTCTGTTCTTACCTGCTGCCTCCCCTAGTCCTGAGGACAGGGATCTCTCACCCAGCTGCTGCCTCTTGTCTCTCCAGAAATCAAGGACTGTCTATGACTGATCCTGATACTCTGCTTTAGATTGTCTACAAAGCTTGTGAAGATAACAAATAAACAAAACTATTAAGCTTCATGCATTTATTTTGACTATATAGCATGGACTTCTGGAGCCATGTTATTTCATGTGACTTTCATGTATCTATTTTTAAAAAGTAGGATTCTGATGTTGGTGGCTATGAAGAAGAGTTTGAGAACCGAAATTCGTCAGCGTCAAAAATCTGAAGATAAATAAATCTCCTCAGAATTCATAATTGTTGAAAAAAAACCTTCTAAGGCAGCCTGATGAGGAACTGAGTCATTAATTTTGAATGCTAATGGCTGACAAGTACTGCTGAGACTGCTGGGTATGCATTCCCAATGAATCAGACATGGCTGAGTTTAATACTGATCAGAAGATACAGAAATGCTAAAGAAAGCAGCTGCACATTTGCGTTTTATTGTAGGAAACCCCACCATTATGCTATTGAGAAGATTTTCAGCTAGTGAAGTACGTGGGACATTTTTATGGCATCTAGCCAAACATGTAAAATACTGTATGAAAGAGTAGGGTAAAGATAGGTAAAGACTGAGAAGTTGTTAGTCTTGTATCTACATTTCCTGGGGCAGCCAAATGGTAGGTGGGAGATCCCTTTCATTCTTGCCTGTGACTGTGTCTAGGCTAAGGCGTATTGCCTAAACAGCTTATTTTTGAGCATTGCTTTTTAAAAATTATTTTTACAGTTTGCACATGCTTTTACCTGATTCTTTTCAAACACATGGTGTCTCAAAGGCATGTAAACTAAAGCACCTTCAACTTTTTCATGTTGTTCATAATTTTTTTTCAAAATAACAATAGAAAATATCACAAGGAAATCCCATCTTGTCAAGTCTTTGCTTCAACCCATTTGCTGTTTCCTGATGTGTTTGGTGAGGAACTACTATGAAGCATCTGATCACATCAAAGTGTGTTTTCCAGCAATATTCATGCAAAGGATCCCAAGCAGAGATAAGTGTGCCTGGTTTTCTGTGCTAAGATTAACAGTGTGGAATAGCAGCCGCTCCACAGTAAAAGATTCTTTTGCATTTTTCCCACATTTCCCCACGTCTTTGAAATGTAGAAAGTCATGCTTTTGAAAACGTTGAGAGCTAACAGACATTGTAACTGAGATGTTTATGGTAAGTGCTATTAGAAGCAGTAACCTACCTGCGTGTGAATGCGGTACTTACTCTACACAAGTTCCATAAAGTAGTTTATCCTAAATTTTAGGGTAAATTTTGTAGCATGAGTGTAAAATAAATATATTTTTCATATTGAGGGACTTAATACTACCTTTATTCTACTATCTGGACTAAGGTCTCAGCTGAGGGCCTCCAAAATCTTCCAGCATGTGAAGACTAGGTCAAGCACAGGGCAGAGAGATGGAAACCATGGAGGGAGAACCACTGTGGTAAGTCTGACAGAATAAAAGCAGAAAAATAGATTTTTTTTTTTTTTGTGAGATCAGGTTCCCGTAAGGAGTGGTGGGTGTTACACAGATGTCATCCCCTACCTAGGTTCCCAGGCAGAAGGCTGAGCATGCAGTACTTCTTGCAATCAGTTCTGCTCAAGAATGGTATTGGCAGACACGCCATGTGCACAGCATTGTATTAAAAGTAGGTATGATTATTTCTTATGGCAATAGTAGAGCAGTAGATGTGTCAGTAGGGAGAGAAACTGTAAAATGAGTGCAAATAGAAGCTCATTTCAGTGGATGTTCCTATAATGCTTCTGCTGCTGGAAGAAAGGTGGCTGGGAGAGAACACAGACGGTGCAGCAGCCTGTCAGCTACCTTTCTTCATTAACTTAGACTGCAATAAACCACAGCTTTTTAAAACAACGTTCAAGTAGCCAGAACCTCTCTGTGGAAATTAATTTCCTCTGGAAGCTAGTTTCACGTAACTCATCACCTACTTCAGTGAACATTATTCAGCCCTGTCGCTCATGACAGAAGTGCTTGACAGAGCTGCTGGAAACTGGGTCATGTGGTGGATAAAACATACCCTGCTTTCCCAGGCTGCTTTTAGCGTGGACCTCCTGAGATCGCAGTAAGTAATAAATACCTGCAGGCCACCATGGGCACTTTGTGTGATTGTGTCGCAGATCTCATCTTTGGTACATGAGAGGAGGAGATCGTATGATATAAACACAAGTAGGTATGCAGAGTGATCTTTCTGAGCTGTTGCTGTGCTGATTTTTTCCTGAGTAGGGGTTGGTGTATACTGTTGAACCATTCAATTTCTACCCTCACAGGCCCGTTTCCCAGGCTGGGGGTGACTTTTGAGGACTTCATTAGTGTGGTGATAGCAGCTGTTGGTCACTGCTGCCTCACCGGTTGCACTGACAAGTGGAGCCCTGTCAGCAGTGCTCTTGGGCAAGCACTCAGCTATGCCTAGTTACAGGGGGAGATGTTTGGCTGACAGAGCAGTAATTGCTGCCAGAACAACCATTTTGTGTCTCCCCCGTAGGAAAAAGCTGTGGGCCACGTGGCAGTTAATGTCTTTAAGAAGCCTTTATTAAAAGTGCAAAGCAGTGCTGTTAACAGGGTTTTTAAGTCACGTCCTTTACTTGAAAAGGTACCTGCAAAGAACTAAAAAAAAAAAAGAAGAAATTTATGGTCTTTTTTGTGGAGTATAATGATCTATTTCTTTCTCTTCCCTTTCCCTCTCCCTTTCCCTTTTATTCTTCTGTTCTTCCCTAGAAAGGTTAGGAGTTTTCCTAGTTATTGTTTAACAGCTTATTATCCATCCTGTAAACGCTGGGTTTCCGTGCTTCCTCTCACTGGAAGAACCCAGGCACTGAATCATTAACAAGAAAAAAAAAGAAAAAAAAGAAAAAAAAAAAAAAGAAAAAAAGGATTAAAAAATCCTCTCTACCAAAATACTCATCCTGCAATTTTCTTCCACAGAAATGGATGTCTGGACACTCTCTATTTACACACATTTTTCTCTCAGAGTGTACTCCAAAGAATTTTTACACTTCCTTCCTCACCACTCTTCTTGGAGTCCTTTGTAGTGACAGGAGACAACATCCGCGTGATCCCAAAGGTGAAGTTGCGTGTTATGGCTGAGTCTCACAAGCAACTTGCATCTGCTGAGGGGGAGAGATCCTCTTCCTCCTTGTCCTCCCTAGCCCTGCTCTTGCTCTCATCTGTGCAGTCTTGTGCTGACTCAGCAGCTTGTAAAACTTTTTACTGAATCAATTTCACCCCTATCCTGGCAGAAAACTCAATTGCTTTTTCTGAGATAATTTGCTGCTGGATTACTGGGTTGTATTAATTCCCAGAGGCTCCCAGCAAGCACCAGAGCTGGTGGAAGGTAAGCAAGAGAGCACGTCCAAGTATGATGTAGGGGGTGTACGACTTCTCCCTTTCAACAGTGGCAGAGGAGTTTTGGGTGGGCTCAGTTGTCCTGTGTGGCTGCTCCACTGAGAAGGAGTCACTCACCACTTGAGCCATAGTAACTCACCATATGTGAGCTCTCAGCCTGTCTCAGGAATGAAAGGTGCATGTGTTCGCATAGAAATCATATCCTGAACATTCAGGCAAGATGAGTGTTCCTGCAGTCTCTCAAGCCACGTTTCAGCAGGATGAGGGCTGCTCTTTACAGCAACTGCTCTCTAGTAGCAGTGTATCCCCTTGGTGTGGATGGGAGTATTCCTTCAGGGGATTTCTCAGGGTAGAGATGTAGATCTTGTCTTTCCAGAGTGTCCTGGTTCAGCTAGGATAGGGTTAAGTTTCACAAGCAGAGAAGGGGTAATGGATCTCCAGGCAAGTTATTCATACCATGCTGATGTCAGGTCCAGGCGCAGTAGCGCGGGAACTTTTTCCTTTGTGGCTTTGGTGAAGGGAAGCACAGGGCTGTCTGTAACCATTGCGGTATTTCTCTGTATATCTTTTGTCTTGTTCACTGTTATTGCTGTTTATTGTTGTCATCATTGCTACTGTTGTTGTTCAGATTGCTTATTACACTGTTGTATTAAATTCCTTCTTATTTTAGCCCAGGTTTGTGCCTAACTTCCAGCCTGACCGGCTGAGGGTGGGGGAGGGGCAACGGCAACGTGGTCTCCGGTCCCAGCAGGGCCTAAACCAACATACAGAGGTTTTGGGGTAGTGATTGGTGTGTGATTAGCTTTGAGGTGATGCTTGTCGGAGAAAAAAATTAAGAAAAGAGCTGCCCACGTTGGAAGGGGAAAATTGGATTAGCAAATACAAATTGCAAAGGACTGCAGAGATTTGAAAGACAATGCCAGTGGATCAGCTCCTATTAATCTTGTCATACTGTCAGTGTTACATCCGGGTGTCTCCCAGTTCCCTGGCATCCCCAGCAAGGGAGTGGAGATGCCTTCTGGGAAACAACACCTTTGTTAGGCTTCCGTCTCAGTTGGTGCTACACAAAAGAAAAAATTAGAAAGGGCTTTAATAGCAAAATAGAGAGCCCCAGCAGTCTGAGCAGCATGCACATTATGTTGGTAGATGGGCACTGTTGCCTTTAATAGGTTATCTTTTTCCATTAGAAGACTGTTTAAATTTTTAAGTGGTGCACAAGCTCATAAGGGCTTTTACTGTGTGGGTTCTGATTTTCATGTGGGTTTTGAATGTATAGAAGAAACTGATGCACTAAGAACTTCTCATGAATCTCCTCTATTTCCAGTCTTCCCCCTGGGAACTATTGATGGTCATTTCATCTTTCTTATGTGACTTTTAAGATCCTCAAAAAAAAAAAAAAAGGGAAATGGTTTTCTGGTTACTTCCTAGTGGGATATCTTACAAAGAAATACCAGGGCTGAAAAAGAGAAGTAGAACATAAATTTCAAACAGCTGAGATTCAACTAAACCCATAGTCAGGATCCTCAGAATTTATTTTTACATAAGTTCCAAATAAAGTTAAAGCCCTGGAAAAGTAAAGAAAAAATAGCATATATAAATGACAATTTTTCTATCGTGATTTGGGTTAAGAGTGCTTAAGTAGTCGTGCTGATGCACAATATACCCAGCAATATGACTGACTGCCAGATGGGAGGTGGGGAACTGTATTAATGAATTATGGGTCTGATGAAAGGTCATTTTTTTTCCTATCACATAAACTTCAAATCAGTCAGTGTGTCTCACTTGCCCTTTCTTCTAATCAGAATGCTGCATATTCCAAAATCTCTTTTCCCTAGTGTTTTGCAGCTAAAGTAATTTCTAATTTGCTTTAAAACTTGTTATAGGTATGGAGAGAAGCGTAGTCATATAGAGAAAATGCTCCTCACTTTGAAGATCTCATTTGAAGGGCTGATGGAGAAATGCCCTGAAATTAAAAATATTTCCAGGTTCAGAGAACAAAGGGGGGAAGCACACAGACTCAAGAAAGAAAGGTAAGCAACTTATCTACTGGAGAAATTGCCTTGAAGGTAAGTAAAATTATTTCCCCAGAGATAATTTTGTCTTAGGAGTCAAATTGTCACTAAACAGAAAGCCAAATTAAGAGCAGCAAATTGATTTTGCTTCCAGTGTCTTTCCTCCATTTTTTCCCTAATTAAAAAGTGAAGAAGAGTGTGATAAATCCAACTATTTTTTTCCCCCTCACTGTTGCTGTCCTGAAGATCTCCTCACTGTATCCATTTTGTTGGGGGCTGGAATGAAAGCCCCTAGGTTAAATTTTCAGAGGTAAGCACCTACATTCAGTTTAATTGGAAAAGCAGTGGCTTTACAGATAGCGAACATCTGCATCCTCTGCCTATCATTAGAGAAAGTTGTATGTTCAGCACCTATGAGAAAAGAGTCCCATACACAGATGTGAGGTGTAAACACTCAGGTTTGTAGGTTTGGACTGAGTGATCCAGTCAAACACATGCAGAAACACATAATGGGGAAGGGAAATGAAAAGTTACAAAAAAAAAAAAAAAAAAAAGTAAGGAGTTAAAGTCTCCTTCTTCTTGACAAAAGTTTGCATGTGTATCTTGCAGTCATCTGTTTCCTCTCCCAATACATGCATGCATAGACACTACATGTTTTTTCCTGCTTTCTGGTCTTGTGCAACTTTTCTTCGCTGCTCCTGGACACTCAAAGCACTTTGCTCAATACTTCTCTTTTGGCTTCTCATTTTCCCATATCTGACACTAGCATTTCTCACCAGGCTCCTTCTCTTTGTTGTTCATTTATTAAATGAATAATTTCTCCCCCAACTTAATTTTCTTATTTTTTCCTGGACAATGGATGACATAGTGCATGTGCAAGCAACACTTGGACGTGTTTTGTTTGGAGACAGGAAAAGCAAGGTGCCAGCTCTAGGGGAGAGCTCAGGGTTTGTGCTGTGTAATTTATGTTTAATGCTGCAGCAGAATCTGTTTTTCATGTCTGGCTCTTCAAAGATGTAACTTCTGTGACATGTTTTGCAGCTCCTCTTGTGTATGAGAGAGCAAAGGACACTTTGACTCACTTGAGATCCCTAGAAATGTTAAAAAAAAGAGGGAAATAAAAAAATACAAGAAAATACACTCATGGAACTGCTGAGGTCATGTAACCAAGTGTTTTTTCATGTGTACCCTTTATTTTCCCTTCTATCCCATCAAATTTAAACTAGCTAATCCTATGAAGGATTAGAGCTGTAATGTCTCCCTGCCATGTTTCTGTGTTCTGGGCTTTTCTCATGGGTTAGCATTTAAGTTGTAATGAGCTTCAAGGTTTGGTGGAAGCGAGGCGGCAACTATTTACACGTGAAATGGTAGAAGGTGTCGCCTTTTCCTTGGTGAAGGGATGTTATTCTTACTTTCAGTCACGACAGAATCCCTTCAGTCAGTCATATGGCCCCTGGGAAATGGGATGTTTGATTTGGGTTCACTGAGACCTAATTTGCTCCTTGTGGGTGAGGTGGGGGGAGGAGAGCTGATGCTGGAGAAGAGATGGCCTGATCATAGTTCCTGTTCAGGGTGCCAAAACCAATTCTGCTCTGTGGAGGCAAACTATGCACCCCTGCATGATGGCATGCAGAGCTCAATGGTTACTTCTTTAGGAATGCAGAGGGATGGCACAGCTAGTTCTTGGACTGGGGCAGCTTGGGGCCTGCTGCTACCCTTGCTGTCAAAAAGGGTGATGTTTGAGTTCAGTGGGAGCAAGGAACAGCCTGGAGAGAATGAGAAAGTTGTACAGAAAATTAGTAGACTATTACAGATGTAGAGAACATCGTGCAGGGACCTGCTCTGGGAGAGAGCAGAAGAAACTTGTGCTGATGGAATGAACCAAGAGTGCTGCCCCCCTGCAAGGTGAAAAGAGAGTAAGAATAGCATTGGGCAGACAGGCAATTGCACCTGTGTTTTCTGGAGATGGAAAGCAGTTTGCCGCTGGACTGGTTGGCTTGATTTTATCCAAGCAAGGAAGCTGGTATCTTCTAGGGGTACCAGGGCTGGGAAGCTTCAAGTTGTAGCCTTCCTGTAGTAAGCAAGTAAGACATGATAGGCTTCGTGGTGTTTGCTTAGGTCTGGTAAAACAAATGTGAAACCTGCATGTGGAAGATCTGGGGCTTTTTAACCGCCCTTCTGTACAGTACATCTGATCTCTGCCCCAGTGGTTACCCAGTTGCTCCTTGATTCGGCTGTGCTGGGTGCCTGGGTAGCATGCATGGAGCAATCCTGATTCCCTAGGGTGATGACCAAGGCTAGCTGCCTGCTGCCAAAGCCAGTGCAGCTGGCCAGTGGTTTCCCTCTGAGCTGCTTCCAGGCTGTGCTTCTTTTGGCTGAGGTAATTTTCTTCATAATAGCTAGTATGGGGCTATGCTTTGGATTTGTGCTGGAAACACTGTTGATGATTCAGGGATGTTTTAGTTATTGCTGAGCAGTGATTACACAGAGTCAAAGCCTTTTCTGCTTCTCACCCCACCAGGGAGTAGTTTGGGGGAGCACAAGAAGTTGGGAGGAGACACAGCTGTGACAGCTGACCCCAGCTGACCAAAGGGATATTCCACATGGTGTCATGCTCAGCGTATCATTTGGAGTGATTGCATTTGTCTTCTCAGGTAACTGTTACATTTGTTGGAGCCCTGCTTTCCTGGGGATGGCTGAACACCTGCCTGCTGATGGGAAGTGGTGAATGAATTGTTTTGTTTTGCTTGTGTGCATGGCTTTTGCTTTACTTACTAAACTGTCATTATCCCAACCTACAAGTTTTCTCACTTTTACCCTTCTGTTTTTTTCCCCCATCCCACCAGGGAAGAGTGAACAAGTGACTGTGTGGTGCTTAGTGGCTGGCTGGTGTTAAACCACAACACAGGCCCATCATGCCAGTAGGAGAGGATGCCAGGAAACATATGTGTTTGTGTATTGTCTGTTCATGTCTTTTATAAACACCTTGGGCTCCATCCAAATCACACTGAAGTCAATAGGATTCTTCTGAGTGTGAGGAGTTGGACATGGCCTATTTGTAGCCACATGCTATGAAAAAACAAAGAGCAAAATTCAGGGTGCATCTCCCTTGCACTCTAACACTTATTCCCATTACAAATTTCATTCAGTGTGTCTCTTACAGCTGACAATTTGGCCTATGGTCCCTGCCTGAAGCCCTTTGCAGTCCAGTAGTGATTTAGTAGTTTCCTACTGTGACTAATAGTTCAAATAAAATACGCTGGGCCTTAATCCATCCTCTGTCCCATGCTCTGTTGTGCTTGCTCTGTGTTGAGATTGTCCTGAGTGTCATGAGGAGTCTGAACAATTCTCCATAATGAGAAAGAGTTAGTTATCTCCTGCTCTGTATGGTTAGATGTTCACATAGGGATGTCTTGAAATTGAAATCCTGTCATTCTGCAAGTGTATCACACAGATCCTGGCATCACAGACTCCTTAACTGCTTCAAGTGGGAGGAAGAGTTCATTCCTTCTTTGTGGCCCTTGTAGAAGCAACTTACCAAAATTGACAGGGAATTCTAACTGCAATGTACTTGCATGTCTGCTGTGGAAAGGACTGGCTCCTGAAACTGGCTTTTAAAGGTCTAACACTTTCTGATCTGACCTTCCTAGTTATTTGCAAGCACATTTTGACATTTGGATAATTAAGCACATAATATATGGCTGAAAAGGGAGTGCAGGTTTTTTTCCTGGGATCTGACCCAAGATGTGGATAGGTCATGCTAATAGGAGTCCTTATATCTCTTTCCTGACTTCGGTAAACTCACCCTGAATAAAGTTATAAAATAAAACTTACAGATACAAGTCTTGGCTCTGAGAGATACCTGGTACGGTCAGTCTCCACTGGAGTTGGTACTGTTCTAGTTAGCGTGCTTCAGGATAGTCTCAAAGGGATCCCCATTATCCTTTCTTCTATGTGAAGATAACACTTGTATTAAATATTTATATGGGTGGAAATATTTTCTTTGTGGTTGGCACTGTGGTTATACAATATAGCAAGATAACCCATGCAGTTCCTGTGAAACCACTGGTCTATCTAACTGACACACATCCTCTGGGGTGAGTAATAAGGATGGTCTCAATCCAAAATGGTTTAAGTTTGACAGTTCTTACTTTATCAGTCATGGCATAAGCACGCAGCTGGGATGGGGGGATCATTTGAGCATGAGATGGGAGCACAACAGTGCCAGCAAACAAGAACCTTTCTCATCATGAGAAGCTGGGTTTCTGGAGAGACCTTTCCACTTGCAGAAAGCCCCCTCTTGCTGTATTTCACATCTCCACATTTTCTGTAAGTTCAACAAGTATACATATGCAAAGACAAAATCAGTCCCTGCTGTAGTTTTGTGGGAGCAGAGAAAGCTTTCATGAATGATGAGCTGCCTTGCATGCAACCTACCAACATCAGCTGTGGCTGGGTGCATGCTTACTGTTTTGTGCCAGCATAACAGTAATTGTGGTGTGGCACTTGGCTGCAATATGGGCAGGACTTTTGTCTCTGAACACCCTGGGTGGGTGCAAGGGGCTGGCAGCTGTTGTCCTGCTGGAGTTGGATGTAGCATGTCTCAAAAGAAGGTATCTATATTACACTTGTCCAGAAAAAGCTTTCTTGCTTACAGTTTTTTCATTGAAACCTTTTCATATTAGTTTAGACTATGGTTGTGCTGCTCGTGCGTTGTGAAGGTGGTGCATGTCTCAGTTGGCGAAGGAGGGGATGAGTAGTGACTAGAGGTTGGTCCTACACTGGCCCTTTTGGTCCAAACCCCATGAAACTGAAAAAAGTCTGAGTCCCCTATTGAGCTCTAGGGCTCTTGGTCATGGCTGATGGGCAGTTCTAACACTGGGCTACAGGATAGATGCGCAAAAACAGTTATGCTGTCTGTTTCTAACTGTGTGACACTAGTTAATGCCTGACACAGAGGCCTCTCAGACCGGCTCTGTAACATGCTGCAATCTGCTTATGAAAGGGAACTTCGAACTGGTTCTCGCATTGGATATGCTCTCTAGAGCTTGTAATACCAGAGCTTACTTGGGTATGACCTTCTGATTTTTAGAGCCACATTTTACAAACGTCACGTCTGTTACATAAAAGACGCAGGTGTACTTGGACACCCAGATAGTTGACTCTGTGTCCACAGCTCAGAAGCACTTTTGTGTCACTATTTTAAATACAGTAGCTGTGATTTTCCTGATACCTTGTACATTTCCTGTAAGGACATCTAGGAAGATTTCTTGGTTTGCTTTAGATGGTATAAATAGCCCCATAACGTCCAGTGCTCTTGTTTTGCGATACAGCTTTAGGTTGCTGTTATTTCACATGTTTCTATTGGTTCAACTCGTTCCCCTTTCTGCATATTACAGTGAGAAATGAGTCTTGTAACATTTGCCAACACAGTTTCTGTTTTCTCACTAGGATTGTTTCAAGTGAAGGAAAAATGGGCTGGTTTAAGAGTGTGGGGTGTTCTCTGCCACTCTAGAGGTGGGAAGAGTTCCTGCCTTTCTCCAGTGATTTTCTTGTAACCAGTTTGAAGTCTCCTTTTCCTTGACCTGTCAGTGCATAAGGGTTAAAGGGAAAGAAAAAGTGATGAGAACAAATCTTCTTGGTAGTATCCATTAAAGCTACAGCCTGACCGTCTTGCCATTCCATGCTTTTCTTTATGAATATCAGGCTATAGTTCTTCAAAGAACCATTTGTTTTGCAGGGACACTGAATATCTAGTCCTCAGCTGAAGGCTATTTTGAAGCATGCTGGTCTGGACAAAGCACAATAGTTTCTCTGGTTTTCTTTTTTTATATTTTTTTTTCACTTCTTGGATTTCTCATCACCCGAAAAAACATGCAACCAGCTGAATGGTATTGAATGTTTTTTAGCCTCTAGAACTGAGAACACTTTCTGTAATTGATGGCTTGTTTTAAGACCACAGGAAACTACTTGTCACTATCCATTAATGAGCCCTTTGCTAGCTGTTTGGCATCTTAAGAAAAATAGATGATGAAGCAGAAACCCCCACCTTCCACACTCTGATATTTTATCCCTCTGTCAAACTAATACTGAACTAACTCTCTGCACAGAACACCATTTTCATTATATGCACTCACTGTTTTTTCCCCAGCCTCATTAAAACATGCCAGGGTAAGAAAAAACGAGCTAAATCCACACAGAGCTCATTCTGCCATGGGCACAGGGGGAGGCCGTTGCTCCTCCTGATGTTGGCCTAGTCAAGGCTGAACCTTGTTCAGTGCTGGAGAGGGAGTAACTGCCATGGCACATCAGTAGGTGTCTGCGGTGCAGGGTGGGCTATTCTTCCTAGCTCCTATAAGGAAAAAGTAGTGGAGAAGACAGAGGCACAGAGACAGTGACCCACATTCACAACCCGAGTGTTTAGGCAGGATGGCAGCAGTCTCATCCCCACCCAACAGGCACATCTGGCTGCAACAGCAATGTAAATAATTTAACAGTGAAATTTATGGGCTTCTTTCTCACTGTGGTGTCTTAGATTGTATTTAGTTACAGTCACCAATATAATTGCCCTGAACTCCTGCTAATGGCATGTTAATGTGTAAGAGTGGAGCTGACATCTTCGGGTCACTGATTAAAGGGGAAACCACTCTTCTGAAAAAAAGTGTGAAAAAGTATTTTTGCCTTTTTTTTTTTTTTTGGGGGGGGGGGCGAGTTTTCAAGGGCAGAATGGAATATCGCTCTACAGGTTGAATTGGCATCTGTTCCAATTCAACTCTCTTTGGCTGCAAAAGCTCGTTGTTTTGCTCATTCTCACAGTAATCAAACCAGTGTCGGACTTGATACATATACTCCATACAGAGGAGGATATAGCAATTGCTTTGTGAGGGGAAAAAAATGGAGCCATTGCTTGCAAATAACTTATTTCTTTCTTAAAATTGGAAAAATTCCCTTTTTGTTTATTTGCTGCTCTGAATAATTGATGTTTTTCTGTTTTCCACAGCATTTTCTAACATGCAAATAACGATTTATTTTTATGTGGGATAAATCCTTCCTGTGTGCTTCCCACTCTGTGAAATGGAGTTGGGGGGGAAATAAGCCTTTTTTCCATGAAAACACTAATGACTGAATTAAAGCATGACTCAAGTGGGCACTGTTCTAAGCAATAATATCAGAGTTGTCACAATTGTGTGTGGGCTTTAATGTTCCTGGATGGTACTTGCAATTAGTCTGCAGATCCATGAGTCAAGGCAACTGTTAAAATCTCTCAGAACCTTAGGTGGGGCCCAAATGACTTATTTCGAGGTGCTAATAGAGTCATTTGAAGACATAACAGAGAACTGACTGCGAAACAGGGCCAGCTGGGAGCATAGGTGATGTAGGCTGTTGCCTTGGGCCGTAGTAGCCTGCCAAGGGCACAACAAAATGGTCATGTCTTCATCGCTTGCACTGCCTCTGCCAGTGCCCGGGGAAATCAGGTTTGCTGCAGCTGCCAGGGCAGGGATTTAGGTGTGAGAGATTGGGGCCAGCTGCTTTTGGCGGTCACTGCTCCTGCCTGGCGATTTACCTTCTGACAGAAGGAGCTGCCTGAGATGAGATGTATAGGGTCATGATTTAAGGGGATGCTTTTTCCTGGTGAACATAGGACATAATCCTTACCAGCCACGGTGGCTTGTTCAAACCCTGTAAGATTTGTAGCCTGTGTGAGCATGGGTAGAGTGTCTGTTCTGTCCCTGCTACCAGCTTGTGGTGAAGCCCGTCTGGAGGCCATAATTCTCCTCATCCTGCTCTATCCTCTGAGCTGGATTTTGTATGAGTGTCTGGTATTCCCATGGATGGGATATGACAGTGCAGTTTGTACCTCCGACAGCTCTGCAGTGCATGCAGGGTGGTTATATTTTCCAGCGTATGGAAGTATGCACGTTGTCAGAACCTTCCAGAGTGAATTTCAATGTAAAAGTAAAATAAATTTTACTGCAGTACATAGAATTTGTCATATAAGGAAAACTTTATTAAAAATTCAGTTGTTCAAAGACATGAGTTCTGGAACCAGTGTCTCTTGTGGCTGGGAGGCTCCTTATTGCTTTGATGCTCTCTGTCCACACTGATAAATCTTGATAATTAACTAAGTCACCTGTTTGATTCCTCTTTACAAAATATTTGTGTCTTCCATGATCTTCCACAATGCTGGGACTGCACAGCAAGCTAGAGCTAGGGAAACCTCTTGGTTTCTGGAGAGAGAACCCCCTGTGTGGCATAAGCATCAGTTCAGAGTGGCTTTCTAAAGGATGTGTCCAACTTTCACAATCTCATTTCATGACTTCTCTCATCAGTAAAGACTCTTAGTGAAAAAGAAGTACAGTCCCAGCAGTGTACTCAGAGGCTGAAGCAGAGAGTTAAACAGAACTGGGCAGAAAATATTACGTTCCAGCTGGAAAGGTGTCATTTTCTGTTTAATCCTTGCCCAGTGCCTACACACACTCTTCAGGCAGTTGTATTAGAAACAGTTGTGGATACTGCAATATTGATTGGTTTCAGGAACAGAATAAAAAGTATTTCTATGAGAGTTTCAAAGCCAGAATTCATTTTACAGTTGACTGTAGGATGGATGTCATTACTTCTGAAAGCAGCATCGCAGGACAGGGTGACTGGCTTGGAACAAGCATCCCAGGCAAGGCTTGCTCAGGTGGTGATCTTTCTAAGTACTTCCTCCCTTTTTTCCTATAATTATAGAATTATTTGTATGGGGGAATATGTTGACCACTTTTAACCTGGATTCCACTAATTAATGTCACAACGGTCATCTGCCATAGCAGTGGCAGAGTACTAGAATCTGACAAATACGGGGTTATAAGTGGAAGGTTTCAGCTTTGCTGTTCTAAGAAACAGCATTGTCTTTAACTGTTTTATACAAGTGGTTTTAGAGATATTTCTGTACAGTTGAAAATTACTAATTTATTGTGGCTGACCAAATGAGCTCTCATCAGTCAGCTGAGCTGTGGCTGCTGAATGCATGCCATCTTGTAACCTATCCCAACTGCTAAGGAAAACGCATTAACATAAACTGCTCCCTGACTGTCTTCAGTGTAATAACTCTCATGTAGCTCTTCAGATATGAAGAGCAAAATCCAGGTCACCAGAGCTCTGTTGTTGATTGTGGTGAGATTTCAGATGTAACTGCTTCAAGTTGCTTGTATTTAATCACCTGAAGGAAGACATTGTTCAGGTTTGGTCCGTGGAATTCAACTCCCTACTTTTGTGTATGATTGAGCAAGCCCCACGGGGCGGGGGGGGGGAGAGAGAGAAGCTTTGGAAAAACTATCTCTTTAGAAGACCTAAAACTTGGCAGAAATGTTTCCAGACTCTCCATATACCTTAGCTCCAAGTCCAGCACAAAAGCAGTATCTTCCATTGAGACTGTTTGAAGCACGTATGCATTTACTAGTATTTCAGTAGTGAGTGAGGCAGTATATGTTTTTAGCTA
The DNA here is from genome assembly GCF_003259725.1 of Athene cunicularia. Taxonomy (NCBI): domain Eukaryota; kingdom Metazoa; phylum Chordata; class Aves; order Strigiformes; family Strigidae; genus Athene; species Athene cunicularia. The sequence goes on from NW_020799095.1 coordinate 61,342,022, forward strand.
CATACATCTTTGTTTTACTTAAGAAGGACCATATTTGATCTCCTCAAAAATTGGGATTATGGTATGCGAGGTGGGTTGATACTTTTAATTGTGAAACTTTTTTATGGTAGGGTGTGTCTGGCTCAAGGTGGCTTCTCAAGAAAGGGGATGGCTTGTCTGAAAAAGTCTGTATACCTCTGACACGTACACAGTGCCTTGCAAACCCTCTGGAGTACTGCAGATTGAAACTTGACCGATCTGAGGAGCCAACTTGATGACTGTATAGCATCAAAGACGCTTCAGTACCTGAAGGTGAACTTTAGATCAAAACGTTGCTTAAAATGAGAATGGAGTGATTTTTCAAAATTTATATTACTGGCAAATAAGCTTCAGCTTATTGCAGAGAAGGGTACTCTCAGTAATTCTAAGGCAGTTGTCATTGTTATCTAAGCACTGGTACTGCCACTGCATTGCCTTATGGCAGCAGGAGAAAACCACTGAATGATGAATATTTAATGAAAAGGTTGAGATATATCTACAGTGAATCATTTGCTACAGAATTGTAAATAAAACAGAGTTTTTAATTCACTGCCTAGGGCTATTTAAGTATACTATGTATGAGTTATGTCCACAGGGGAGAGAAGCTAGGGTTAGAGTAGCCTGAGCTGCAAATTTGGTAGCATATAAATATATGGTTTTATCTGGTGGCAGTAGGTGTTGTCTGGATCAATTTTCAACACAGGGGTGTGTGTGGTTGTATGTCTGTGCACCAAAAGCTAAATTTTTAGATGTGCCTGATTTAAATTCAGCTGTCCAAACCCCTGATTTGTCCTCCCATCTTTTTCCTCTGCTCTGTGTGTTTTTGCATTAAGACAGTCTTCAAGTAGGTAGTCATACTATTTTCTCACTTTGGACTTCTCACCTCAGTAAAGATGGATGGTGCTTTTTAATTTCCTTTTATTCTCCTCTACAAAAGTTGGAAAAGACCCTGAAGATCATCTAGTCCATCTATATGCATCCTCTGAACCCCACGCTGAATGCAGACTTTCCTCAGCAACTGCAAATGCTCTGATTATAGTTTCTAAGCTGTTCATGAACACAGGTGGATTTCTGCCAGCAGCTAGCACTCCAGTGAGGTGGTGTTAGCCCTGTTTTGTATGTGAGCCTCTGAGATGCAGCTGTTAAAGCTGTTATTGCCTGATGTTCCCACTCATTTTGGATTCTGTATCTGGGATATGGGGGACCAGGGTACTTGGCATTTTCTTCTTGTATTTGCATTTAAAGCACATCTCCAGTTGACCTTCAGAGGGAGGTGGGAATTCTTAGGTGTTATCCATGTACCAAATGTCCCAAAATGGACAGTTGGAAAATGAAACACGGGTACATTTAAGATGCTGGTTTAGGGGAATGGTGGTGTGGAACTGTGGTGTAGGAAAGCTGTGCCCAGAGAAGGATGAAAATCTCGTTTTCCAGGGTGGCACAGAATTGCCAATACTACAAACCCAGCTTTCAAGGCAATTTGGGTGACACCTCAATTGCCCTGTCAAACCTACTGTTGGAATTTTAGCTCATCCCTGAGTCAGGTGTTTTGAGTGTGCTCTTCTCTCTGATGCTGACCATGTGGGCACTTTTTACTGTCAGCCTCTCTCTCCACTGCTCAGTCTGAGGGTGAAGACCTCCGGATCTGAGCAAGAGAAGCTTCTCTGCAAAATCTAAAGCATTTCATATCTTCCCTGTGGATTCCTTTCACTCTTTCACAGCCTCAGAGGTTCCCATCCATGGGACTTGGCACAGAGGCGTTTTTGCTTTCCTGCTTTGCCACGCTCTTCTAATGTCCTTACAGGAGGGGATTTAGGGCAAGAAGAGGGGCTCTTTCCGTGCTATGAAGCCTCCAGCTCCTGTGTGGGTATGCAGGAAGGCAGTCCTTGATACCTTTCATTTGTAGAGCCACCTTATCTCCAGGTTTATCATCAAAGAGAAGCACCACACGTGTCCCAACTTCAGTGATTGTGAGTTTACTTTAGCATGCCCCCTCTGTGTCCAAAGCAGAACTCATCCTATATGCTGAAGGAGGCTGGACACTGTGAGAAAATGTTTATAATTAAACATTGGATCCATGGGCAAAAATTAGGGTTTGCACAGGCATCTCCTTGCTTTGGGGAGCTAGAATTTGAAACACTTTATTTCTTTGAACTGTGGGACATGAACTCTGTGCCTGGTCTTTCTGAAAGGGAGGGAACTAGCCTCTGCAGGCTGACTGAAAATGGGTCTTTGGTTCTTTTTTTTTTTTTTCTCTCTGCAGTTACGTTATTTCTTAAGACTGACTTAATTCCTGAACTTGACAAGTAGCCTCACAAGTTCAAAGCAATGTGCTACAAAACACCACTAGTATGGAGATCTGTATTGGCAAGACTGGCTGTTTAAAGCAGTGTAGAAAAATAGAAAGAAAATAAGCATATGTGAGACCAGAAGGCCATTTATCCTACTAGCAATTCTCATATGTGCTCACTCAAGCTTACTGTGACATACCCTGGGGACTCAGCCTAATGGCAGAAATATTAAACTTTGGCATTAAGGGAATGGACTGTCTATGTTGGTTGGAAGGGTACCCAAGAGGTTTTATTATTTTTGCCTATGATATTTATGGTGAAGCAGCTTCAGTTTTCTAGGAATACATCTTATTTTGTTTCCTTCTGAGACTTCTCTGTTATAAGAAGGGTTGATTTAAAGAAACTATGAAGAAGTAACCAAACAGTAAATTTCTCTGAAATGTTTCCATTCTGTTTTTCCAAATGTTGTAGGCATCTAAAAACCTCACACTGTTCTGCGAGACAGGGTGAAAACAGAGCTGAAGATCAAGTTTGGGTTTTGGCAAACAGTACGTATTCACAGGGCCAAAGAGTGTGAGAATAACTTGGTATTCTACCAGCCAGGGCTCTTAGTGGGGAACAGAGACACACAGTTTAAGTATGTTAGGAGAAGAGGAACCAGGAAAGGTTTAAAGCCAGAACTTCAAAATAGTCTAGCAGATGGAAAATTCTCTTAAGTCAAATCCTGCTCCTATTTCATTAGAAAGAAGAACCCTGATCTTCAGTGTCCCAGATGAATACCTTAATCACTGGAACTAGAGGAAAACAGTCAGAGACTTCTCCCCCAATGCCAACTTGGTGTGAAACACACATGTGAAAAGTTCCCCTTCCTTGTTTTCCTCCTGCTTGGATTCAGACATTAAGTCTGATCCCAGATTGATTCCATTCTCCTTTCTCCTAAATTTCAAAGTCTTTCTGAGGGGGATCCATCCCAGTGTAATTGACTATCACTTCTTGAAGCTGCTGACACAAGCCATTGCATTGCCATTCCTTGCAGGGCTTGCTGAGCCCCAAGGGGGTGGCAGGGAGGGACAACACTGCCCTTGAGCTGTTACTGCTTCAGCTCCTAGCCTGACAGAGAAACAGAATGGAAATTAATCAGGATCATGAACTGAAGTGGAGGTGCTCTTGGTACCAGTGGAAGAAGCAACCCAGAGGACTCTGGCAGAGGATTATAGATGTCAGCTTTTGTGTTTCCTTGGTGAATGAGTCACTGTAGCTGTGCGTCTTCCCTTTTTAAGCATTCACAACAGCATTTTTTTCCCTGTACATGTGACTACTTCCAAATACTAACTTCAGATACATCCATGTGGGCTTTTGCAAATCTGTATGAACTCTCTCTGCTTTGCTGGATAGAAGCCAGCTTTGACCCAGCAGCCATTTAGCCATGTTAGCATGGTCCAAAACTTGGCCTGATCTCTCTGGCAGGGTTTAAAAGCTCAAGCTCAGAAATTGCTAGCTGTCTTTCCATTATATGAGTGGGTTCTTGTGCAGATGGATCAAAATAGAGGCAGACTGAGCTTGCAGTTACTTGCTAAGTAAGGCTGACTTTATCCTATGAATTTGCAGTATAAGAAACAACAAACCTAAATAGCATGTCAGTTCCTGATTCCATTTTTTTCATTGCTTCTCCTGTTCTGGGGGAGCTGCTATCTTGTCAAAATACGATATGTACGGGATAAAATACCAAAAAGAAAATCAAGCAACATATGGGATGTTCTCATCATATTGAATTTTGTGGTGGAAGATGGGACCTTGCAATGCCACATTCCTTGTGACACAGTGTACTAGAGATCACACAGTGGTATATAACTTTAATTTGAACTTTCTCAGTGCCAGTTTTGTTGTGTCAATGTTTGAGTGCTTTGCTGAGTAGGCACTGCCGGATGCAGGTTGTTCCTTATCAAGTGTTGGCAGGAAATGTTGCACCATAAGGGTGGACACAGAGACCCTAGCTGCTGGGCACTTGCAATGGGAGATAATTTCCCGAGTGTCATGAGACAGCATGGTTTGTTCATCATGTAAAAAGCCCAGCTCTCATGGCATTTTCCTCTGATTGCTAAGTCCACTGCAGAAGAGTAAAAACATATGATACTTAAAAATAGGATATATCCTGAACCATTGCAAATGCCATCTGTTCTCAAAGAAACAACTGGTAGAAAAAAATAACCTTGGGTTGAAACCTTGCATGAAGTTGCCATTTAAAATAAGCGGGGTTGGCTTTGTTATTTTTATTTTTTGGAGGTGTGGAGAAAGGGCTGTTTGATGGCAACTGAAAGAAAACAGAAATCTGGAACCAGAGTGTACGTGTAGCAGACATGTAGAGAAGTTGTGTTGCAAAGACCTGTTAAATAGCAAATGCCGGGATCTAAAATCATGGTGAGACTGGAAGGGACCTATGTAACTGTTTTCAATCAGCTCATGCAGATGACTTCAGTAAGGTGCCCACCACCAGAAGGTGGTTTCTAAGGAAAATGTCTGTGTTACTAATCATAAACAGGTAAGACCTAATTTTCCAGCTGGGCCCAGTTCTCTGGTGAATGGCATGGCCTCCTCACCTGTTCAAATTTCATCTAGTCTGGCAGTGAGGGGTGGATCAATAGCTTAGGGAATACTGACTCTATCCCCATCTGCTGATCCTGAATCATAGTCAGAGCCATTGCCTGTGGGAACATGAGCAAAGTCTCTTTGACCTTTGGCTGTTCACAGCAATCAGCACTGCTTCTTCTGGCCCGGTTAGGGTGTGATTACATGGTTGAAAAGAATTGGGTTTTCACACAGTGGCCAGTTGCTGTTTCCCATGAGCTGCAGTAACTAACCATGCCACCTACCCCAGGTCTGATGAAAGCCCATTAGCAGAGTTGGTCATTTGTGGTGTTTTGGATATCCTGCTGAGGAATCAAGGGGAATACCTTTAGCATATTGTCATGATTTCCTTTGGTACTGAACAGTCCAAAGGCAAATGGCCAGTTACAGAGCTGAGGAACAACTCACTTGCCTCCTTTTATGTGAGCTGATGGCTTCAGAGCATCTGTGGTCTACATCCAGGTGTGGTAGGATATGAAATCAGCAGGTCACTACATCCGTAGTGACATAAAGCCTGTGTCTTGGGAGCCTTATATGGGTTAGGGATCTGAAAATGGGATGCCTGTATTTCAATGAGTTTACTCCTGTTCTACACTAATGTGAAGAGCAGCAGACTTGTACCTAAGACATGTGCCAAGAAACTAAGCGTGAGGTAAAGAGAATAAACACCTCATGGTGTTTGCTCAAACAGGATAGTCGTGTTCCAAGGGAGTGTCCTAATCCTGTCAACCTCACTGTTTTTGCTAATCCCAAATGGGACAGCATGATGAGGTAAGAAAAGGGTGTTTTAATGAATAGGTTTGATAGTGATATTTCTGACTCTTTTCTTTTTTTACACCTCACAGCCCAGGAATAGCTGCAGTGATGTAATGTTGCTATTTAGATTTTTTTCAAAGCATATTTTGAGTTTGGTGTCTGTGGGATTGATAGTTTTGCTTTGGAAATGAGTGCACCTAAGGTAAAAGACTGTATGCATTTTCAGGCTCTGTCAGCCTATCTGAATCTGGTCTGCCATACTTCCCATCCTCTTATCTCCAGTCTGCATCAGAGATTTGAATGGTACTAGCTTGTGCTCAGCCTTTGTGACAAGGAGCTGAGGGATGGGACAAATCTACTTAAACACGGTCTCTGATGTGCTGGGTAATAAATCCATAACCTGCTTGCCAGTGTTTGGTCCTAGTAGACCTAATTCCTGAGATTAAGACTTTTTGATACTTGCCCCAGGGGATGAGTAAGTCTTTTGTGATGTGTTGTCACAGCACATTTCTGCATTCTGGAGATGTGCCTTAACTGTGGGGCAATTCAGTCAGGTTTTGCTGCAGCACAGTTGAGTGACAAACCTCTGCAACCTCGAGGGTAAAACTCCCTGGAAGCATGAGGAGCGATGTGGCTGGTGTAGTTCACAGTGGGTGGGAGAGCAAGCTTCTGATTTCACAAGTGACAAGAAGACAAAAACCTCAGTTTTGCAGGAACTCTACTTATTTTGTCAAAAGTAGTTTCATACTGGAATGGTGCGGTTAACTTACCAGCCCACAGAGGGGTAACACTGAGCCCTGCTTAAAATGAAATATACTGTCATTGCTACACAGTTTGTATTTCTAGATTTGAGCCTTGCATGTGGGTCAACTGTAGTTGATGTTTTAATAATCTAGCAATATTTCAAAACCACTCTGCTTTTGTCTACCAGCCTTTCCATTTCTTGGTAATCACAGTCTTGATCTCCCATGGCAGAAGTTCGGTATCTCTCTAAAGCTGAAGTAAAATCTTCTGTACTCTGAAATGTTAGATCAGCTCTTTTTTTTTTTTCCTCCCAACTGTCAAGCATAATGCATTTTTAAAGCATCTTTCTACTTTAAGGTACCACTAAAGTCGTGAAAAGTGAATATGTAACAGTGCATATATATTTACTGTACATGTGTCTGTTCATGAGAGACCTGGACTGAAACTGAATTATACCACCCCCTAAATTTGGTGAAATCAGCCCTGCTCACAGGTTTAGATCTAGCTCTGAAGTTTGTAGCTTTGTGGATATTTGTAAGCGGTTAAATGAAAACTCTGATTTTAGGCAATATTAATTTTTGGCCCAAAATGTATGAGTTGGCTCACAGTACATTCCCACCATGGGTTTCTATGTTTGTATCCTATCACGTTCTCTTGTGTGACTTCCACCTCATGTTTGCTGTGCTGCCTAATATTTAAATGAGTTCATTAGATACGTCCGTGTTTTAAAAATATAAACTGCATATTTCAGGCTATGGACCAACATGTTAAAAACCATCTGTGATATCAATTGCTCAACTTATGCTCTCAGAAGGGCCTGCTTTACTTAAGGCAAGTGCTTTGCACTTACAGGAAATTAAGATGGTCATTAAGTACCTCAATTCACTTTTGCATATTTCAGCTGAGACTGTTTTTACAGCTTTTATTGTATCTAACACTGTGGGCTCTTTTGAAAATGTGGCAGGGTTAAGTGCTTCTGCCATTCATCCCAATTATTTGTGAGCCCAAATGTGGAGTTAGGTAACTGATTTCAGTCACATAACCTTGAAATCAGGTGATGAAAGTGATGAGTAAAAACTAAATTAAATTCCACAGCCTAAGGCTTAGGCAAAATTTCCCTTTGGCTGTTCAGGTTAATGTGTTTACCAGGGGAGGCTTCTTTCTCCTAAAGCATTTATTCCAGATACATTTCTTTAGCTCTCTGTTCTGCTTGGCTGACTGTGGCCCATCCTTGCTCTTCTCTACATAAATAAGTTGAATTGTTAGATATCGAATTAGGAATTCTGCTATCAGAATGGTCTCTAAAGAGGGTAAGAATACTTCTGAGAAGAAAAAAATGTATATGTCTAAGTTGGATAAGTCAGTCATGCTGGTATGGCCATGCTGGGGGTTACCTAAAATTGTAGCCCTGTAAAATGCAGCAGAGCTGACATAAAAGTGAAGGGGGAAATGCATTTCACACAAAATTTCTGTGTTTGCAAAGTGAGCTTCTGCACTGCAGGGACACTTTAAAGAGGAATATTAAGGGCGATAAACCTTAGATGCAGAGCTCTTCTGAATTTTAGTCCTTTTAAACATATTTGATGATCAATACTTTACGCTATGTTGAAACAACAGCAACACCAAACATTGTCAGCTCGAGGTAAAAAAATCTTACTTTCTCATTTCTTGCTCAGTATGTGCTGCACCTGCCCTCAGCCACTACAAGTGGTGGGCACCTTGATTTAACCCTTGAAGCAGACAGGCTTTCTGCAGGTCACTGGGGGTTTCTACTCTGTCATTTAGTCCAGAGAAAAACCAAAAAATCCCCTCCCAACCTTCCCCCTGCATCCTGGGCTGTGAGCTTTTAAGACTAATGTTTGGATGTACTCCTTGCCTAGTGTAATCCTACATTTGGGTTCTTCAGTTGTGTCTTTTTTTTCCCCCAGAATTTGAGGACTTCAGACTTCTTCAAGGATTCCAAGTGGTTTTGTGGCCTGGTTGGAATAAAAGCAATAACAGCAGCAAAAAGAGCTGTAACAGTTCCAATAAAACTGTTGACCATGTAGAAACCCAGTGTGTGTCCCCTGCAGATGTGCAGACCCATTGCATAGCACCAGCACCGTTGCTCATGTTTGGCCTGGGTGCATCTCTGTGCATCCTGGAAGTGTTGGACTCACAATGCATGCCCCATGTGTATCTGCATCTACTTCTGCCTGGGGAAGCTTTACCCTCTGCCCAAGCTTCTGAGTCTGTGGCCATGAGCAGCCACAATCACCTATTATAAACTTGTTTTCTCATATTACAACTGCTACAGTAAAAATTAGTCATTCACCACTGGTCAGGAACCAAGGCTGATTTTAAGGAGCTGTAGACTCAGTTCTTATTTGTACATAGACCATTTTTTATGCACTTGATATATCATCATCAACAGATAAGGCCCTTTGCCCTTGCAAGAATGCTACAATGGGTTCTGACATACATAAGAATCAGGAGCCAAGTATCTCAGACTGCTGAAAGATTTACGAACATACATTCAGCTAAAGGACAGATAACCACGGCATTTCCTATTTCTCTTAACGCATATCTTTTTGAATTCAGAGAGTAAAATATTGAATGAAGCAGGGTGTCTGAGGGCACACCTACATAAATTAGGGCTGACAGCCTCAACTTCCCATCCCACGTTCTGAGGGCTATTTAAATTTCCCACTGCTCCAAGTCCAGGCAATGTGGAGCATGGGCAGTGAAAAATTTGAGTTTGTGACAGTCTGTGTGCATGTGCCCATCTCCATCTGTCAGTTAACACTGTGGCTTGGGTGTCTCTTGCAAAGCTGCTGTCAGCCATTCAAAGAGACCCATTCTTCCAGTAAAGATTTTAGATGCCAAGAATATATGTCTTTTGTGGTTAACTGTGGCTTCTTGCAATTCTGGAAAATTCCAGTATCTTCATGCAAGTCTGTATTGACCATTACAGTTTGCATAAGACATGTTGAATCATACTGTACAAGCTGTCTTTGGTCATGCACTCGCTTGTCTACAGAATTTTGCTCAGCCATCTACTTCCCCGAGTTTCTTTCTCAGAACTCCTCAGGTTATCACTTTGGTCAAGCAAGACTCCAGGCTAACTTCTGTACTTCTAGATTTTCCTAGAAATACCTGTTTTCATGTTTGATTAATATGTGGTCAGCATTCTTTGATTCATTGTTAGTGTCCTGTCATGTGAAAGACCATCATTTTTTGGCTCAGTTTGGTTCATTGCTGATAGAACACAAAAATTGACACACCAATGTGAAACAGCTCTGTGCTGGGACTGGGATGGTCCCCACACTTCAAGTTAGTATGGTTGGTTTGTATTTTTTGTAGAAATATCAGGTGAAAATTTTCACGAGCCTTCCTTCTTTTAGTTCTTGCTACATTTGCTTCTGTTTTTTTGGTTTGTATCACCTTAAAAATTCCCTTTTCATATTGGGTTTCCAGCTTACCACGTGAGTATATCAGTGTCCATAAAATACAAAGACCTCATTGACACACCTTTCTTTATAAAATAGCTGGGTTTGTCAAATTCTGATGGTATAGTTGGTGGCTGAGTTACCAAGATAATAAAGTTTCTTCAGAGCTGAGGTCTGCTGCTGTGCCTGGCTCATGAACTCCCCCATTTTATGACCATGTGGTTTAGCTTTTGAAGCTAAAGGAAAAAAAATCCTCCTTCACTTAGCAAGAGTTTGTGGCCAAGTTGATCAGCTGTATGGAGTTGCTGCATGGCATGCAGAAGGCACATTTGCTCATTGTTGTCTTTCAGGCCAGTGACACTGTAGAATCAGAGAACATTATTGCTGATAATGCTCTCAAATTTGTTGCCATTACCACACTAGTTAATCATGCAAAGATGGTCTGAATTGTGTAGGTAATATTCTGCTTACTGAGAGAAATGACAAAATTGCCCAAGGTTCCCAGAAGCAATGGGAATCTGAAAGTGTTACCTTACTAAAGAGAAGAAAAAACCCATAGTACTAGGACTCAACTCAAGCTTAGCTATGCTTCACCTAAACAGCTATTTGTGTTTCTACTTTAGTGTATGCTAGAAAAGCAGATTCTGGATAAAGATCTTAATTTTTCAAACAAAACTTTATTTTCCAGTAAAAATCTGCACCCTTTGAAATTCAAATATTTTTGATACAAATGTATTTAAAAAAACCCCCAAAATACTTTTCCTGAAATCAGTTTTGTTCAACTTCAAATATGAGTAAGGGACATCATGTGTTTCTGATGAAGAGATGTGAATAGGGCACTTGACTGATGTGTTGAATAACGTGTGGAAGTCTATTTCAGTAAAAGCATAAGAAAAACTGTATTACACTCAGATCCTATCCAGGAAATAATGTCCTTGCAGAGAACTCCCTTTCTTTTCAGTCTACGGTCTATAGTTTCAGGTGGTAATAATGATTCTAATATTTCTGTCTGAGAAATGGAGATATTAATATTCTCACAGAGAACTCACAGCAGTGACTGTAAATTACATGGTACTCTGGAAACACAGCAGGAGGTGTTTCCTTTCTTGGACAGTTTAATACAGGGCCTTCATTCCATAGTGTATTACCCATATTTGCAATTTGAGTGATACTATTGCGTAAAATAATGGCATTGTGGAAGCTGTAGCACATCTCCTGGATAGCAGGCTAGCAGGAGTGCCTGTCCACACAGGTGAGCTATCCCTTGTTTGTGCCTTATCCTGTGTGAGAGCAATGAGACATAAGGTCTGGGTTGAAATTTTTGAAGTCTTCCTAGGGATTTACCTACTGATTTTAACAAGCTTTATGAGGATTAACTCCTCCTCAGCCTTGAAAAGATCTACTCTATTGTCTTTACTAATGGTGATGTCAAAGGTTTTGAGAAGCTGCTTTTGCTTTATCTGGGGCCATTGTTTTGTATGTGAGCTGTTATAAGCAATATGGGATTTTTTTCTAAATAATCATAGTATCTCGTTAAACATGTGGACATTAAAAAGGACTGTCTGAACATTCTGGTTTCAATCTAAGGAGAGAATGTTATGTTCAGCTGGGATGTCTGTTTTACTGGGAGTAAACTACTTCTAGGAGTTGTTTCACTTAATAGTGGTGAATAGAGATGACTGTTACTTAATCAGGACAAATTAAAACATATTTGCATAATGAGGATATATTCAGCTGGAGCCAAGTCATTAAGTGGTGCTTAAATTCATATTACAATCTAAACTTTTGGAAATTTCCAAATAAGCATCAAATGAAGATGCAAGGCAACTTCAATGCAAATGCAACTTTTAATTGTTGATTAAAAATAAGCGCCATATTTTGCATCTCAATTACTTAAATTAAGGTTTTTAATGTATTTTCTTTTTTTACAGCAGTTAGAACAATTTACTATTCATCAAGGTGCCTCAATTCAGAGGATTTTAGTGTACTGTTATTGGCAGGTAAAAGTATGATTTTTTCATATGCTTTTCAAGTGTAGGGTTTTCCTCTGTGGATGGCTTTTCTGCACATTCTTGCAAAAGCTGTGACACAGTAGTGTTGCCTGATTTCAGTCACCTGGTTTCTGCAGGTACAGGCTAGAGCAGTGGGTGGAGGAGGTGACATTCTCGGGTGCTGCTCTGTGCTCAGTGTGCGGTTCTAGAAAATGGTACCCAGCCTTTTGCTAGTAGGGAACTTATCTCTGAGGTGGGTAGGGAGGGACCTAAATGCACGTGGAAATAGAGGCACCAGTGTGGGGTTGAGGGGGAAAAAACCCTCAGAAAAATGGAGGAGTCAGTAGAGCACTCCATATCTTCTTGAGGAGCTGCTACAGGGTTGGGATATTCCCCACTGTTTACTTCTGTATTTCCAAGCCCCCGGCAGCATGTCATTCCCATTGGGACAGGGATGAGGTCCAAATGATGAAGTTGCTTGTTGTTTTTGTTACTAGTTTGATTCCCACATGAACACTGCTTGTGAAAAACTTTCTTTCTGAGAAGAAATCGGCTGCTGCCTTTGACTTTGAGGTAAAGAGAAACCCAGAAGTTGTGTGTGTACTTGCACAGGTAAGGGAAGGGCTGATGAGTAATCCATGTGATAAAATGAGTTCAAAGAAAGATTACTGCAAAAAGTCTGACTTTGATGTCTCTCAAATGGGATGTTCAGGTGACAGATGGTTTTGGCCAGAAATATTTTCTCACTGATATTTTGGATCAGGTGCATTGGTTAATCAAGAATGAGAACCAGAAAACATTGTTTAGAAGATCAAAATAAAGCTGTTGATCTAAGGTGGCAGACTGTCTTTTTTCCTCTAAGTATACATATGAAGTCACACAAGTACAGCTCTGTGCCACCCTGGAACATCAATCTCCTTTGGCTAATCTTACTAAATTAGGTAGCCGTTATTTTGCCCTCAGAAGGTATTTGGTTTGGTTTTACAAAGAGAGAGTTGGTTTGATAGATGGATATGCTTGTTACATCCCTACTTGTATGTCAGTGAGGGCTTGAAAGCACTTACCCTTCTAATCTTTTATACAGTCCTGAGACAAGGGAAAAAAGATTTCTGTCAAACTCTTCATGGCTCTTGGATCTGAGGTCAATGGTGTTCCTATTTTTATTTACTGTGACATAATGCTATAAAGTTTCAAGTGTGAAAAAGAGGAGTCTGAGACCCGTGCTTTGTCATTTGTCTCCCCAGCAAGGATGAGTTTCCTTGTGGTCTGGGAGGATGCATGTAGGGTAATTTTCCCAGCCTTACTGCAGTGTGGTGTCTCAGCTGGCAGAGCAACACGTTGCCACAGGGCAGCAAGCCAGGTCTGAGGATTTCCATGTACACCTTCCTTCTCAGCCTGTGCATTCATTTATGCATGCAGAGGAACTGTGGCTGAGTCCTGTACAGCAGGTGGATGTGGGTGCTCTCTGGGAGGCCACAGAAGATGGTGAGCAGAACCCTAGGCATGGCTCTGACTGTATGCCAAAAAGTCAAGCTTCTCAGAGTGCCAGGATTTAGACCTGTGGCTAATAAATGAATGAAGCCTGTCAGGGAGCAGCTCTGTGGAAAGGGACCTGGGTGTCCTGTGGAAAGGGACCTGGGGGTCCTGGTGGGCAACAAGCTCAATAACATGAATGGTGTGATGCTGTGGCAAAGAAAAGGATGCTGGGTTGCATCACCAGCAGAGATGAAGAAGTCATTATCCCACTCTATTCAGCGCTTCTCAGGCCACACCTTGAACACTGCATTCAGTTTTGGTTCCCACAGACTGAAGAGGGTCCGGAGGAGGGCCACAGAGATGATCAAAGGACTGGGAAGCCTGCCATGCGAGGAAAGGCTGAGAACTGGATTTGCTCAACCTTGAGAAGAGAAAGCTTAGGAGATGCCTTATCACCATGTTCCAGTATTATATTTTAAAATTTGTATATAAATAGCAGTGACATGGAAAAGACAAGGGTTAATAGGTAAAAATTACTTCTCAGGAGGTTCCAATTGAATGCAAAAGGAAAATTTTTCAAGAGAACAATCAGCCTTCGGAATAATCTCCTGAGGGAAGTGGTGGATTCCCCAATATTGGACACTTTTAAGATTCAGCTGGACAGGGTGCTGGGCCATCTTGACTAGACCATGCTTTTGCCACGAAAGGTTGGGCCAGATGATCCTTGAGGTCCCTTCCAACCTGGTATTCTATGAAATAAATGACTTCCAGAACTGCTGTTCCAGCTATGCTGTGACAAGTAGTGGCTAGTTTCCTGAATTACCTTGTTTATCCACCTTGTAGTCTCTCTGCTATGCTGTGTGCTGCTGGTATCAAGGATCATGAGCAGAGTGGAGGTCAGTCTCTCAGCTAGTTGTTTTAAATGCAGGAAGGAGAGAGGGTTTTATCTATTGAAATACCTTAACTGCTTCCTGGACAGGCTCCCTGGAATCTGGGAATTTACCTTGCTTAAAGTGCCACGTTCCACATGCATTTAGCTTAAAACAGAGATTCCTCTTTCCCCTTGACTGGAAGCCTCTTTAAAATCTCAGCACACCCACACACTAAGGTTGGTCTCATTTGATGCATACCCAACATCTCCCTGGGTGGTACAACACATTGCTGCCTCTGCACAGCTTTCCTTTTAATCTGCTGTGCTGGGCTTTTCAGCAGTGAGGCTATTGCAGTCTCTCAGAACCACTTTACGCTATTTCTGTGAGAGAAAGGGTGAATTTTAAAAAGGATGGTACTGCCTGTCTTTCTAAGCAAACATGGGGTTTGAGTCTTAATGTGAACTTGTAGCCTTTGCTGAAGTACATGTTGATACTCTAGATGTATGAAGTGAGAGATTTTCCTTTATGAAACATATACTGTCTTCTAATTCTCTCTATTACAGTAAACCTCAAGTCCTGCTCAAATTCCCATTTTAGTTATCCAGCCTACTTACCAAAAATGGCATAATGCTGAAATACAGTGGAGGCAAACTATTTTATAGCTGTCATAATGGAGAACACTGTTAGCACAGTAATAATGTGATGATTCCTAGTTAGTGGAGTCAATACCTTCAGGGCTGAATTATAGTCCCTCTTGATAATACCTTCAAAAAGCAGATGGAGGACCAGAAAATGCCTTTATCTGGGGGAATTTCTTGCTAATCCTCTTTGCTGGAGGAGGATGATCTTAGCACCTGCTGCTTTGACTTGGTGTCTGTTTTGGCACTGTTAGCTGAGGTAAACACAGAAGAGAGAAAAGGAAAATGTAGCTATTAGAGAACTTTGAAAATGTATCAAGTTTTTAAAGCAAATAAATCATGGAGAAGAAAAAGTTACAGCAGATGGAAATAAGCAGAATGGAAAAAGGTGATTGACTGAGAGGTTTTATGTTATACCTAGGGTCTACAGGATTCTGACCACATCAGTTTGTCGCCTTTGGTCCTTCAGGAGTCAGAATGAAGTTCAGCCAACAACTGAAGACTTAGGAAGTCTACTAAAATGAAGCCTAAATGACAGAGGTCATGAAAAGAGGAATTTCTGTCCTTCAGTATATCAGGATCTCCTTCTTTTGAATCCTACTTCAGGTCACACCACTCATAAACCCAGGTCTCATTCTCAGTGTGTCTAATTAGGAGAAATCAGTGATGTAAATTTCCTCAGCCTGAAGCTTTCTTGAAACCTGTGGCCAGTGCTAGGTATTCCAAGGTCTTTGCTTTAACCTTTCACAAGAAACTCATTGTATTGGCAGTCTTTGAGTCAAATTTGTGCTTACATAAATCAAATATTTAAATATGTTATTACTGGACAAAACCATGGTTTTCTTTTCAGTGCCACTTTTTAGTACATTTGCAATGGTGATACTTCTCATGGTGGCAAAGGAGAAACCAGCATCCCTTATCTTCTTCCTCAGGTAAAGAATGGCTTTTTGGACTGAAATACTCATGGGGGAGACCCATGGTAAAGTTCCTGTTTTGCTGTTTGCTCGTGTCTTGGATGAGTTCTCTGAAAATCAGCAAATAACTGCTGCTCTAGAAGTCAAGAAACCTCACATGAGAAACCTTGATGATGATTTTGTCAGAATTGGCATTTTTCTCTGAAATAGTTTTTGCTGACCAATTTGGTATATTCTAATAATAGAGATTGTTCTGAAGAACTTTTTGGTAATCTCTCATATGAATAGCTTGAATGGAGAGTCCTGGCCATAAATGGATCACAGCGCTTTTGAAACAAGTTAGAGGCAAATGCCCTATACTCGTTCCAAAGCAGTCCTTTGCAATCCCAGTTACTTACTCACCTCTGAAGAAAAATAACATTACTGTCCTCCTCAAACTTTTGTTCCACTGTGGCAGCATATCTCTAAGTAATGCAAACCATGGAAGGTCTGAGTGTATCTTCAAACAATATCATGCAGCACTGCCCCATGGAATAGCCGTGATTCAATGGTGGCTGGTTTCTAATTCAAGACTCAGATCTTTTAAAGATCTTGGCATCATTGAAGATGAAGGTTATAAATCATTTTGAGAGGCATAGATTTAAAGTAGAAGAATTTTATCTGAGGAGAGAAATTTAGAAACATACATTTATTGCTCTTTATCATTTTTATCTGAAATGTCTGAGCATATCCTGCTCAATTTCCTCTTTTTTTTTTTTTTTTTTTTCCAGAAAGTTGTAGCTTGGTTAGAAAGCACCACTAGGTCAATTCTTAATCTGATAATAACATAATAGCCTGAAGTCCCAATGCTGACCACTCAAGTGCTGCTTCAAACATCTTTTTTGAACAAGGCTGACTTAATGATAGTACCAATCACGCTTGGAGGTCCACATGAGGAAAATATGTTTATGTAATAGGTCAAATTGGAATTCTCTTTCTTACATCTTTTATAAATATACATTAGAGCAATAGTCACTGGGTAAATTTATTATTATGATCTGTTAGTAAGAGCCTCCAAATTATTCACACAAATGGTGCTTGTTAAAGCTAGCCTTGTAGAGCTAGGTCTCTGGTTGACTAAATGATACTGTGTTAATGGAGACAGTTGTCTTGAAAGAAATTGCATCTCTTGGCCTTTAAGTGAAGAAAATAACAGGCTTCAAAGATTAGGCAAAAAATGCAGTCATCACAATGTGCAACACTGCACTGCTTAATATTGCAGTGTTCCACAGCCGGAGAAAAATGAGTGTGATGGTTTGCTGAAAGAAAAAAACGCCAGACCTCTACCACCTTTTCTGATCAATAGTCATTTTTATAAAGTCTCAGACAGGTAGAAAAGTTGCTTGGTTCTAAAAGCTGAAAGTAAGTAAGTGGGTGGTAAAATGAGGTGGTTCAGGTTTTCTGGAATTCTTTGGAAACACTTGTGTCTTAAACACTAATTTTTAAGCACAATTTGTCAAGTGTCCTTGGGCAGCACCCCATTACTGATTCAAATATATTACTGGTGCTGTTACACCTCTCCAGAGGAAAGGCACCTTCACACACTTCACACATCTGTTTTGAGTGATGGCTGTGTGACACTAACCACAGCTGCAGCACAACAGGCTTCTCACAATTCTTACTAACAAGTGTGATTCAAAAGGTGTCTTTTTTCAGAAGCCACCGTACTTCCAAAAGCAGATGCAACCCTTATCTAAAAGGTTGAACTCAGCCAGGTTACATGTGGAACTAGGTGCTGCTGGTGCTAGAGTAGGAAAAAGTCTCCATACCTTCTCACATCCCTCCTCTTAACCTCTCACATCGTGCACTACCTGGCTTCTGACCAGCTAGCTTTCTTGGTGACTTTGTTTCCTTAACTTATACTCTAATTTTTGGCAGATCCTGAGCATTTTCCTAAAATGTCACTGCTTTCTTTGATGTCAGTCCATCCTCTCAGCTCTAATGTGCCACATGTCAGACCCCTCTTACCTCTCTGTTTGTTGCAGCTGAAGCTGAGCAGCGTGTGTGCTGTAGGCTTTAATATTCTTGCTCTTACAGGGCAGAACTTTTATTTGGCATAGCCCACCTTAAATAAAGGAGCCATTTCTAGTGATGGCCTACATAAGGAATCTTACAAAGAATTTGAAAAAGCATTTGACAGGGTGAAGTGAAAACATTTCACACTCTTGTGCAACATGTTGGACTATAGTTTTTTTTAATAAAAAAGAGAAGAGTTTATTTTTTTTTTTTCTTTTTGTATCTTCAGGTATTTGTACTGAGAATCAATCCAAAAAATCACCTCTCTCTTAAAAAAAAAAAAAAAAAAAAAAAAAAAAAAAAAAAAAAAAAAAAAAAAAAAAAAATTGAAAAACTAATTTAAATCCCATTTTCCCTTGTTTTTTTCCTGCTCACTCCTCTTCATACATACATCCTTACAAATACATATATAAATGAGAAATGGAAAAATAAGCCTGAACGTTTTTTTTCAATTTGAAGGAATGATGCCCATTTGAAAGGATCTCTATTAAAATCAAAATAGGTAAAAACCAGAATTTCACTTTATTAATTCATGTAAATGTATGTAAACAGAAATATTTTTATAGTCTAGAGATTTTTGCAAGAGCTTGTTTTTACTAATTCTAAAGAACTGGGTAGCACTAATTTGGCAATATTTCTGGAAAATTGAACAGTTTGAAGGGATGAAAATGGGTTTATGTTACTTTTGAGTGTTTGCTTAGAGATTAATAATATTGTTACCTTCAAAAAGCCTCACAGTCATTATCAATTGCTCAACTATTATTATATTAACTATTTATTTTGGCAAAAGTTATTTATTATCCAGTATTTTCTCTAAATAGTACCTGATCTTATTAGAAAACAAAGCAAAACAGAGATCCAAAACTTAGAGCCTGGATTTCTTAGGAACTGATACATCAGTTCCACAGGGAATTTCATTATTTTTAATGCATTAGTTAGAACTTCAAAATAAAAGTAAAATATTGTGTATTTATTGGAAAACCAAACTCCGTTTTCAAGAAAAGGGTGTGAAAATATTTAGATATGACAGTGCCAAACATCCTTTTTTTTTTTTTTTCAGTGTTTTTATTCATTCTGTATGCATTTGATTTTAAATTATAGTAAGATACCAATAACATTAGATGTATGTTAGTGGAATGTCCTAAATTAGAATCTTTAAAATCAAAACTGTGTACCCACTTTCCCAGTGTACTTTTTTTTTTTTTCCAGGATGAGGGTCTATAGAAACTGTCTGGTTTGGGACTTGATCTTACAGGCATCAGGAGTGGAAAAAGGGTCTTCCACACACTAATGACATCTGAGAAAATCTGTGGCTTGTCGCAGAGTGATAGGCAGATAGCCGCAGCCCTGGAGATCAGGAAGTAATTTATGACATATATGTGGAATCATAACATGGTATTTAAAATTATATGTTTATCCTGAAGTAAAAGAGGAATGTTTCAGTACTGTGCTAAAGAATTACTCCCACTTTTCCTGCTGTAGAGTTACTTGTAAATCAGCACTTTCTTATTTCTGTGTGTCTTTTGAAATTTGTCTGTTCAGATCATCCTGCAGTTGGAAAATCACAGGTGTGCCTGCAACCCTCTGGAAGAGACAGAGTGATTCAAAGGCCCTTCTTCGACTGTGATGGGAAATGGAGAACCAGCCTTCAGGTGTAAACTGGAGAGGACTTTGCTGCCAGCAAGACGTCCTTTGAGGTAGTTGCAGCTCAAAAGATTGTTGAAATGAGCAGAGCCAGAGTTTGACTACAAGCCAAGAAAAAAAGTAGCTCAGGTCAGTTAATCTACCACGTTGCATGTGGGGGATCTATGATATGACACTGTCTCTGCCTGCTCTGAAATAGCATAATTGAAGGGATACAGTCTTCAAACGTATCCTTGCCTGAATGGTGGCTGTTAAGGACTTGCCAGACACCAGTGATGTAGGACTCAGGAAACTACCCCAGAAAAACCATGAAACTGGTGAGAGAAATACTCATGTAGCAGCTTGCAGAGCTCACAGGAGGACTCTTAGGGGAGAGATAGGAAAAGTATGGGAGAGGGAGATCAAGCTGTTCAAAGGTATGAAACAAGTTCTGTACGAGCAGCAGCTGAATAGAGTTGGACTCTTCATCCTGTTAGTGGTGGAGTGCCATGACAGAGACTGATAAAATCATGAGTCTGAGCTGCTTGGTAACTTGAAGGTGACTTGTGATGTTTTCATTATTCTTAGCTGACCTTTAGACACCCCAAAATCTGAGCAAACCTCCTGTGCTTTATACACAGCTTGCTTGACATGTCCCAGACATGAGGCTCAGGACACTTATTTTGCAGACACTTATAAAATCATGTTGGGAGGGCATGCAGGAAGCAGAAATATTCAAAATTAAATGGATAATGGACCTTGGAAAAACAAGCATTAAAAGGGTTGAACTGAAATCACGGGCAACACATTCACCATCATCTCTCCATTTTGAAGAGAATTTGAATGCCAAAGAGGTGATATTTCACTACTCTGATGATGTGACAAAACAAAGAGAACTGTAACTACTGGAATAGGTGATATTATGTAAGTTTAAAAAAAAAAAATCTCACTTTCTTGGAAATGATCCCTTCTGTCTTTTCCCCACTTTCATAACACACACACACTCACACCTATGCAGTCTCCTTCCCCCAAATCCTAAAGGGCAAAGCCCTCAATGGGTGATGAAGAAATTAGGAAGCCTTATCCCAGCTGCACAAAAGGATATTAGCTGATGTTATAAAGTTCTTGTTTGGCATCCCAGCAAGGGTACAGGCTTGATTTATTTCTGGAAGATACCTCTGTGTTTTTCCTTTAACCTCCTCTGACTTCTGAGAACTCTTGCGTAATTGCTCATTTCACAAATCTCTAGCTGTACCAAAAAAAATTTGTTGCCCTGAGGTCGAGGTTCTGTTGTGTTGTGTCATTGTTGAAGCCTGTTCTCATTTCTGGTTCTGGCAGGCTGACTACCTGGCTTCAACAAAGGTGATCTGTGTGAACTCCAGTCCAGATCTGAAGACATAAGCAGAAAATTCACAGTGGTGAAACTGGGTCATTTGAATGCAAATACAAACATTGTAAATACACGCCTGTAGCTTTTTCCACAGATTTTGAAGATGTGATAGAAATTTCCACTGAAAATTTCAGCTGATTCATAATGGTTACTGCTGTGATTAACCAGGTTTGGAGTGGGTCTGCTGTCTGGATTTGTTGATCCCCTTGAGCAGTAAGTCTTGCAGTAGAAACAAGCAGAGAGATTCTAATGGAATTTCCACCTAGAAGATTTTATTTGAGAATAACCTAGGGAGATGTGCACATCTATGGAGAGCCTTACAAACAGCCTACTGCCTGATTCCTTCCATCGTATTTGATGACACCCAGCTCTTTGTGTCATTAGGTAGTCATGGATTTCTTCATGTCAGTAAGTGATAGCACCAGCTAAAATTTTCCTCTAGAAGCAGTCATGTAGCTGAGAGGCTAGAATTAATTCCTTAATAACTGATGATCCAAATGAAGTCAGTCTTTCAATACTGTTGTTGCTGGTCCTGTGTTGGTGAAATAAGCATTTGCTCTGAATGAAATGACTCAACTCATTCCAGACAAAAAAATCTGAGCTCTGAACTTAGCTCTGCCTGCCCCCAACATGCAAGGGTTGTCATGGTGTCTCAGAGGACCCAGGGAGAAGGTAGAGAGAACCAAATAATTTGGTAGTAAGGAAACTGTCCTCTTATGATAAGATTTTCCTTAGTACTCTAGAACAAGGTCTATCTGTCTGACAAATAGTTGACTTCTAGTTTAAGAGTTAGAGGCAGGTTCATGTGTATTTTATTAAACTTCTTTTAAATATAAAGCAATTTATAGTTCCAGTGTGGAGATAGTCAGAGATGGTGTGTTGCTTATGAGACACATTTGTCCCAAATCTCACCCTTAGGGCATGTTAATCTCATCTGAATTGAATTCATGTGGACTTTTCTGAGAGTTCTGGACCACATCACACAGAAACGGCAACAGCTGGAATTATATCTGATTTTTATCAAGTATATTTGAATGGTCTTTCTTACCCTGGCAAACAGTATCATTGCCCCTCGTCAATCCTTCCAAAAGCAGTTTCTCCTACTGAGGTTCCATGAATCTTCTAACTGTAAATTCAGCTAGGCCAAATTCTTACTCAGCTTTCATTTGGAAAAAAAAAAACCTGCCACAGAAATGTTTTTGAGAACTTGTGTAAGCAAGAGGTCAGGAAAAATGTAAGCTGAAAAATTTGATCTGCTTGAAGAGTTATGGAAAACTGCATCTTTCAGTTGTCCCATCCCTGTGCTATCACTGGTTTCCCCAAATTGATAGAATTGAGGGATTTTTTGCATGTTTGTTGTTTGAACTCCTGCCAGTCTTCCCTAAATTCCTTCATAGGCTGAGTATCAAGCTGAAACTTCTCCCATTTAATACCCTTTGCTTCTACAGCACTGCTGATGTTACTGACCATGCATCTCAGTAGATACCCTGTGTTGGGCAACATTTCCTTCCCCTTCTTGGGTGCTGTATTTGTAAGTTTCTTCTGGGCATTAGAGTCCTATTGAAGGGCTGGCTGGTGAGAAGCCACTGAAGAGTGTGTCTCTCCATGACCTTGTAGCTCTTGAGTCATCTGTTTTTTTTTTTACTTGGTGGCTCCAGTTAGGGTATGTGATAGCTTTTTCTTTTTCATGTGTGTAGCAAGGACTTGCAGACTTGTAAAATGCGTGGCATCCATTAGGATAGGAAGGTGTCCAACTCTCTTTGGGTGCTCCACTCAGGGTGCCCTGAGGTCCTGAGGCACCCTGAGCACCATCACATGGGTGTTTCTCCAGAGGACCCTGAAAAAGAAACCAAGACACGGCCACTCTGTGTTAGTCACCACCCATGTGTTCATATGTGGTCTGTATGGAAAGAGTATTGATGCTGGAGTACTTTTGTCCTGTGGGTGTATGTGCATGCAAACATACCAGTCACTCAGGGACTGCATGGCGCTGCAGTTGTTGTAGGATTATATGTATTATTTAGACTGTGGCTTTGCCAGTTGTATGGCTTATAAGCCTTGTGGATTTTCTTAGAACTTAGCTCAGTAGAAGTAATTGAGAACTATTTTAGAGAGATTTGTAAAATATGTTTGAACTGTTTTTATCTGTTCATAAAGACAAATGCTTTAATTAGAAGTTAGGATTTTTCGAGTAAAAAAGTCACCATAAAATCCCAGAAAAATATAAATAACCTCATGATGCTAAATGAAAGCCTCAGGACTTTCCAGGGATTCAACTAAGTCCTTCCTGCTCCCTGGAAAAACTGAAAATTCCTCATATCCTTTGTCACACAGCTCTCATTTCAGTGTTGGTAGGATGGGAGAAGAGGAAACGATGAAAAAGTCCTGATTCTTGGGCTGTAAGGTAGGCAGCTGATTTAGAGGAAGAAGAGAAGCTTTATCAGGTTGATTTATAAACTGCTGCTATTTGGAGTTACCTGTAGAATTGGGATGTGTTATCCTATAAATTGCAGAGAGATGGATGACTAGATAGAGGACAGGGGAAGCCGCAGGAGAGATTCACTTATTAAAAATCTCTACGATTTATTGTGCAGTGATCCCAGCTAACCCAATGGACATCACCTTCACATGGTATCAAGGGTCATGTAATATATACCTAAAAGGTTCCTGCAAATCTTCAAGGGACGGTTACTGGCCATTTTCTTCTCTGATTTACAAACATTTGGCCAAGAAAAGGAAGTAAAGCTCTATTAAGTGACGTCTTTTTATCTGTGGCAAAATATTTTAAGAAAACATGTTTGGGGCAAATGATGTTCTAAATCTCCCTGGGTTGTTTTCTTTTTTCTGTTGTGAGATGGCTTTATTTTCTTCCTGGGTTTTTTATCAGTATAATGGTTGTGGTTGGTGTGAAGGAAGGGTAATATCGTTAATATTTTACTCTGGCAAAGATCAGATCAATACATTGTGCTCTCTTTTTAAAATTTAATTTCATATAGGCTGCTTCTTTTCCAGGCTTGGCAGTTTTGTCCACAACCTTTCTGTCTACAGGTCTTTGAAACTGATATGAATTTGTCTTGCTCAACTTGTGACTTAATATTGATGTTGTGACTTGGAACAGGAGCTGCAGGAGATGGCAAGACAAGGTGTCAAACTTTTTTTTTTGCTGTGCAGCCTTTTTTGGCCTGTGAGACTCAGCTTGTGAAATTATGTAGACTCAGGCTTGAGCCTGTCCTGTCAGAAATCTGTAACCTTCCTGCACCTCCTCATCACCTCCAAGAATACTCAGGAAGAGACACAAGTAGGGAAAGAGAGTAAGGAATTTTTGAAGGGCACAAACATGTGTCCTATTTTCACAGCCTTTTGGTGAAAAGTGTGTGTCTGACCGCTATTTCTAAGTTCATAATACTTTTTTCCATTAAATAATGGTCTGAACTCTGTTACAGAAAATCCCTTTTCCTGATGCCTGCTTGTACATATACCTGGTGGAAAACTTTCTGTTGCAGTGTTCAAGTAGCAAAATTAAATGTTTTGCAGAAATATGTATTGGCTCCATTGACATTTCCCTTTCCGATATATTATATTCCATTAAGTAAAAGTCAAAAAGATAATGATTTTATCCAAACAGTCCTTTTGGGCTTTCCAGAAAGCATTTGGGCATTTTAAAAAGGATTTTGTTTCATGAAATATTTGGAAGTTTTGACTTTGAATAGTTGTTTTTAAAAGGGTATTTTTTTTTTTTTCTTGAATAAAATCTAGATGTTGGTATCTTGGAATTCATTGCATGATGGAAAATTCATCTTTTAATTAGCTATTTTTGTAATGAGGAAAGTTCCCATCTCCTTTTCATAAGAATAGTAGTGCTCGCTCCAGTGAAGTAGCTAAATTCCACGCTGCAACTTTCAGGCTCTAAGAAGTATTAGTTGAATGTGATGTTGTTCTTTGCTTTTTGACCTATGATTACGCATAGTCAAACAGTAGTGTTGTTTTGCCCTGGAGTTAAATGCATTTTAATTCCAGATTAAATGAGTCATTCTACATGGTGACACACAAATGTTTGTGTTCTATAGGTGTTAATAATACTGATATACTAAAATGAAGAGCTGTGTAATTATGTGCATTTATCCTGCACCATTAAATACCTAATTTCTACTCAGTCTGAAACCTCCTAGTTCTCTCAAGAATCCCCAAATATCCAGAGTAAAAGCTAGAAACAGAAGTGTAATACTGTCAAAAAGCAGAGATTACCAGCACTACAACATGCTATACAGCTTTTATTTCACACTGGAAGACTCTGAAATTAAAACTTGTTTTACCTTATTTCTTTATGAGTTCCCTCGTGCCTCTTCTAAGATCTGCAGAGTTGGTACAAGCAGCATGCCACAGAAATCATCCCAGTAAAAAAGAAGTGATACTCTAAAAAACTTTCTTAACTTTAGTTCTTCCAGTTACATATCTGGAATGTGCATATAAATTGGGGTACAGCAGTTTAAAAGCTTTGCTGGCAATTGTTTGGGGTGCCCTTCCTCATGCACTCCTGGTGAGAAACAGGTTCAGATATCATAACCTGATTGCCAATAACATTTTTCTGAGATTCTTGGTCTTGGGGACCACTACGGGCCTGATGCGATGACAACCCTCTGGTGCTTTACGTTGTGCTACAAGAAGAAGGGATACAGTGAGTTTCCCTTTTGTTTGGAGCATACCACTGAAGAGAATTCCACTGTGAAAAAAACTGACAATTGATGCTTTCTACAACTCCAAGCAGTGTGGCTGAAGGGATTGGAAAGCTCTCGGGAATGTTAGTCTTGAGAGTTTTTGTGTTTTTTTCATCACGAAGAACAGCTTTGTAGTTTTTGGAGGATGACCTGCATGCAACCAGGTGTCACAAACTGGAAAATATTAGTTAATAAATAATTAATATAGCCTAGTTAAACCTCAGGCTGGGCTTCTGCCTGTGCTTCTGAAATGGACTCAGCTGGAAGAAAAGCCAAAGGACGACTCTTTACCTCATTTTTATTTCCTTTTACTGTTTTTGTCATAAGAGGATTTTTCATGCAAATTGCACTGCCTGTTGCACCTTGGTGTAACAGAAAGACCAAGACGGGTCTCAGATGTAGACTGCTGCTCATCTCGTGCCTTGCTCTCCTCAGAGCTCTGAGAAGCTGCCCAAGAATGCCCAAAGAATGTCTGTGGCTTCATCCATGTGAGAACCTGTGTTGTGTAGAGAAGCAGATGAGATTTTAAATAAATGAAGTAAGTTTGGGAAACGATTGTTATATTTTAGCTTCTGAAGACCATAAAGGTAAGATCAAGATGCAAGAATCAATAGTTTTAAAATATTTATACTCTAAAAGAGCACAGGTATTTGTGTACTGAAAACAACCAGAAACTATTACGTTTTTTCATATTTCAGATATCCTTTGTAAGCGTATATAATACTTAACTGGAATGGACCCTGATCATTGACTGTCATTGACTTCACTGGAAGCAGGTTTGGGCTTGTTATCCAGAACAGTTATGCAACTTAGGCTTTTAATCCAGGGATAACCTGTAAATTTATCAATTTCTTAGTTTCTCTTTTTTTTTTTTTCTTCTTTTCCTATAGATAGACTCTCCCTCCCACCCCTAGCAACATTAGGAGCCCACAAAGAGCTCGTCCTTTCAAGTCTTCTAGTAAACACAGGGGTTGCTCACTAGAAATCCCTTTCTCCATCTATCCTTCCTAGTGAATCACAGGCAGCACTCCAGTAGGAAATACCTCACTCTTCTCGATCAAGTGGGATCCCATTGTTCTCATGCATGTGGCCAGGCTTTGTCCTTTACTTTACTGTTGCCTTCCACAGCACATCTGTGAGGTGCACAAGGGTGGCCTTTCTTTTGTTCACATTATGAGTGATTTTTCTAACAACCACGTATGGTAACTCAGCCTGGTGTTGGTTCATTATTTCACTACTTAGTCTTTCCCTGCCAGTATGGATAGTCTGACAACATATTTTGGTGATCTATCATACAGATTCTTTTTCATGTTTGCTCAGCAGGGTAGGCATTTATTGATTTGTTTGGGGTTTGTCGCAACAACCTGGGAAAAATATTTTGAACAGTATTTTGGACAATGTCTGCCTGAAAAGCTGTACAAATTGGCAAGGGGAATTAAGAGACCTGAAATAACTTTTAACTCTATTAGCAGGATATATCCTAAACTGAAGGAATATCTGTTTAGACAGACTTGTGAAATCAGGAGAGGAGTTTGTATTCTTCTGTGTTTATAAGTAGGACTTCCTGTCAATAAAGATAGGCAGTCTCTGACTTGACAGTGCATTGCTTAGGTTAGACTCAGAAGGAATGACATAAAGGAAGAATGCCACTATAGATATGGACATCAGTAAAGTATCCAAGATTCCCATTTACATGCCTGGTAAGAATAGGAATTTTAATGATAATGAGCAGAGAGAGAAGAATTGAGGTGAGAAGGAAAGTATATGTGAGACTATTAAGGAGAAGCAGGCTTGAAAAAGGTGAATTTGTTGATTTACAAGAGAGACAATATTTTCGCTGAATAAAGATAACATATAATTTGGTTTTGGTTGTTTTGAAGATTGAGGATCACTCTAGATTTGTCTCAATATTGTGGTTTTGTAAGAATATCTGGAGATTTCTTTCTTATAATAACCATTCTGTATTACTTGTAAAATGATCAAGAAAGGATTTCCTGCATACAGAAAACACTTTCCAAACTCAAGGTTCACTTGGCAAGGAGAGGGAATCAACTAGTGCTGTAATGACCTCCCGATTCTGAAAAAAAAATGGAAGGGCACAGTGAACAAAAAAAGAAATGTTCATAAATCCAAGATGTCCTTGAGGAAAACAAGGCTTCTAAGGCTTAGAAGATAAAGCAGCAAGCTCTGAGACTCATGAGGGCAGAAATTAATGGCAAACAGGAAAAGAATTAAAAGGCTTCAATCGTTAGTAGTTTCAAAGAAACCATTTCCTTTGTTTTCCTTGCCTTAAAGGGAGGTTGATGTGGATCCTGAAGAACTAGGCTTAACCTTGATGCAGTCTGAAAAGAAGTTTGAAAAAAACATTTGTGGCTGTTGACCCAAAAGATAACCTAACACTGAGCATGGTGTTGTGCAGAGCTGCTGTCAGCCTCACAGACCAGTGCTGAGTATGCCTTATGGTCTTCACAACCTCCTGGGGACACCAGAAAAAACCATCTTCACCCCTCAACTTGGAAGTGATAATGGAAAGGACAGGACAACTGGGCTTCCAGAGGAGTGAGGCTCTCAAGGCATCAGTCACTCTCTGTATTTCAGATCTTTATTATTCGTGCTCTAAGAGTGGGACTGCTGAACCGTAGCCATCTGAATGTTCAGCTTCTCATCTTAGAGCTTGCTACCTGATGTCCTGCTCTCTATAAGGTGATGCATTCCTCCTCTCTCTGGCACACCTGAATACAGTGGGATGAACAGCCCTCTGGAGATGTCTCTCACCATTTACTGAAGAGAAAGCATAGACAACTGATTTGATTTAGGCTATATCAGACTCCTAGCTGTCTGTGGTGAGAGGAGAAGTATCCAACCCTAGCCCTGGGGCTACGGCTGAGTATGACGAAGAAATGAAAAAAAAACAAACCAAAAACCAAACAAGTAAGGGCTACAGGAAAGGTAGTTGAGAAGCAGCTAAGTGGAAATAAAGACAACAAATCTTTAATGCAGGCTCTGTAAGGTAAAATGTGATGTGTGGATGTGACTGGGTTAATGGCACTTGTGATACCGTTGCCTGCTGAAGCCTGGAAATCCCAGAGGCCAGGGATACAACTGGTGCAAGAATTACTCAAGAGGCTAGCAGAGAATGATATGAATGGTCACCACATCTCATTCCCTGGTGTCACTAGCTGTGGTGAGCTCCAGGATGGGTGTCCCAGAGAAAGAACAGTTGTGGACAAAGAGAAGGCAGAGATCTGCGCTGACCAGGGGGATGGACAGGATGAGAGATGGCAGGGGGAGGAAGTGTTCAGTGAAGTCATGGAAGGAAAAGGGTCTAGCCTTCCTCAAGAAGCTTTCTTCCAGTAGGGAAGTTTATGCATATCCAGCTGAGGGGAACCATGTTTATGTCTTGTATCAGGCCCCCAAAGTGACTTCATGAAAGAGAGAGACAAGATATCAGGGATATTTTCAGAACAGTGTGGTGTTAAGATCTGGGTTATTGGGCTGAGATCCAAAGAGCTCAGCAGCCCCAGGAGAATGCAAAAGGACTCTGGCTTTAAGTTCCCGCTCTCTTCACAGGGTTTGCAATATGAAGAGAGGACTTCTCCCTGGGAGAAGCAGAATTTTCCTAAACAAGTACCCTGATGCCCTGTTGTGCTGGTTTTGGCTGGGGTAGTTAATTTTCTTTATAGTAGCTAGTATGGGGCTATGCTTTGGATTTGTGCTGGAGGTGGTGTTGATAATATGGGGATGTTGTAGTTATTGCTGAGCAGTGCTTACACAGAGTCAAGGCCCTTTCTGCTTCTCACCCTACACCACTAGCGAATAGGCTGGGGGTACGCAAGAAGTTGGGAGGGGACACAGATGTGACAGCCGACCCCAGCTGACCAAAGGGATATTCCATACCATATGGCATCATGCACAGCATATCAAGCTGTGGAAAGAAGAATAAATTGGGGATGTTTGAAGTGATGGTTTTTGTCTTCTCAGGTAATGTTACATGTGTTGGAGCCCTGCTTTCCTGGAGATGGCTGAACACCTGCCTGTTGATGGGAAGTGGTGAATTAATTCCTTGTTCTACTTTGCTTGCATGCATGGATTTTGCTTTACTTATTAAACTGTCGTTATCTCAACCCACGAATTTTCTCACTTGTACTCTTCTGATTCTCTCTCCCCCATCCCACCGGGGAGGAGTGAGCAAGTGGCTGTGTGGTACTTAGTTGCTGGCTGGGGTTAAACCATGACACTTGTTAATTTTTGTCCTTTTTTTTGGCTTGTGACCTCTTCAGACAGTTACCACCTGGAACAGGTTGTGCTGCTATTTCATTAACTTTCTTTCCATGGAGGTGGAAGATGTGTAAAGGCTATTGAAGAATACGTGCATTCCAGAAGTTTAGGTAACCCTTGTGAGTTCTTTGATCTTTTAATTTTGAATTTCTGAATATGTCTACTTTTGCAACCATTCTACAAACTGAGAGAAGTGTCTATAATTCTCAACCAGGGAGGTGGGGTAACCACAAGATTTTCACAGAGTTCACACCATGTTGAAATAGGCCAGTGGGAGGTTATGTTGGGGATGTCTAGCAGTTTCCATTCTAATTTGGAAACAATCTCTCAGTATATCTGATTGCTCTGGTCCTAAGATATTGCCTTGGACCAGAACTGAGATGGCTGGTGATCCAACACCAGCTGCATCCATGTGAGTGGAAAAAGTAGATGAGGGTGATTTGGGCATAGTGATCCCTGAATGCTAATGAAGAGAAACATATTTGGCACCATTACAAGTCAGGCACTCTGAGGATTTCAAAATTGTGTCCTTTTTTATATCAATAATAAATTTGTCAGTTATGTAGGGAAACATTGTGAAAAATGAATGTCTTTTACTGCATTCAGAGCCATTGCTCCAAATTCAGCAAGATAATGGCCAATAAAACTTGGAGCTGGGAGGTTGAGTTCTGCATTGCTAAAGCCTTCATTATGTGTGGTTTTAGAAAATGTACACATGTGCCAGTGTCTCATTGTTTTTTTGCTGTTTTATTATTTTGTCAGTATGTAGCAGCTCTGATCCCAGCTATGAAATGGGCTCTGATCCCAGCTATGAAATGCAAGTTTAGCTTATATCGATCCCACTGTCTGTGTATAGGTCCTTAGCAGCTTTGCAGGATGCTGTTAAGAGCAGTTAGGTTTTATCTGCAGCCAAACCATACTGTACTCTGTTGCCTATTGAAAAAAAATGCATCTAAGTCCAAATATTCTTGATTTCCTTTTTTTTTTTTTTTTTTTTTTTTTTTTTTTTTTTTTTTTTTTTTTTTTTTCATTGTAAAGAGTTGTAATTAAGATCAGATCCCCAAATTTTTTTGAAAGCTTAGAGGGAGTCACGAGCCAACCTACTTGGACATCCCAAGACAGAGAATGCGACTGTGATTCCCAGAACAGCATTGTTAAATGGTAGTCTCTGCTGTGGGCATGTAGCATAGCATCTGTAGTTTGACCAGACTACTCTTGTCTTTATAGTATAGGACAGATTATTTGTTCAGTGTTGGCTGGAACTCACCATTAGGTTATCTATTGCAGTTTCTAGGGTAACGCAGCTTTCCTTTACATCTTTGACAAATCCAGTAACTCCTTGTTTGACAAAAGTTTATATTTGGTCAGGCTAGAGTATTATTAGGACCTCTTCTATAACTAGGTTCAATTTTCAGCACTCAGTGAAAGTACTCCATCTCATGAGAAGTTAGCATCTGACTCTGTAGGTACATCACATTACCAGTCCACTTGTTCGTTCTTTATATGTTGTAAATCTATTACACAGCGACACTTCCCATATAGCGTCTTTTTCTTTCTAACCAGTGTACAATTTAAAAAATGATGTATACACTAGCACCCTTCATCAGATCCTCAGAGGGATGGTGTTATAGGTATAACGACTTCAAACAGCACTGAAATACTGCAGCCTTTAGGGTGGGATATGTGAAGTCTTTTTGTAGTGTGACCAATGCTATGCTAAGAAAAATGCAACACCTCAGGCTGGAACAAAGCCAATAGACAAGGGCATGTGCATTCATAAAAACCCTACCCAGAGAAACCACAGAATATTTTAAAATAGAGGAATGATGTGGTACCTAAGAAATTAATGAAGAGATCACTGGTTTAGCATAAACCAGGCAATGTTCTGGCAACACCAAGAGTCTTACAAAAGACTATGAGGACTGTGTATTAATGCAGCATCACTGATGTATCTCATCAGCTCCAAACTGAACTCCTTGAGGGACTGCGCCATGTGTTTTCTCAGCATAGATGGACAAATGCTTGATGAAATGATGCTTATAAACAGCGCTGAGCCTTCACAGGGGAGGTGGAGCACAAAGCACATTAAGGCCTTATTTAAAATGCTATGCTGGCAGGAGGATGGCAGGGGAGTTGGGCATGGGCTGGCTCCCACCATACTCTGCTCCAAAGGAAACCTTTCGGGGGGGCAGCAATGTATTAGTTGTGGGTCCCCTCCTTGTGTAAGAAATGCTCAGTGTTGAGAGTACATCTGCCAGAGGATCAGAAAATGGAAATTGTAATTCTCCGCTACCTCTTTGCTTTCTCTGGCACCTTGAGTGTAGTACACAGTTTTAGCGCAGTACTATTGCATGCATCTGTCGGGCTGTGTAATGGGTGTGCTGAACCAAAAGGGTGTAGAGAGATTTGCTGTTCCCCCTAGTAGGTTACAGCACAGATGTACCACTAGAAATATTCTTCCTCAATTCACCTGACCAGATTTTGTTGCTGGTTATATACATTTGGAGAAATCCATGGTCTTCAGTACCATGGATTATATACAGGCAGTGATGGGGGATCAGACCCTTCTTTTTATTTAAGATGCTAGAGGCGATTGCAATTAGAGGATTTTAAAGGAGAGAACTGAAATCAGAGGATTACTTTTGTTTTATTTTAGAGACAGTTATTAAGGTTTTGAATTTGTTCTCTCTGGCTGTCAGATGCAGTCAGGTTTACCGTGGTTAATTTTTAGACCACTAAAATATAAACTGAATTCATTTAAAAGCAGAACCAACTTTCATCCTTTCCCAGCTAGTGTGTTTGTAAACAATACAGTATTACAAAATATACTTCTAATTGTGTGTTACTCTTTCCACTGTAAGGATGAGCAAGCATTTGCACCCATGGGGAGCAACATTCCACGAAATACATGGTTCCCTGACATCCACATGATTTTGTTAACCCAGTGCTTTTTCTCCTCTGTGGCCATGGAACATCTTTTGCTCCTTCTCCTACTGCTGGCCAGCAGGTTACAAACCAAGTGTCCCCTTCCAGTTCACTCTGTGTTTGATAAAACTCTGGTAAATCCACTCAGGCTAAGTGCTGCCAAACATCATCTCTCTCCTTGCCCCCTCAACCCCATACTCCTTTCTGGGGACAAATGCGGGTGCTTAAAACGCTTCAGTTGCCTGCCACTGTGGATTGTCATGTTGTACAGCTCCACTCTGGAAACAAGATCTGTAGAACAGTGCCACCAAATTCCTGTCAGATATTTGTTGGCAAAGAAACAAAGGGGAAGGCTCGGTTTGAGTGCAGGAGGTTTAAAGCTTCTGTGCTGGTCTTCAAAGTCTCTAGGGCTAGAGCACTTGAACAGGAGTCTTATGTGGAGTGAGTAGGCTTGGGTTTGCACCGCATCACAGGACTGAGTGGTGGGAAGATGGAAGGTCTCAGCTCAGGACATGCATCACCCATAGCTCACTTTGGGTGCATTATTTTCTGATGGGAGGTGAAATGTTCAGCCCCTCTCCTTTTCTCTTTTTGGAATTGCTTTGCCCACAGCTAATTTACATCTCAGGCATAAAAGAAATCTTTGTGTTCAAATGAAAAACATAAAGCTTCACTCTAGAGGAGATTAAAATTGAACAGACAAAATACTATAATAAACTGAACAATATTCAAATATTTTTAACTTTTTCCAGAAAAATAAGTCTGCAGATCTGTATGACGTTGCAGAGATGAGTCTAGAGGGATTTCATCCATCAAACAGAGCAATATAATGACTTTTGATCTTTACTGAAGTGGTGAGAGAATAGAAATAATAAAAAAAGAAAGCAGTACAGAAGGTAGAAATTGTGGAGAATACACCAGGAATTTCTGGCACATTTTAAACTTCAAAAATATGCATATGTGGGTTGTGAGCTGCTTTGTAATTGTTATAGGACCTGAGTCAAAGTCAGGGGGCCAAGGTGCTCCTTTCTTTTTAGACCAGACTCTGACAGCAGAGCAAATCCAACAGAAAGGTCCCCAGGACTGTTTAATAGTCATAGGAGCCATATAATACAGAGCTCTGGTGCCATAGGTATCATTCAGGTGTTGCCAGGTATGGTTCAAGTATCCAAAGACTTTCTGAGGTTGGAAACGGCAATAATACATTTTGTGCTGGAGCAGACGTTACCTGTATCTCTGGTGCTATGACTAACCTGACCGAAATGCAATCTTCTGCCCAGATGCAGTCCAGATCAAACTTGTCCTGCCGAGCAGTCTGCTGGTGGAGTGACCCAGGACCTGTGGCTGTGTAACCCTTGTGAGAGATTCTGTTTTACCCCTCTCCTCCCAGTATGAAATATTGTAGTTTTATGTCGTGTACAGCAAACAGTACAATAGAATGACAGAGCTGATGGTTCCCTATCTGTCACCTGAAAGTTTTCTATCTGGCCTAGGGGTAGTTCCTCAAAGACACACTTCTTGCATTTCTTATGGCCAAACTACACTATATACAGAGAAAGGATTTATTAAAACACAAAGAGAAGAGAAGCAGGAGGGTTGGGGTGAGTCACTAGAATGGGGTAACTTTCTCTTGAAATAGTGCAATTAGGTTGTGTTATGATCAGATTCTGTCATGGAAAATTAGCCCCGAAGAGGACCTTAAGAGATCATTAAACCATCTTTCCTTCTGAAGGCAAGTGCAACTATATCAACATCATCCCTGATAGATGAGTGTTTAACTACTCTTTACAGGTATCCAGAGATGGAGGGTTGAAGTTGAGGCCTCAAAGATTAAATGAGCATTAATGAGCTATAGCAATGAGCAGCTGCGATTACTAGAATTAAGCCTGTATTCTAAGGAGTGGGAAAAATTAATCATGATTCTAAAATACCAGTGTACAGGCTAATTAGCCACGCCACAAAGCTAACTCAAAATTAAGCTCTGGAAAAAGGTGAGACAATAAATATCCTGGTCTTGATTTTTTTGTTGTTGTTGTTTGTTTGGGGTTTTTTTTGTGTGTGTGTTTTTTTTTGTTGTTGTTGTTTTTAATTTCAAAATTGACCACTCTGTCTTTTATGATACTGATTTGACTAAAGATACATAAACACCTTAATACTTTTTGGTGGAGGGGAAAGAGAAAGGAATGCAGTCAGAATTGAAGGCATTCACTCTGATTTTAACTCCAAGTTACCTTCTGCCTTCATTTCACATGAGGTGGAGGTGAGTAGGTGGTGTGTGGTAAAGCAGCAACTAGTTAAGACTCTCCAACTTCTTACCTGCCTTGGTTTAGGAGCTGCTAATCTCACCTCTATGGTTTTTTCAAAAACTGCTGCTGAAAATATTTACTTATTCCTACCAAGTTTATCTGGTTTGAATATCTGGCCAACTGGTTTTGTCTCTTTTGGGCTTACTATGGCCTTCTTTTAGCCTCCTTTCTCTCCAAAATTGCTGAGGGATGCATGGGGAAAATTTTCTGAACTGTAGTCTTCAGAATTGGGTCATGAGTTATTGTCTGTGAATTTGGTCTTCAAAACTAAGCTGTCAGCAGGAATCATTGAAATTGCTAGGAAATACACTGTTAAAAAATTCAGCTTGTTTTTACCCGCACAACATCTTACCAAGCTCTGTGGGGATTTGATTCCAAGTCCAGTGCAGCCAAAGGAGACCGCTGTACTTCAGCAAGGCTGGGATTTGGACATAAGTTAGGCTTGCTTTATAGCACAGACAATTCTGTCACATACCTTTATCTCTCTCAGATTTTTTTTCTCCAGAACCAGTGTAATTACAGGGTTGTAGGCTACAGGCTTTTCAGCTGAGTGCATCCTTTACAGATATAAATCCCTTTTCTAAAATGGGAAAAGAGAAGTATATTGTGACTGACAGCTCAATCTGAGCTTTGCATCTAAGCAAAACTCCAGTCCGCGTGCGAGGCAGGAAGTGAATTGCAGACCTTCAGAAATAGCACAGAAACCTACATTCTGCTTGCAAATGCACTGTTCATAGCTCCCTCAGGGGCTGTAACTCAGCCCCCTGCAACAAAGGCAGCAATCTGGGTGTGGAGTAAGATGTAAAAAGCTATGTTATGATATACACTCACAATAAGGCTGCCTTACAGCAGGTAGGAAATCTTCTAATTACTTGGAGTATGTGTTGGAAGGTTGCCTTATTGTGGAGAGTTTGCATGGAAATGGAGAGGAGTGTGGCAGAGCAGGACTTTGAAGGTTCAGTCTGGTCCCATGAAGCTGTAGTTAGGTCAGGCTTAGTGCACACTGAGGGGAAATGAGCCAAAATCCAGCACCTTTGGCTGAGCATGCAAAGCCAGACCTAGCATTTACCACTAATGAGAGGTGTCAAAGTAGATCTAGACGGGCTGGGCTCCATCCAACAGTCTGCTTTGCTTTGGTTTTGTCTCTCTTAAAACGGGTCTGGGTTTAAATTACAGTTGGTCTGTGGAGTGAAATCTGACTCTTTCAAAAATGACCCGGAAAAGAGGTTCAGCTGACCCTGCATTCTTTGCAGAATTCTGTCATTTCTATAGGGCACAGTGTGGGCAAGAATACACACGTACACAATATGCATAAATGTATGCCCGTAGTTTACTCTGGTAGTGGTGGCATTACGGTATGGGACAGGGCAGGGTGGGGAAGGATTTGAAGAGCTGATAGGGAGCTATGTCCTAATTCTACCAGTGCAGAACAGGTTGGTTTTTTGCACCTCTGACGTAGTTTGCTGCATCAACAGGCTGCTGAATCTACCAGCGTCTATCCAGGGAGTGTTAAGACCACAGAGGACTGAATTGCTTTTTTGGAAGGCATGAGTTTCTAGCACTTACTGAAAACTTACAGATGAAATCCTAAAAATCCTGAAATTTCTAGAGAAAGCAGTGAGAAACAAAAGACATAGGCACATTCATGCTGTGATATTCTGTCATCATGTTTAATGCAGTTCCTAGTAAACATGTGTATGTGTCTGTGTGTAAATAAATATGTATAAATATATACACATCTGTTTGTTAAGTAGTTTTTCTTCTTATGATTCCAGGAGTTTTTCTTATTAAAACAGAAGAAAGTATATGGTTTCATATCACCTTTGTAATCAATCCCATTGTAATAGTAAATTTGTACAAATAGTAATTTGTAATTCAATCCCATTGTAATAGTAAAGTTTTGTGGTAGCTTCTGTTAGTACATCTCAAGAACAAATATCTGAATCTGGTTTATTCAGACACACCAAAAACATTTGGTTGCAATGATGGAAATTATAAAACCTTTTGGAATGTCACTTTTTATTTGCCTGAATGTAAAAAAACCCTAAGGCCCTTGTTCATTCCCATCTCAAACAACAGTGATCTGGAAATTGGTTTAAATGCTGAAAAATGCCTATAGGAAACACAATATGGAGAAACAGAATTAACAGCTTTTCCAAATGATTAATCCTGGATTTTAAACTAGACGAACGAAATTTCATCACAAACAATAATTTTCAGAAAATCACAACTAAATGAGAGGCCAGCTTTCCACTGGTCTAGTTGAGTTTACTTTCATCTATACTATACGGCATCCTTTTCCGTGATTAATCCCATGGGAGACCTCGATGTGAAGCACGTTATAGGAAAGCAGTCTAATGAAAGTAGCTTTGCAGCTTTAAAAATAAAACCATTCCCAGGACGCTCAGGTTTGCTGGAGTAGGAAAGGAGATAAGCACAGGATGCTTGAGGGCTGGACATCCAGCCCCCATCAGGACCTCCTCCTGTGCTGTGCACTACTGCCAAGCAACAGCAGAGCTATAGGTTTGGCGGGGGGGGTGGGGGTGCTACCACCCTTACCATGGTAGAGCCATGCAAGGGTATGTCTACAGCCCAGGCTACAAATGGGAAAACTTGCCATCAGCCATTTCCATCAGTAGGAGAAGTTCTGTATTTCTTTTCATACTGTGCTAAGTTTTCTCTGCCAACAGCTTCATTGATCAAGGTATAAATGAGGGTAGGGAGCTGACATTTGCTGTCCTCTCCGCAGAGAGAGGAATGCTGGCTCTGCAACCTCATGAATGAAGGAAAAAATGAAATCTCCTTGTTCCCCTTCTGCAGAGCAGTCATTAACCTCACTAACAGGGAGAGAGGTAGCTTTTTTAAACCCCATGCCTGTGGGATTACACATGAAACTATTCTTAATGTCTGCATTGATGTTTCTGAGTATGTACCCTCCTGAAAACATACGCCAGGCAAGTAGAGGTTCCAACTGTGCAGATTTATCCCAAGGGAATGGAGGAGAACAGGGATTACAAAATAAAGGCTAAACCCAGCCCTGTTTATGGTAAAGGCATATCTACACATTTTCATTTGTAAATGTGATTTTCAAGGAATAGAGAGATATATAAAACAGTGTGAAAAATAAAAGGCTATTCACCAATGTTTTAATATTGTGCCTTAGTAAAATGACACTTTCCAGAGCCAGTCATGACTTTAAGCCAGATCATGGCTAAAAATATTAAGGGAAGGATCACCACAGCAACAATCACATTGCTCCCCTTCTGTGGAGGAAATGGAAAAACACTCAAACTTTGCCAACCTGAATAAATTATCCAGATTGTCAGAACTGTAAGGAAACCTGTATGTAATCAACTCTGCGTATGTATGTGTTTGTGAGTGTGCACACATGTGTTAACCAGATTGCAGCCTGTTAAATGCACATGTCAAAGGGGAGACCTCTGAAAACACACTCAAGAGAAAAAAATTGCTATTCTTGTACCTTAATTGGCCAGCAGACACCATACACAGTGTGATGCTTGTGGCAGCGCTGGGGGCTCCAGTCCACCTGCTGGGCTGGGCTCTCCTGCCTGTGGTGGCCTGGAGATGGGATGGAGGACACTGATGCTCTCTTGGTCTTGCTTCAGCATGAAGCTGGGAAATGACTGGTTTGCTCACCTTGACTTGGGAGCACAGACACACTCTTACTCCAGTCTGGCAGTTGTTTTTATGTATTGAGTGCGATTTGCTTTGCCAAAAAAAAATCATCTTGTTTGCCAAGGAGGAAAGAGAAGGGGTGGAAGGGTGGAGGGGTAGGTGTGATATTGTTACTGCTTGGCTTTAAGCACCTTGTGCAGGAGTCTGCACTGAAAACCTTGTCTTACCAGGCTGCCTGTATGGTCAGTGGAGAGAGGATGGCTTTTTTAGAGGCAGTGCAAGGAAAGGACATGACTTAGAATAGTGATAATGATGTCAAGACCTTTGGTAAATTCACGATGCATCAAAGACTCCAAAATACTGTTAGGGGAGCCCAAAAGCACATGGCTTTTGGGCACGGGAATACAAGGTTAGGCTTGGAGTGCAAGGGCTGTGTGTTCCCTTTGCTGCTTCTCTTGCCATTAGGAAGAGCACTTGTTTAGCTGTTTGTTGGTCCAATACTAAACCCTGGATTGTTGGCCAGCCGGTAAACTGTCATTGTTTTCTGTCTTGAATTTCTATCTAGAATTGTCCCTCAGTTTTGCTGGGACCACACATTTTAAATAAGTGGGATGTGACTGGTTTATGTCTTTAGCCTTTTGTACTTTCCAGGCTCACAGGTGTTTTGCAAAGGAAGTATGTGCTACTGCTGAATAAATTTGAGC
The DNA here is from genome assembly GCF_003259725.1 of Athene cunicularia. Taxonomy (NCBI): domain Eukaryota; kingdom Metazoa; phylum Chordata; class Aves; order Strigiformes; family Strigidae; genus Athene; species Athene cunicularia. The sequence continues at coordinate 61,381,407 of NW_020799095.1, forward strand.
CTGCTGATTACAGACTTGCTTTTCTTTATTTTCTTTTATGCAGACTTGGGCTCAGCTAGATGAGCTAAGTATTTCCACTGGTATCCTGGCCCTGCTTGGTTTACCTACGGAACGATGGGTCCAGTGTATACTTTAAGGTTGGTGCAGACTGGATTCCAGTAATCACCCATACCTGATGGTAATGTGGCTGGAAAATGGTTAAAATGGCTGCTGTGAGAAGCGTATGGTACTTTCTCCTGACTTAACTGTGCATGCTGTTCAGGGCCCTCAGGTGCCAGTGGCAGAGGAGTACACGAGCAAGCAGGAGGTTTCAGTGTGATGGCGGCTGCAGAGCCTCTCTGTCTTTCACTGCCGTTACCTCCAGCTTGTTGTAAAATGGAGTTTATGGCTGGTTGCTCTGCAAATATGCTGCTTTTCATTTTTTGAAGTGCAAATTTAAAAATTTGTTTGCCAGTTCATTTGAAGAACCCTATGGGCCCATCCACCCCTTGCTCTCTCCTCTGTCCTTTGATACTTGACACCTTGCTGTGCCCACTGTGGCTCCAAGGATGACATTCTGCTGAACTGCAGAGCCTTGCCACATGGCATGTACTTTTGGGCAGCATTTTGTGCTGGCTGGCAGTGACACTGAACCATTGCAGTGGGGAAAAGCTAGCAGTGGCAGCTGGAGTTAATGAATCCTACATCACCCTGGAACAGGGACGGGAATCCCAGAGTTCAGGGGGTTTTCATGGAGGTCTGCTGCAATCTTGATGGGTGAGTGACTGCTGGAGATGAAAGCACATCTGGATGGGCTAAAGAATAAATATGGACTGGATTTTATTTTTTTTTTTGCATTATACTTAATTCAGTGCTTGCACATTAGGGGTTTTTTTTCCATCTCCTTTTAAGGATCACTTGTTTTTCTGGTTAAGGACAGATGTGAGTGATGTGCATATGGTTAGATGAATGTCTACTAGGATTCTGTTGTTGTGTGCTAGACCTTTAAAAATAAAGTGTTCCCTAGGCTGTAGTCTAGAAGGGATTGCTATGCATCAATGCAGGATGGCCCTTACAGTGAGTAACACTCTTGTTTTTCTCTCGTGTAGTTGTTATTTCTCTCCTTGCTTGTTTGATTTAATTTGAAACAAAAGCTATTCTGGTTGTAGGCAATTTTGATATAGGTGTTCAGGAAATGGAACAGGATTAGGTCTGTGGAAAACATCACTGAGGAAATCCTACAAGAACAACACATTTCTTCACCCACTATCCCATAAAAGCCAGGTCTGGTCAGGATGTTTCCTCTGTACCACCCCAACCTACCTGTTAGGGGTCAGATTCTGAACTAGATGGTAATCCATGCTGATTTTCTTCCCCCTTCAAACTCCCTCCAGACTATGTCCATATATTATAAACAACACCCTGATCTAGAAAGCTGAACAGATTCGTAGCTGCAAATCTTGTATATCTGTGTTCGTGATAATGAGATAATATCTAAGAAGCCACCAATCTCTCAAATATTAGGGATATATGAAGACTAACTGTGGGTAGATGCTTCTATCGAGTATGCATTTTTGTCACAGAATCAGTTTGTTTGCATTATAGTTTGGGAACAAGAGACTCAGCAGGCTCTAAGCTGAACTTGGCCTCACAGAGTGCCTTTCTGGGGGGCTACTTTATTCTCTTTGTTGTACCTTCCTGTTAAATGTGATGGGAAATCAATGATGAATAGGAGGTCCCTAATCTCCATGGATACTTGTCCCCGCCTGGTGTCAAAATCTGAGTTGGCTGTTTATTTTCTCATATTTTACATATGACTAATTTACTTAGGAGGGGGAGGGGAAAGAAGGAGGGTATTTGTGGTTCAAGTAACAAATGAGAGAAAGGAAATTTGGCAGTGGTTCTCAATTGGAGATGCTGGGAGGCCTCCAGAAGCCTGTCCCATATCTTCATCCCCTGAGCTTGTCATCAGCTCTCATGCTTTGTTCTGTGCTTGCAGCAGGGTCTCAGGGGAACACAGCTGCTGCAGCTGTTCATAGACCAAAGGGTGACCTTTTGAGTAGCCGAGGAATGATGCATTATTTAGTGCGTTCCTGGCTAAAATGGAAATGAAATTATTTCGTGAGCAGAATGATTTGTTTGTCCTTTCACTTGGATGCATCCTCTTTGCAACACACCGTAGTGTAGCGTGCACACCATTCCTTCTGTTTTCTTCTGGGTAAAGCTTTTGATAAGACAGGCATTGTACTTTGAAAAACACTGACTAATAACTAGAAAAAGCCTACTAGTCAAATGTAATAAACTTCAGTTTAGAGGTACTAAGTTTGCAAAAAACTGCTTCTATTTAAATAATGTGTAGGAGTGAAAGCTTCCTGGTGAAATGTGTGTCTCTAGACTATCAGCTGATACTGGTAGGTATCATAACCAGCTGTTATTTCAACATGAAGTATTTTACTTTGCTCAATTAATTAAGAGTCTCTTGGAAAGTGCCATAGCAGGACATTCATTATGGGGATGTTTAATGAATAGAGTATTTGTCATTCACATAGACAGAGGCTCCAGCAACTGCCTCCCAGTGATCTGTGATAGCCAGGTACTTAGGTACTCTGCATATCTGTTGGGCAAAGGAGGGGTGGCAGATGGGAACAATTTTTCACAATGTCTAACTTTGTATTTCCTATGTGGTCTTCCAGACAGAGATTCAGAGAACCTGAGGCTGGAGCCTACCTCTCCTGCTGACTGTGAATGAAGACTGCAGTATATTCTGCTGCAAGTCCATCTGCTCTTGAACTTTATAAATATCTTAAAAACGATCTATCTAATAGTGTTTTTCCTTTGAAGTTTCCAACACTATTTATGAAGGCTTGAAAGTGGTATTATTCACGTGTTTCAGATGAGGAAAGCTGTATTGTCAAGGTAGCAACTGATTTGAGAATGGCCAGTTTTCTCCGAGAGATGAGCATGTGGAGGGACCTGGGGGAAGATCCAGTGCTTACCAAGGATTTCACTGAGCTCAATAAGCCCTGAAACATAGGAAGGAGAAGAAATGGCACAAATGAGGAGGCATCCAGCAGACCATGCTATCTCATTGGAGAACCCAGTGGTAAAACCTCTCTATAAAATGATAGATATCAGCTTCTATGGGATTATTTTTAGTAGTAAAATATTGGATGGGGTAAGGCAAGTAAACAGGGATTCCATAAATCACTACAAGTGGTTCAGTTGCCTGTTTGGCATTGTCTTGTTACCACAAACAGCACAAGATGTCAAAAAATTACCATTTTTCTACTCAAGAGATGCACTGCCTTTAAAAAGAAAGGAATGAAACCCTGCTCTATGATTTCCAGGATCCCAGTTAATTAAGATGGACGTGACTGGAGAAGCATAAATACCTGAGCAGCTTTCAAGATATTTCTCTGGCACGTTCTTACTGGCTCAGAGCCCTTATTTCCAACCACAGTTGTCTGCTCATCCTATTGCAGCACCCTTCAAACCAGACTCCCCTGAAAGATCCAGCAGACGTGGTCTGAGAGAAGAGCTGAGCACGAGCTGGTAAGCGTTCACTGCAGGGAGTTCCAAGTGCTATGGAATTTAGTCAAACAGCAAAGTACAAGCTTCTACTATGACTCATCTGGTGTAAAACTAGTGCTAAGTATTGTACATAATTAAGACAACATTATTACAGTGAGATAGCACTTCTTTTTTTGGCACGGTTAAAGACTTGAAAAGGTGTGATGATTTCAGCCTTCAGAGCTGTGAAGATGATGAAGAGCTCTGATGGGAGTTCATTCTAAAAGATATCATGGCTGCAGTGAGTTTAGATCATAAATTTGCGTTATTCTGAAACTCTGCGTGTATATTTCAGTCGCCTTCTTGAAGGCTGCGTTCTTTTGTGAGAATAAACACAACCTTAAAGTAGTATTCACTACATAAGACATGCAACAATGGCCTCTCTAGACATTCTAAACATTTGCTGATTTTTTTATGCCCACAAATCACATATTTTATTTTAAGCCACATTTCTTAAAGAGATACTATTGGTATTTCAAGTAACAGACACGAAAAATGATGCTTACCATTGAATGCAATAGGAAATGTCGGCAACAGTGGTGTCAGAAAGCTATAGATTCAACATTTGAGCACCAACTGTCAGCAGGTAGGAAACAGAACATTAGTCAGCCCTACCTATGGAAAAAGTTAAACAAGTAGGTCATTATAATTTCCCCACTTGCCCCAACATTTTCCTTCAGGGGTCCACAAATCAACTTTGCTTTTTATTAATACATGTTCTTGATTGAAATTTACTGTAGTACAATGCAAACAAATTCAGTGTATTGGTTGCTCAAAAGCCATTTATTCAGGTTACTTGCTTCTCATGATCTTTAACTAGTAACTGATCTTTATGGTGTTTTAGTATTGTTTCTGTTTGTTGATTAGCTGTCTGACTTGCAAGCAAGAGGTGGGAAGACAGACTGCAAGATGGTGACACGGACCATTTTAAGGGACAGGATGTTGTATGAACCCATTTCTATCTGTGTATTCCAGTGGAAGACTTTGAAGCATGTCCTTACTTGAAAATACATTAGCTACTTCAACGTAACATTGCAACCACTTTTCTTATAATTTTCTAACATGTTACTTGTACGCCATTTTCATGCACATCTCCAAGGAATTATCCAAGTAAGTTACAAGGACTACAGAGTTTTAGGAGGAACTCCCAGGCAAACAAGGCACTGGGGCTGAGACGTCTGAGCCACAGCCAGTGAGCCCCTTCTTTTTGTATGAGTTAAACAAACTATAATTTTTACAAGTCTGAAGATTAAGAATTCCAAGGGCCTTTCTGAGAAAATGATCGTTTAATATAAAAGATGGATCAATTCCCATTTTGTTTGCACTGCTGTTTTTTGGATGAGTTTTCAATCTATTAGTGAAGTAGTAAATGCTCCCCCAGCAACCAACCATTGATGTTTTGAAAGGAAATCAAAAGCAGTGTAAGGTTATTGAAGAAAAATGTCTTGAAAGGAAAAGAGTGAAAGATCGTACCGTTCCTATGATAGCTACAAAAGTTTGTGAAGATTACAGCTGAGAGATGGGCCAGAGAGAGAGCTTTGTCCTAGCATGCCTTCTTGCAGGCTCACAGACTAGAACTCTGTAGAGGTTAATCTGTTAGGGGCACACAACCAGTGGTGGAATTGCAGGAGAGGATGGATAAGCCTCAAATCGAGAGGGTACCTGTTGAACATGGTTATTACCTTGGACTTCGTATGGCTTTGACAGAATTTACACAGCTTTTGGACACGTGACAGAAATACTGCACGTGCCCATTCTTCCTAATGTAGGGTTTTAACATTAGCTGAGCAACCAGGGACCTTGCTGTGGGTGTGTGCTGGAGTTGCCCTCCTGATGCAGTGTCTCTCAGCTGATCTGACTTTAATCTACTCCAACTGTGAGCTCACTACGGGCACAAAGGGAAAAGTATTTGTACTCCACTGTGCACATTGACAGTGATTTCGTGGATGCAACACAGCACTATAGAAAGAGACAGGTATATGGAGTGTTTAGAAGGCATTCGTTTCTTCTTAAGTTCTTTTTTGAACCACACTGCAAAAGGTTATAGTGGAAATAGTGAAGGAGAGAACTTGCAGACTTCATAAAAATCAAAGCCTGCATCTTGTGCTGGACAGCTATATTTGGCACACATCTGTGATTATGAAATTACTTTTAAATTGCTTTTGAACTTCATCTGGACAGTGATTCACCCTTTCAATTTCCCTTCTCCTTCCAGAACATTCTCCATTAACAAACCAACCAGTTGTGATGTTTTACAATCTGCACTTGAACCTACTTCTCAAAACATGGCACACTTCCTTAAACGAGCAATTACTCAGCTCATTTGACAAAGATAAGGTCAGTCCTGGGACTGAAAGATGGAACAACAACCCGCTTTGACAACCATCTTTGAGATGTGGTGAGTTGCACTAGAGACTTGTTAAACTGCAACATCATGTTGCAGAAATGCAACATCAACAGGCAGCTTGAGTGTTTCTATACAAACAGATACTGTACAGCCTTGATCTGGTTGAGCTGAGCCCATTACTGGATTTACGCATATGCCTAAAGATGGAATGAATTACATGACTGAAGTTAAGATGTGCTTAAGTGGTTTGTTGTGTATGGGCCTACACACTACATCTGTGTTTGTATTAAGAGGAAAAGCTGTTCTACAAGACATTCAGGCATTTTAAAATGTATTTTTGTTCTGAACTGGAACAGGAAGTTTTACCCTGAAATGAAATTTAGGAAATCTTTAATTCCAGAAATCTTGTAATCGAGAGTACTTGAAACATTGTGTGTCGGTAATGTTGAAACGTTTTGTGACATTAAGATTGAAACATTGCATGTCCACATATGTTACTAAATTAATTAGAACCAACTGTCAACTAAGCATGCTGGGATTGCCTGAGTTGTGTATTACCCCACCCCCTGCATGCAGGAAGTGCTCTGGTCTGATCTTGCTTCTTGGCTGAGGTAATATGCTCCATGAACACCGTTGTTCAGCCTAGCACTAAACCAAGGATGTTCATCTGTTCATGATGTAGAGCTGGACCTACTAAACTCTGCTCAGCCCAAATGGCTTTATGTCGGGACATCTCAAGTGTCTTGGACGAGGTCTTTGTCATGAGTATTTCAAGGATGTAGGTTACAGACCCTGTGCTTGTGCTTGTAGGTGTTTTGGGTCTTCCTTAGATTATCAGTTGTATGTATCCAAGATGACTCCATGCTGTCCAGGAGACATGGTAGTTTGGGCACAGCACAAATGGATGACCCTCATTTACATCTGATGCCGTATGTGACAAGTGAGCCCCCCTGGACCTGAGAGCTGCAGCTCTGCAGCAGCCAATCTGGGTGCAGGACTGAGCTGCACCTACTTAAACTCAAGCTGCGTCTTTGCAGAAACTCTAAGGTTCCCTTCCCTGAGCTCCTCAAGCCTCTCCTGCCATAGATATCCCAGTACCTGGAGGATGCAGCCTGGCTGCAAACTTAGAAGGTAAAATGACCAAATAAAAGCTAAGCATGTTTTGGTAATTTCTTACTAACTGTTTTACCATAACTAATTTTAGTTTTCTTGAAAATGTTTCAGAGTTGTGGAGTCAACATTCACTATAAGGAGACGGGTGCAGTGGAAAAAATTAAAGCAGCTCTGTGAGTATATCACAAGAATGACAGTTTTACCAGACTGAATGTATTGTTTGCTCTGTCTGTCTCTAGATACAATGGCTGTTCAAAAGGGAGTAGATATCTGTCAGTAGTCCCTGAGAGGGGATCATACAACTAAATCTGTTTCCCCTGTTCTTCAAGTTACTGTCCCTCTTCTCAGTCTCATTGCCTGGTGGACCATATGGGGTTGATCCCTAGGCCAAGAGCTTCTCTCTGGGTGTGTGGGGTTAAGAAGACAAAGTTGTACTGAAGTCGTTGCTTTAGAAAAGTTTCTTTCTTTGGCCCAAGTATGTGTGGTGAAATTTATTTAGACAAATGTTTTAACTTAAATGGCTTTTTCTCCTTAAGTCTCTGGGTAGTTATGGCTTTGCTTTGATGTTCTGTTCTTTTCTTTTGGGGCTGAAATAAAAATCTAAGGTTGACAGCCTTTGTGTCTCTATCTGCTTCTGGGACAGCTGGCCACAGCAGAGAAGTTGTCCAATCCCATTTTTGAGAGCTGTTCTTTCATCCTTTAAAGGCTTCAACTTCAGCAAAACATAAACGAGTAAGCTTAGCTGGAGCCTGTGAATATCATCTCTTATGAAAGGCCCCTTTGCCCTAACTTGGCTTCTCTCTTACTCTTTCTGTAAGAAACTGTGGCAGCCCCTAGTACTCAACCAGCTGAATGCTTTGGATTCAGATATCAGTAAGAATAGGCGTGGGAACCTGATTTATATGTTTATAACAGACAATATGATTGTTTTCTCATTTAGCTGCAGTTACTACATGTACAGTTATATTTCTGTCTACAGAAGCAAAACGCCTTCACAGACGAGTACAAAAAGATGCGTGTGTTTTCCCAAGCCTGAACTCATGAGCTTGTATGTACTTTACTGTAATCTGACACTTATTGTAAGAAATATACTTTACATAATTGGCAGTGGCAGCTACATATTCTGAGAAAAAAAAGCATATTGAACTGTATGCTGTGTATCATCGATAATGATCTACAGCAGTATCTTCCATAAACGTAAAGGATAATTTAGCACTTGAAAGCCAGGCCTCAAAACCAAAATAAAATCCTTTTCTTTTTCTGTGCCTGGGCTAGGATTCATCTCACCTCAATGTAGACATCAGCACTGTAGACACATATGGTAGGACCCATCACCCCAAGCTCCCTTTGCAGTCAATACAGGGAACAGGCACTTTTAGGCCATGATTCATCTGACCTATTTACATGTCTGCTGTAGGAGGAGATGAATCACTGCCTAGACTAGATCTGTGCGGAGGATAAAGGGAGCCTAAGATGGCCAGCTCAGATGTAGATGCATATACAGATCTACAGTTTGAATTTAGACTTGCAGTTTGGAACAACAGTTTTGCAGAGAAGAGTTGAATTTCCCAAGCCACATTTTCCTAGCAGAATGTGTGTACGAATATATATATATATATATATATATATATATATATATATGTTTTTTTCTCCCTGCAACAGAAACATTTGCAACAATATCTTTTGAAAACTAGCCCTATATCCCCTTCTCCAAATGCTCCACCATCTGAAGAGCTGCCATTTTATCTCTCTCAGCCTCTGTCCCTCTTTCACACATACAGACATGTGTACACATGCTATGTTTCAGAGCTGGGCCTTTTGTATTTTCAACATTAATTCAAAATATACTCCTCTGCATGTGGTAGCCAGAGCTGTTATGTGTAGACAGATATATATGAACTGGTTTTGTTTTAACCCAAAGCAAAATATGGAAACCAATCCACCGAACGAACATTTCTGAAATTTGCTTCTGTTTAAAAATATCATTTTTTATTTTATATTTTCTGCTAGACTATGCTTTACTCTGCCTGCAGCCTTGGTGAGGTAGGACATTGTAGGAAGAGGAACATCAGTTTCTGGTAGACAAGTACTGATGCAGATGAAGGGAGAAGACAGACCTGATCATCTAAGAAAGGGTGCAAGATCCTGAGTGAAGCTCTGAGAAGACAAGAGAGGAAATGTTGTGTTATTATATATATAGAAGATCACAGTTGAAAGAGTCTGTTTTATGGGCAGTGAGGAAGATGTCTTCACAGGTACACTTGTACACATGCTGTAGTATAATGTCCCAGTGCATCTGAACACCTATCTAAACTGTTAATGGCATGAGCACAATACTTTAAAAAAGGAAGTCACCCTGTTGCAGAACTTTACAATGCTCAGCTGCTGCTGAGGAGTGCTTGATGTAGCTACAGTAGTGGTAGGCAAAATATCTCTTCCATCCAGCCGTTGGCACACAGCACAGCAACCCATTTATGTGAGCACCTGGTTGATCAGTTTGCTTGCGGCAGATCTTGGCACACCCTCTCCTCTGGCTGTACAGCTTTACTGACTCTTGTGGCTTCTGGGATTTTTTTTTCCCCACAAACTCTTGTCTGGCATGGGAGGACTTGGAACAGAGCAACACTGGCTCTGGCGACAACAGGAAACTGCATTTTGGATAACCCTACAGTGCAAGCTTTGCAGCCATTTAAGGGCTTTTCTGTGGGGATTGGGATGAAGGAATGTCCATCGTCCAAAGTCCACTGCAGTGGGAAGGGTGCCCATGACTGCAAAGGTCTTTGGCAAAGGCCACATGCATTTGAAGGCTGCCTCTAAGAAATGGGCATTGGCTCATGGTTCCCCACGGGCTACAGTGCAGTAGCAGCTTCAGGAAGAGAGATTGCTCTTTCACCGGTCATCTCGGTGCATCATTCATTAAATATAAGGCCCTACAGGAAAACCAGGGCTCTCTGTTCTCCGTGCCCCTCCTGCATCAGCCCTGACGTCAGTAGTTTCGAACCATGGAAGTTAAATTAAGGCCAGCACAGTCTAATAGGCAAGGGAGAGCAAGCGCTAAGAAGTCAAGGTAATGAGAAAATACCTGCCATCTGGAGCTGTCATAAGCATGAATTCACATCACTCCCTACAAAATAAAAAAATTGCAGCCTGTGGAACATCACCATCCCTGGATGCAAAACGCCGCTCCTGCTGCTACCGTCAAAAATTTTGGCCTCCCCACTTTCCGCGTGATCATCAGCTTCTGCTGAAGGCCCTGGAGAGATGTGCATGGGCACAGGGAGACATCTGCAACCGCTGGCTGTTTAAGTGCAAAGACTGTAATGGGATCTGTTCGGCTGCATCCGCTCGCTCCCTTTCTTACTCTGACGGAAAGTTTTCCTCCCGGCTCTGACAGCACTGCAGCCACTTGGGGAAGCACATGACTTCCTCGGAGACGGCATTTCTTATTTGTACTGCAGGCCTCCAACAGGCATGGCACTGAAGCAATATTTATATCAGTTTTTGTAACGTCGTCGCAGCAGCTGCAATTTTGGGAACTGAAGTGCTGGCTGGAAGTAGAGAAAGAGGCACAAAGCACACCATGCCACGGAAATCAGGGAAAAAAAAAAAAAAAAAAAAAAGAAAATCGGCAACCAGCCTCCTCCCCCAGTAGGCTCGTTGTGTTCCCGGGTGCCAGGGGTGCCGCTTGCCCTCCAGATGGTTACTGCAGGGCCCATCTGTGTAAAAGTGAGTCAATGGAAATTGCAGCTCAGGATGCCAGTGACAGGACCAGATTTGTCCCCACAGGGTGCTTGCACTGCTGGGGGAGCAGGACAGGGGAAGGGGAGTCCCCTGACTAGGTGGCTTTTCGTGCTGCATGCCTAACAGCGTGCTGTGGCAGGCGGGAGAGAGCTCAGGCCCTTTGACTATGAGACAGTGCAGTGCAACACTCGTGTGGATAGCGAGGCTGCCCCCAAACCCACTGAAGCCTGGTACCATGCCTCCACAATCAGCTCTAGCAGGCTCATTACCCCGGCTACAGTGCTGTGCTGGTGCAGCCATGCTGCTCCCAGGTCCTCAGCTGGAATCTCTGCCCCACACTATGCAGGTGCCCTGGCTTATGTGGAGCTACCTCGCTGTGGCTGGGAAATTCCCAAAAAGCTAAGGATGGGGGTCTTGTCTTCTGAGTGATTTACTTGCTGCTTCCCATTACAGGAATGTGATATGGTTTTCTCCTCTTCTGTCTCTTGGCTGGATTTCAGTGGTGTTAAGCCAGCAGAGGCTTGAGGATTCACTAATACTGTACACCTGGAAGTCACAGCTGGCTGAAAGACAGTGGAGTCATCTTCACCGTGTCTCCTCGCTCCTTCGTCTACCCTGCAATTGAGGCAACTAAGTACCCATGGTGGGTCCCATGTGTGTAAGAGGGGCTCTCCACTGGCCATGCATGTTCCAAATCGTGACTTGTACCTCTGCTACCAAACAGCAGCAGCTGACAGTACAGTGAGCCTGAACTTTTTTCTCCATGTAACTCCACTGGTCTGTGGAGTTATGTCTGACAGAGGAGGTGTCACACAGTCTCCAGTTACCTAAGAGCTTGGTGGAACTGAACAAAGTCGACATGGAGCTGAAATGCTTTCACCAGGTAATGCCCAGGAGCCTGGTTGTTAGGCGATGCACATTTTATCATGGACAAAATCGGGAGGACTTTTGCTCCAAGCATAGCTTTTTGGTACAAAATACCTTCACTCTCCTGAACTGCACAGGGTTTCAAGAAAAAGGTCCTTGCTGGTGGGCCACCAATGAGCTCTCCATGTCCCAGTGCCCGACAGCCCTCTGAAGGGATTGCTGTGAGGCAACCAGGCAGGGGGACCATTGCTGTGTCTGGCTGGCAGTACTCTGAAAACCCCCACCTGAAGTAGCATTGCAGGCAGCCTGAAGTAGAGACACCATTAAAGACTGACAGCATGGTGAGCATGGGTTCTTGGGTTGTGTCCCTCAGAAAATCCCCTCCAGTCTCTCATTTCATATACCCTTGTGCCATGAGCAGTTCTACTCCATCTCACTAAGAACTGGAACTTCAGTGCCCAAGCTGTTTCCTTAGCCTAAGCGCCCTGAAATGCCTCTGGTGAGCAGGGTTGGGGTAAGACAGGCAGGGAGAGGGAGGGAGTTAGCAAAGACGTGCCAGCAGCAGTGGCAGATCCTTGGAGTGGTGTGGGGAGGGCTTGGCAATCCCTTCAGCACTGTCCTATTGCAACAGAAGGGAGGAGGCTATACAGAGGTTACTTAAAAGCCCCCAACTTTTCCCAGGCTTCTATTGAACTTCAGAAATTCTGAAAGGGAGAAGAAAAAAAAAAAAGGCTATCTGAAAAGAAGGTACCATTGCTAACTAAAAAACTTCCTTTAAGTGCTTACTGCTATTAAATACTTGCTACATTTTGAATTGCTGTTTTCAGGAGCTTTGGGAAGAAGTTGTGTTCTCAGCCATGAATATTTTCTTAGAAGGATGGCATGACTTTTTTATTGCTACATGCTTACACTGAAATAGATGTGAAAGCAGTTTTGACTAGCTCAAAGAGAAGTCTCTGATCAGCCTACATCTGAGATTTCCCTTAAGAACGTTAGTGGGAGAGAAATAAGAGGATAAGTGCTTTTTTCTTTTTTATTTTCCTCTTCTACCCCCATCTTCCCCCCCCCCCCCCCCCCCCCCCCCCCCCCCCCCC
>NW_020799095.1:61394167-61425274 GCF_003259725.1 Athene cunicularia
CCCCCCCCCCCCCCCCCTTCTTTTTCAAAAGTGAATTGTCTGCGTAGAGGAGTTAGCCTTTTAGATATTGGGTGTTTGTGCATAGGGACAAAAATACAATTCTCCAGTAATCATCCACAGACTGTTGTAGGCTGTAGTATTTGGAATGATTGCAGTATAACTTAGAATGTAATTTTTGTTAGAGGGAGGTAGTGTGTGATGCACTTTCTGGAAATATAATTTGCTATTTTGGATTCAATAACGCTGTTTTGGAGGGTGGGAGAGTTGAATGATTTTCTTGTTCTTTTACCCGAAACTCCCTAATGTTTTTAATGTCCTGCTTCTCCTGGGCAAATACTTCTATGTTAGCTTCCCTCTTCTTCTCCCGTCCCCTTCTTCTCTTATTCATGTGTTTTGACAAACACAAAATGCCTTCCAATCCTTAGAGAGCTGTACTCCATCATTAGACTGATGTTTCCTGCCTCTCAGTTTTTATTTATGTGGATCTGAAAACGTGTAGCTCACTGACACCCCACACTGGTTTTGGTTCTTCCCATCTTACATGTGCCATGCTGGCTCTTGTTTGATTTTTCCTTGTACTCTTCCATGGAATTAAAACATTTTTAATACAGGATGTCTGAAACAATGAGCATAAATGAGGAGAAGAAGAGACCTCCTCTGAATGGGAGAAGAGCCCTCCCATCAAACAACTCCAATGATGAAGAAAATGAGGTCCCTGAGATGGAGGCTTTTGGATTGCTACCTAGAGGATTTAATCCAAAAGGTACAGTGTACAATTAAGTCATGAGTCTATTTTTACATCTTCAATACTCAGCTCTGCTCAGGTCTGTGAATTAAAACCAAATCACTTTTTTCCTTACGTGTTTTGTTCTCAGATAGCTTTTATTGCTGCTCATGAAAAAAACTTGCTAAAAACACCAATGTACATGGAAATGTTACCGCAGGTTATGGGAGGGCAAAGTGAGGAGTGGAGAAGCTGAGTGACCAGTTTTCAGCTTGAACTGTGGGAGTGGTTAAAAAAAGGCAAGAATGGGTTTTCCCAGTTAGATCACAATCACCGAGTCACTTTAGGACCTGCTGTCTTCAGGCATGGCTGTGGCAGCACTGGGGTGAAGGGTTCAGGAGGAGCCTCTCTTCTTGATGGTCCTTCTGGTTTGTACAGCCTTAAACTGACTGTGAAACTACTGCAAAATGCAGTCTGGCAGGGAAAACTTTTGGTAGATGTTCAGCTCACTCATAAAAATGAATGCGAAACTAAAAGGAATCCCCATATTTTTAATTATTGTCCTGTGAAAAGTGTTTCAATTGTTTAACTGGGAAGACTAAACAATATTGTGGTAGGGGATGGGCAAAACAAACCATATGCTCAGTGCCAACTTTTTGGAGTGAACCTGAAAAAAATAGGTAAGATTTGGTTTAAAGGAAATTAGAATTGGCTTCTGAATGAGTCACCAACCAAATGACGTTAATTTTTTGGCCTATTTGAAATGAAGAGCGGAACTTGTTGAATGTGACAACTCAGGGTAGCCATACGCAATAATACTTAACGCTCATATGGAACTTTTCATCCAAGCATTAATTACTGCATTTTACACAGAGGGAAACAGGCAAAAAGATTTTAAGCGACAAGTTCAATTTTTTTTATTGCAAAGCATTATTTCTGGAATCCTAACCTTGTGCCTTAATTGCTTTAAAAATAATTTATTTTAAAAAATGCCTGAACAAACCAACTGGCATGTTAAGACTGTAGTAACTTTGGTTGAACCTTTTCAAACAACCCTGTAGCTCTGGGGCAAGTAAGTGTGCTTAAATTGTCAAATGTAATGCAATACAGGTCCTGACTGTACATCATTTCAAACTCAGTATGCTCACAGAAGCTGGTGATGTGTAAGAGTGTGGGATACCTTAGAAGGAATGCAGCCTGTAGCTAAAGCCCACCAGTAGCAGGAGAAAGATTCCTATTGCTTTTTGATGTGCTTCACATCGTGCTCTGAATGAAGTGCAGTGCTGGTGGGCGGGAGCCTCTTGCTTTTCAGAAATGCAATGGGAACAGGAATGTCAGGTTAAGTGAGTTGAGGCAGGAACCCAACATGTGCTTAAGGTGGTGCTGCTGGTGAGAAAAAGAGCCCTTGTCCAAAGCAAGAGTTTGTGTGGCCATAGGATAAACCTGGCTATGGGACTGGTACGGCCAAAAAATAAAAACTGTGCATAACAGCAGAACTCCTTTTGTACATCTGGATCAGCTCTGCTGTGCAGTTCAGCTCTGCAGTGTTTGTAGCAACAATGTGCAAGGGGTGACGTGAAGGGAAGGGACTGCAGCAGCATTCCTATTTCAGTGCACATCAGCTGTGATCTAGGTCTGTGATACCAGCTGATGTAAGCATGGTCCCTGGACACGGTTTTGAGGCAGGATGCTTAAGTCACCTGTCAGACCGTGTTAAAGGTTTAGAACCCAATGGAGCTCAGACTGGGGTTTGCATTCAGGGGCTGAGCCTGCCCAGAGCTCTCACAGTGTTTTGCTTGGGGCATAAAGTGAGTGGCTGCAGGCAGATCGGGAGCAGCAGAGTATGATGGGCCTCTAGCAGCTGTGAGCAAATCCTTGCAGAGGACTGCTTGTGCCACCTCCTTCCCCTTCTTCTGCACACCTCTACACTTCTGGGTTGTCCAAATTTTGTGTAGTGGTTCCCATGTTTCATTGCAATAACACACTGCAAAAAAGCATGCAAATGCTTTTACCCCTGCTGTTACAACTGAGGTGTTTTGTAGATTTTGGATTAGGATTGGATGCCTGCTATAGACATCTCCATGTCCGTGCCTTCAGCCGTGTCCAATCAGAGTCAACACAGAGCTGTCCAGTAAGTGGGGGTGAGGGCACAGGCTGTCCAGAGAAGCAGTGGGTGTCACTTCCAGGGTGATCTGTACCCTTCTCTCAGCTCCACTGGCTGCAGCAACCAGCCGCCAACTGGACATAATAGGAGCCTGCATACCAGGCTCACATCATTTAGATGCCTAATTTTAACTGAGTCCTGTCCTTGATCTGTGCAGTGTAGGTGTCTACAGCTGAGCTAGTCACCCTCATTTCCCTTGACAGCCAACAAAGAGAAACAGGCATTTTTAGGGTGTGATTCATTTGACCTATTTTAGCTGCTACTCTAGGATGAGGTAGAACCCTGTGCTCGACTAGCTCTCTGCTGACACCCACTCCTATTCCGCTGAATCACAGCCGGAGCGAGCGGCAGGGGCTGCCAGGGATGGCTGCTCCCCAGCCCGGTCAGTGGGCTGCCTGCTGCCAGAGCCCGGCTTGCTTGCGGAAGGGAGATGCTCGGTGAGGAGGACGTGCAGCCCCCGAGTGCTTCTTCAGCAAGAAGCCCGTGTCTCCATGAACACGCCTGTGCTATGTCCTCCCCCTGGCTCTTCCTAGCCAGCTCATCTCACTGCAATGTGCTACGAGTGGGCCTGGTGCTTACAGCCGCTCGGTGGGAGGACGCAGCCCCGCGGCCCCAGTCTGCAAGCTCCCCACGCGCCCTCCTTTGCAAAGTTTGGTGACTCGCCAGGGAATCGTGCTTCCCCTATTAGCAGAGTGATGGGCACCTCCCTTGGAAACTCACTATTCAGTTTGTAATCCAGAGCCCTTTTCTCTCTGGTCCTTTTAGAAAGCCTGATGTTTGAAGGCTATTCTTGTTATTCAAAAAACAGCTCCAGCTTGTGCTCATTTATTTCCATGCAAGCTTAACATTGCGAAAGTTTTCAGAAAACCTCAGGCTGCTGCCTCTCGTGCAGCAAACCTGCTTGTTGTAGACAGCAGACCAGGCTAGAGGCAAACCATCAAATGGATCTGACTTCAAAGGAGGCCTGATGGCTACCTGTCCCTCACGAACAGATGAGCAGTGATGTGCACATCATCTAGAGCCTGCCTTTTGATTGCACCCTGGTGATGGTGTTAGTATATCCCATTACCCTGATCATCTTCTGTCTTCCATAATTACCATTACTGTAATTAACACAGGTTTGGTCACAGGTTGTTTTCATCTGGCAATCTTAATTTTACCACTAAGAGTGAAAGTGAAATGTTTTCTGCAGATGTGTACGGCTGCATTTTGACAGGAACCATGTAAAGTCCTGAGATAAAATGAAGCAAATGCTGAACTGACGGCCCAGGGTGGCTTACCTCTGCAGTTCCTTGAAAGGGAAGGGCAGGGTCACTGTTGCCTTTTATTTCAGAACATGAGATGAAAACACAACAAACCTTCAACTCCATTTTTATGCCTCCTTGGAAGGAAGGAGGAGCTGAGCCAGAGTTACTGATAGTTTCACCCCACACAGAGCCCCAAGACATGCAGCTTTTAGATGCAATGCTTTCAGTCTGGGACAGGTTGGGAGAGAGAATGGGAGAGACTCGCCCCTGCCCCCGCTTTACTCCCTCCTCTGGGAAATTCCTGCCTCACATAATTTAATTGTGAGCTTTGTCAGTGTTGTGAGTGAGCATTGGTAAGTTTTGCAGAGAGGGAGGCAAAGACATGCCCCGCTTCACAGAGGTGCAATGAGAATGATTTCTGAGCAAAACACATTTAATGTTTCACACATAAACCATCTCTGTAACTTCAGCCAGTGCTAACACCAGTGAGGATCTATAGAAGTTACTCCAGAAGCCTGGCGAATTGAGCAGAGAATAAAAGTGACATTGCCATGGGACTTCAAGCCTGACTCAAGATTGAACAGGCTATTTCAGCCTTTCTGCAGATTAGGGCTAGCAGGAGGCCAATAGTTTTGTGTCCAGCTGTCCAGGGTTTTTCCTTTAAAGGATCCTGCTGGGTCCTGGAGCAGTTTCCTTCTGTTTCCCGAAGGGCAGGGCTATGCAGGTGATGGTGACAATGCACGAGCAGGACCTGCTCCTGCTGCCCTTATGTCTCCCTCTTGCCTTAGCTGTCACCCAGAGCACAGGCTGGGTGGCTTGGCTGGGGCAGAAGGACCATGCTGTCCTCCAGGAGTTGCTGCTTGCAGTGCTCTGCTGATGTCTTGAATGCATCCCTGCAGAAGAACAGAGGTAATCACACGATGCTGTAGCCTGGAGGCTACACACCCGAGAGGGAGCTGCTCTGCTGCTTGTCCAGAGCAGGCCACTATGCAGTGTCCCCCTGCCTTCAAGGAAAAGCAGTGTGCAAAGCTCTTGTCTGAGCTTTTGTGACATGGCCCACGTTCAGCCCTCAATGACTTGAATATTCGACTCGTTCGCTGAGCACATCATTCCTGCTCACGGTGTACTCAGTAGCAGGCCAAATTAGCCACCATCACGAGTACACGCAGCTCCACCAGCTGCTGTAAATGTGCACCTCTTTTTGCCAGGCATGAGTTTGGCTCTGTCATCGTCAGTATAAAATGCAGAAATTAGCTAGTTTCTAACTGTCAGCACCTGGAAGGACAAGCTGACAGCTGCAAATCAAGCTTTACTCTTCTGTCTCTCTCCTAGTGGTAAGCAGTAATGGTCCTCCTGGCAGAGGTTTCTTGCTTATCTGCCCAAGCATGTAGGTGAAAGAATGATGTCCAGTTCATTTTCATGTGGTTGCTCATTGTGTGAGAAGACTCCTGTTGTGAAGATCCCTGGTATGGTGCAGTCAGTCACATAGTTCATGGTGACTACAAGTGCCTTTGGCTATCCCAATGCCACTGGTCATTAGCTGAGCAGACTAACTTTTAGCACTGGTAGGCTATAACCCTTTAGACAGCCCTAATTTGAAGGGAGTGAAGCTTTGCCCATGCATGTTATAGATACCTACTGCTGTTTGCCTGTAACTCTATGTTGTAATTATATACTGTAATGTTATATTTAGTTTTCATAAGAAGACACTAATAGCAGTGGAGGTGTACTGAGAAGCTGAGTCTAGACACATGCAGTACACCAAAATCTTATTTAATACAGACAACCTAAGCTCTCAGCTGAATGCAGGATCATTAACTGCCTCTCAGGCTCTCCAGCACTCGATAGTAGTAGCGCTTTGCAAACGTTAATGTATTTAAGCATCACAAACCCCCTGTGAATTTGTATTTTACAAATGGAGGGCTGCAGGAAGGGAGATGTGAAGCCACAGCTGTCAAAGGCCCACTGGTTGCACTGGTAAACTAGTGACAGCAAGGCCCAGACTTGCAGAAAGCTGATGCCTAAAGGAAAGACAGAGCCCAACTCTCCTTGGGGACATTCAGCTTTCCACCCATAGCAAACCTGCTCTTTCTGCAATTGTTTTTGCCATTCAATAGAAGCCTTGCAGCCTCTGTAAAAATGGCAGGTGGACAGAGAAGTGTCAGTCCATAAGTCCCCACTCAGCCAAAAGAATGTAAGCCCCAAACAAATCCAGGATGTAAGCCCCAAACAAATCCAGCATGCTCCATTGCATGGTGCTTCTCGATGAGGCAACGCTGGGGAAGGGGAGAACAGGGCCTCTAATGATGTTGATATCAATATTGATATTCCAACATACTGACTCCTTCACTCTGTTCATTTATGCGTGTCTGCAGATTACCTGCGTGTTGTGGAAATTCATATGTTCAAGGAGCCCCACGAGATCAACAAGCAGCAGCACCACACTGACAAGTACTACAGCCCCAAGTTGATAGTGCGTCGGGGACAGTCTTTCCAAATCCAGATTGACTTCAGCCGCCCCTACAATCCAGAGACAGACCAAGTCTGGTTGGAGTATTTGATAGGTAAGTGCCTGACAAAGGCTGTGTTGTACCAGCAAAGTAAGGTTGAAGAGTCTCTCATAAACAGTTATGCAGCAGTACTTAATGGCTGGGTCTTTTCCTGTTATGATTGATAAACCGTAAAAACAGGCTTAACCATAGGCAAGGAAGTGCTTTTCTAAACAGGGTCTGAATGCTTACTTGGGAAAGTCAGCAGAAATGCTGTGAGAGAAGAAGGAGCCATATTTGGGGCTTTCTGTTTAGCAAGAAGCTATACTTCATTGAGTGTTCAGAGTTATCTCTGTTAATGTTGTATGGCAGTGCTGAAAGGTAAGTGGAATGGGCAACATGTTTTATCAGTGTTTAGGAGATGAATGGGAGGAGGAGTCTACTGTTTGAGGTGGGAGAGATGACTATGTATGAACTGGGATAACAAAATGTTGAGTACACAAGGGGGAAAAATTATGCAGGGTGGAAGAATAGGAGGGCCTGCAACTTCGCAGTCTGCATTTACAGCCAACTTGGAGTTGTTCAGAAATTGTAGCTTTGAGCCAGGGACTTACTCAGGGCCACATCAGAGGCTTTCTTGATTTACTGCAAAAAGAGCAAGAAAGCCTTTTTCCTCTCACTGACAAGATCTTAATCAGAGACCCAGGTCCTAATGTACCTGTTAGCTCACTGAAGGTATGAGATTGGCGAAGGGCATGACCTTGCTAGAGGTGGGGAAGAGCAAGCGACAGAGTGGGGCTTCCTGCTGTGCTCCAAAGATGGCCCCACTGAACACTGCTCCCTGCATCACAGCTCTGGGAAAGCCCCAGCTTCGTCTAGAGTGATATGGGAGTTTCTGTGTTAAGACGTCAATGTTCCCCTTATAAACTCTTTAAAGTAGGTTTAAATTGATGTTTTAATTTACTTTCCTGAGAGATGCAGTTCCGAAATTTGTAGCATTGATTTTTTTCCACCGTTGAATTATGATGATGTAGACATTTATTAGATTTGTTGCCTTTTAAAGCTAGATGGGTGTTTATCTCTTAAACATATGTGCAGTGAAAAGGTTACTGTCTGCACATTTTTTTTCATGGGTCTCTTCTTTCTAATTTAAATTAGGGTTGGGAGGCATGTTATGACAGTCCAGTGAATGATTGGCTGAACAGCCACAAGTGCCTTTAAAAATTTAATATGCATAAATATCATTAGTTCTTTTGGGATTTAATTAAATTCAAGACTGTTCCCTTAATCTTTATATGTTTAAAACAAACAGCTGTAGTAAGAAGAAGTGGAAAATGGAACATTTGTTTTTTATTGCATTGTGTGCAGTTTGTATTTGTTTTAATCAACTATTCTATATTGGAAGAAGAAAGTTAACACTTCTTTTGACATTGCACAGTCCATTTAAGAGAACATATTCACTTATTTTCCTGTTGCTCTTTCCTAACACATCTGTCCATAGTTTGTACCTGGAATCTCTAAGCATGGATAAAAATCCCCTCATCCTCTGCTATGGTAGGAATGGGGTTAGATGCAGCCCGAGCCAGGGAAGAATTTGCAACAAACTCAGCTCTGAATGATTACTTTGGAGTCAGCCCTGAGTCTGTGGTTGGCTTCTGCTCCCTGTTCTTCACTGTTACTGTCCTTTCTGTGAAATGGGAACAGTAAAGCTGATGTCCCATGTTTGGTGGCTGGCAATCAGCTGAAGGAAAGCGCTGCATATACAGGGTAACACAATGCTGTTGTCCTCCACTGCTTTTTAAGTGTCTGCTTCTGTGAGCACCACTACCCTCTTGCTACAAGGAATTTAGCTCACAGAGATTGAACTGGGAGAAGAGATGTTCAAGCTTCTCTTCTAGGAACTGGTTAATACTCAGTGCTCCATAAATGTTCTCCTTATGCACATGTGGTGAAAACACAGTACTTTGTTCTCAGAGGCTAGCAACGGAAAGCAAAACAAAAACAGTCCACAAAGGAGAAGGAAATTATTCAGAGATGATCTACTTGATTCTTGCTACTTATCCTTTTAGTGGCAAGTCCAATGTTTAATGCCCTGAAAGGGAAAAAGAGGAGATTTCCTGTACTTGGGAAAGGGCACTGAGTGCTCAAGGTTTCAGTGCTGTGCTCTCAAACCTTCTGCCATGGGGAGACATGGCCATTTTCATCTAGGATTTTTCTGTTCGTTTGCCTGAAGAGTGGGCATTCACCTTTCTAATGCCAGCTGCCTGAAAATCAGAGCCAAGTCCAAAATCTGTTGCCTAGGCTGGCTCTGTGAGCAGAGGAGGGAGGCAGGCACCTCCAGGTGGCAGTTTAGCCCTGCTGTCTTAAAACAGGATGAATTATTCTGGTTTTTTTTCTTCCTCCATTGACCCTCTCCCACAGACCAGGCTCTGACTTTAAGATCACCCAAGGCAGGGGAGGCGAATCCTACCCTTCAGTACTGTCAGGCAGAAGCTACGCCTAGGGACTGGCTCAGACAACAGCCATACAGCAGAGCCAGCCTGAGCTCAGAGAAGCTTTTTTGCATTGAAATAAGGGGTATACCTCCTAGGAAAGTGCTGAGTTTGAGAGACTGAAGTGATGGAAACACAGAAATATTGGCAAGTGGTTGTGAAATGACCTTTCCAAGGAGCTATCTGTGTGCCTGAGCAGTAGATTTCAAATGGTGCAGCAGAACTGTAGAATAGCCCCAGGCCGGAGGGACCTCCAGAGGTTTCATGTCCAAGCCCTTGCTCAAATCAGGTCCAGCTTGCTCCGGCTGCTCAGGGGCTTGCCCTAGGAACAGGTTTTAAGTATCTCCAGGGGTGGGGAGGGTACCCCAAGCAATGCGTAACAGGCTGTCCACGAGCTGTAGAATCTCTTGTGTGTTTCAAGGTGCTGTTTTCATAAGGTACAAAGATGCTTTTGTTAGTGACAACTGGCCTTGGCTCCCAGGGAATTCAGCTGGAGCTGAGAAAACTCAATGTCTCTTTTTGCAGGGCTGTGCCTATAGTGAGGGCTGTTTATACAACAGCACTGTACAGAAACTATTAGTGCCCAGCACTGGAAATTTCCCAGCATTGATGTTAATCCATCACAGAATTTTATCCATTAAAGACTAATTTTGCTCCTGAAAAATGTGACAATGGTAATGACTTGATCCTCTGTGTGCATATAACTATGCAGTTTCCTTTATTCCCTAAAATTTGGTTTTACTTCTCTTTTTTCCTCCTATTTTTACTTCTTTTGCATCATTAAAAAGATGATTAACAAAGCAAGTAAAGCAAGTACTCTGCTCAATCCTTCTAATTGATAATGAATCAAGGCTACCTGGGACAAATGCATCTTGCGTCATGTGAAACTAGGTCTGAAACACTCACAGAACAATCTTTAGTAACAATTTTTCTTAATCCACAGTTCATTTGAACACCGTTCACACAATCTAGACTTCATGGGTTAAATTGTGTAAACAGATATATATAAATATACAAATAATTCACCCCAATCTCTTGAAAGTCACTTTTGCTGATATTCTTCTGCA
Organism: Athene cunicularia; assembly: GCF_003259725.1. Classification (NCBI taxonomy): domain Eukaryota; kingdom Metazoa; phylum Chordata; class Aves; order Strigiformes; family Strigidae; genus Athene; species Athene cunicularia. The sequence goes on from NW_020799095.1 coordinate 61,404,351, forward strand.
ACGGTTCCTTATGACTAAAGTCCTTTTCGCTTTAACAGACTGTTTACCATAGAGTCATCATCAGTGAAACCGGCTGAAGTGCTAACGTGAATTATTCAGTTTTGCACATAATGCTTCATTAAATTAGGTCCATACTTGTCTGCCCAAGTATGGAAAGCAATGAATGTGCCAAAAAATCCACATGGAAAAATACCCACTTATAAAAAGTAATGGGATGTTATTCCAGTTCTTGTGCTGGACTGCAGCTCTGCCTCTGGACATGTGGTTTGAGAACTGCTCCATCACCACATATTTCCTTCCTTGCAGCCCACTTCCTGGCTTTAATGAGAGGAAAGGTGAGCATCACCCTTTGGGGAATACTCATTTTATTGGTCTGGGATTGAGATGAAAGAGCCACAAGAGAAGTGTAGATTCTGTGCTTGCATCCAGTTCCTCACAGAGGGAACAATTTCAGTTTTCTTGGAGCCCCAGGGAGTCCAGAGGAGCCAAGGACTCCTTCACCCATCTTGATCTCTTCTGACTACTGCCTTCATGGTGACAGGGATACTTTGTGCTGCTCTTGGCTTTCCAAAGTGTGGGGCTCAGCCTGGCTGAGCACGGCTCCTGCACCTGGGGCAGCCAGTTAGGCATGAGTGTTGCAAAGTTTCCAGTCACTGCTGCACTGGCAGTGATTTCTTTGAAAAAATAGATGTGTGATTAGATGGGCTTATATGGCCTTCAATCTTGCTTTTAGGAGTAGTTTCCTGTACGTGGCTGTAAATCCTAGAGTGGTTGATGAGTTTATATGGTGCATCCTTACTCTAATGATATATTTCCCCACATCCTCATAAATTGTTGTCTATTTGTATTTTCCTTAAATGGCTTCATAAATCTATATATATTGGTCTAGCCCTAAATATTATTATGAACATTTTATTCATTGGCATACTTCTGGAATGACCATAAATCCCAGTCCTCTACACTACTATCACATTTCCACACGTGTGCATGCGTGGACACCCACACACCTGCCCATATGCACTCTGCAGGCTTCTATAAATCATTGGCCTTTGGCCTGAGATGAGAGCAGAGACTTACAGCTCCTTTTTCTTCCAAGACCTGCTTCAGAGGAATAGTTATAAACACATGAATGCAGCTAAGAACATAAAGATGTTAGAGCTGATCCCTTGTGGCTTGTTTAGATGACACCAAATTCCCACTTATAGTCAGAGGGGCATCTGAGTACAACTAAATAACCAGGGGGCCCGATTCAGGATGTCCATGCCAGAATCAATGGAGCTCTTCATACTGTTCTACAGTGTCCACAGCCTTTCCTTGATTTCACAGCAATACTGGGACATAGGTTATTCCAGGAGGGTTGAGGTTTTGTTTGTTTTGTCAGGCAGTAAATCTTAGTGGGAAGTATCGGTACCCCTCTGCTGTCACCTGTCCTCCTCAGCAGCTCTGGGACAGGGCAGGTGGTAGCTAATGGAGTGGCTGGAATGTGAGGTGTCCCCCCCTGCACCTCAGATAAGATCTTGAGCTGAGTTCTGCTGGAAAAATTTGCTTATTGGAAAAAGTTGGATCATGATATTTTTAGTTGCTCTTGTATAATGCCAAGAAGGTTCCTAACTCTGGTGCTGGGGGCAAACTCTGTCGGTGTTGATATATAACACAATACTGAGAGTTTATTAAATCACTATATCCCCGTTTAATGAAGAACTACAAAAATTGAACGTAAAATACAGAAACTGCTGATGGTCTAAACATGGGGTCCCATTTTGGGGGAGAAAGAATAATTTATTAGCAGTGGAACACATTTTCTAGAGATTGACTCCAGACAGACAAGAGACCTGTTTTCCAGCTCTTAGCAAACAACAAACCTCTCTACTTTCTGAACAAGGACTTTGGGGCATTTTTTTTCCACCCCTCCAGAATTCCCAGCCAGACCCAGAGGAGCAGAGAAGAGGGAGTCCCTTGAGGTGCTCAGTGAATGCAGTATTTCATACAAAGGAATCTTTATCTTTATTACGCTCTCCTTTTGCACTGCTGCAGCAGCGTCAAATGGCACATAAAATATAGCTGTATTTTTTAATGGTTTTAATAGCTAAGGTGCGTGACTCCAATGTGTGCTTTACAACTGTAAAGTACTAGAAACATTCACTGCTGGGACAGAGTGGTCAGATGTTAAGGATTCCTAACTGGAGCCATGAGCAAAAATTATTTCAAGATATTTGGGTTTCCTACATATCCAAGTTTGTGTGCAGCACTTCTGAAAGCAATAGAATTTGAGGGGTGGGAGGAACCCAGATGTGATATTAAAGTGGTGGTTTAAAGACACTGCTGGCTTTTACAAAAATCTGTGTTTCCTTCTTGTTTCTTTTGATTGTTTGAGATTTTATTAGAGCATTTATCTTTTTTTTAACCCTTCCTTCCTTCCTTCCTTCCTTCCTGCCTTCCTGCCTTCCTGCCTTCCTGCCTTCCTGCCTTCCTGCCTTCCTGCCTTCCTGCCTTCCTTCCTGCCTTCCTGCCTTCCTTCCTGCCTTCCTGCCTTCCCTCCCTCCCTCCCTTCCTCTCCTTTCTCTCCTTGTTTCTCTTTTACCTTTTCTAATACTTGTCATAGTTCTTCATAGTGATTAATAAAGGCATGGTCCTACTATGCTAACACCCATCCCCAGGCTGCTTGCTACAATAAGGCTTACCTCTACTACACAGCTACTATACTTATGGCTTCCAGCTCAAATTTATTTATCAACCTGTCACAATTATTATACTTCCATGGCTGCCACTGAAATAGATTCTTTACCCTTTGTATGAAAGAGTGTGTCTATGTAAAACAAAGGAACTTAACAGAAAAACTTAACCTTACTGTCTGTATTGTATGCCCTGAAGGGAGACAGATTCCTCAACTCCTTTAAAGACAATCTTCTAAGAGGGTTCCAAAAAAAAGACCACTGAGAAATAGCTTTGTTCACCTTCCTGTCTTCTGAGGTATACCACTTCCATCGGGGAGGAAATGTCCTCTGAAGCTCACTGTATCTCTAATCTCTGTGCTACCAAATTTCCCCTCCTCCTTACAGAAAGTAAAACATCTACTCCCTTGTGTAGGGCCCATACAAGAGCACCCGTCAGTCCCTCCACAGGCTGTGCTGACAGCACAGTGCTAACTCAGCAGTGGCATTTAGGAGCTGTTTAATGCATGCACACATATGGCAGGCAATGTGTATATTCACTGGGGTTCAAGGGAAAAACTAAACTAGATAGAGATAGGGGCCTCCAGGGACTGGGCAGGGGAGGAGGATGAGGAGGAGTATCATCTGAGCAAGGCCTGGTTCCTGTTAGTCACTTGTAAGGAACAGCAGCAGAACTGGATAACCGGAGGAGGAGTGCTCGTGTTTTGCCAGCTGAACTTGCTGTACCTATCTCTCACTCTGCTGTAAATCCCTCTCTGGTGTGGCACTTTTACCCAGAATTAAACACAGCTTGCCTCCCTGTCTGACGAGCCCAGAGCTGACATGATAAGGAGCTAATACATATATTAAAAATAACTTGCTTTGAATGCATGTGTGTATAGCCACAGTTCTGTGTTTTAGATATCTCATTCTTTTCCTGCTGCATAAATAGACTTTGGTAAGGTTTAACAAACACTGCACTCCACTTTTTGCCCCTGTAAACTCTGTGTGTGTGTGTGTGTGAGACAGCACCTCATACATGCCCACATCCACAGATGCTCCAGTCATGGTGCATTTTGCTATGTAGACCTTCACTGATGTTTCTTTACATTCAAAGCCTTGTGATGCAGCACTGAGGGAGACTTGAGCTCCTTTTACAGCAACAGCAGCTATTTGGCTCCTCTTTTCCCAGGTGCCTGGAAACTCCAGAAAGTGTAGAGCTTTGCTGAGCTGCAACTGAAGTGAGCATGAGCTTTAGGAGCCCAGGTTGGATAGCTACAGAAACCAAGGTGGGATAGGATAGAAGTATCAAAGGGTTGCAGGCCTGTGCACTGTGCAGCAGAAGAACTAGTTGTTTGCGCCGTTAAACCTTCCGTGCAAGGGAGGATTCTGTAAAAATAATGTCTCTGGTGATATAAGCATCTAGCATTGAAATGCAGAGTTGGAGGCCTGTGAAAGAGGGTCACTGTGAATTCTTCCCTGTCCTCTTCTGCCTCGAAGTCAGGACAATCAGCAGCCCCTGCTCAGTGCCTGATATATTCTAAGTTGCAAAAGGAGCCTATCAAAATTTTACCCTGTGTTTGGTGGTAATAGTGCAGCAGCTTTCTGAGTGTTCAGGCTGGATTTCTCCATTTCCACGTGCTGTTAGAGCAGACAGGGACATCCCCAAAACGTGATGTCATGCAACAGCTTTGTCTTTCGCAGAGCAATTGGCTGTGAAATGTCCTCACGTGAGGGCCAGGGCCTCCTACACCCAAAGCACACATGAGCATCGGGGCGGGGGAGGGGGGCAACCACAAAGAACTGGCTGTGGAGCTGGCTCAGGCTGCCAACTCCTGGAGCAAATCAGAGCAGGAGAAATCCTGAGCCAGCTGATGCTGCTGGCAGAAGCGCCCTCCTGTCAACATAAAAAGAGTTTATCTTCTCTGCGTGGCTCCTGGTCCTGACATGCACCCAAACACCCTCCTGCCTCTCTGAGGGTTGGGTTAGCACCAGATACCCTGCAGAGAGTGCGCTGCCAAGCGTTTGCAGGCATTTGGTAATGAGTCTTTGGATAACGCTGAATCTTCTTCCTTAGAGACTCTTAACACAGAGAATGAAATCATCACTGCATGTTATCCCTTCTGAGCAAAGGTTGACATTACCAATACCCCAACTATGAGCCAAAGTTGGCCCTACTTTTCTACGGCAGCTGGAAATGTGTGTTCAAGCTGTAGAAAAAAGTCAAATGGCCAAGCCATCCTGAGAGGACTTCCCTACAATGTTGATAAACTTATGTAAGGATTATTTTGCCAGCAACCATAGCATGTAATCCCAAAGTTACTCAGCTTTATAGCGCTCTAGTATCAAGACAACAGATGTGTGTGTATGAAACTAGCGTGGCTGGTGATGTCAGGTGTCTAGATGTGTGATTACAGTTCAGCTCCACAAGCTCCTGTCAGGAGTAACAATTCCCTCCCTCTTCCATTTGCATTTTGTTTTTTTTTCAGAAGATTAGGGAACCTGTCCTCTCTTCAAAGACAACATTGGAAATTGCTCACTGTGCTCTTGAGGGCTCTTCCCAGTCTTCCTCATGGGTTCATGATTTATACAACCATTAGCAAGGACAGAACTCTGCTCATCTGTCAGAAGCAAATGTTGTTCTCTTGTATTTACTGTTTATAACATCTGCAGGTTATCCTGATTTCTAGGATATCCCTTCCCTGGCATCTCTGTTATGTGGGATGCAAGCAATACCCCAGAGTGTCTTCTCCTCATGGGTGAGCAATATAGTGCAGCAGTGGCTTCTCTCTCTTACGTTATGGGAGCAGCTGTGTGGAGCATGCATGGGCTCTGGGCAGAAAGGACCTTGCATGCTCCTCAGCAGCAGCTACAGGTGTTCCCTCCCTCCTGTCAAGCAGCAGGTATATTAGGGTGTCCTGTGGCTTTGCATGCAAAAGGGATCTTTGTTTGGAAGTGCAAATGGAGTTTTGGATGTTAGGGCTTCAGAGAAGTGGGAATACTGGAGACTTAGTACTTTGCAGAGCCTGCTATGAGGTGCCAGTGATGAGATTTCCATAAGGATGTCTTGCCAAAGGCCTCATGACCTCTTTGAGATTCTATCTGGTTCCTATAGGCAGATTTACTGGGGAGTGATTCTGCAGCCTCTCCATGTGTATGTGGTGCACATGGACGTGGTGGTGCAAAGTCCCTGCCACAGCACAACTCCTTGTGTCCCCATTAGGCTCCTACACTGATGTGCAGCTTCCAGTGAAGATAATAATGTCAGTTCCTAACCATGTTAAAATAGTAATCTCTCCCCACTCCTACCTTTCTGAAGGAGATATTTTTAAAAGTAGCACTTGTTAATGGTTTTCAGGGAAGTCAGTTCAATTACTTGGTTTGCTCTGCTGCTTTGTTTGCGTGGGCTGTTTTTTTTTTTTTTTTTTAAAAACCCAAACAATTATGTCAAAACTAGAAGCAAAATATCAACTGTAGAGGCAAGCTGGGTCATACCCAGTTGCACTACAAAGAACAAGGATATGTTCAGATCTCAGATCACAGTTGTTAGCAGGCACAAAACTCTCATTTTTGTTACCTCCATAGGCTCTTCTCTCTAGACTGTCTTTCCTTTGACAGCTGATATTTGAAGTGTCCGGTGCTTTATCTTCTAGTGTTTTCTATTGATTTTGCTCTCTTATCCTAGTCCTTTTTTCCTCTGTAGGTCTTTCTCTTCTGTTGCATCCCTCACTGATCTGAATGGGTTTCATGGGTTACAGCATTCCTGGACAACAGGGCAAAGTGGGCTATTTAGGTGCACTGAACATCTGCAAAATGGAAATTGATGTGCACTGAATAATCTCTTGGATGATGCAGAGTAGTCTCAGATTTCTTGTTGTGGCAGCTCACGAGATTCAGATTCAAAGCTGGAGTTGTCCTTTCCCAGAATGTAGCAGTGTTCAGATCTGGGATTATCTCTACATCAGCTGTATAAAAATAAGCAAGAAATTCAACGCCCTTGTGAGTTTAATTTTGAAGTTCTTAAATAGTAGGAATGAAAAATATAGAAGTCTGTCTCTCTGTCTGCCATCGTTGCTTTTCGCTACCCTATTTTTGAATGAGAGAGTCTGACTTTCAGCCTAAAATATGAAATGAAGAATAGATTTGAGAATGAGATAAGGAACTCAGCCTTCTCACAAGTGTCTTTTCTGTCTATGCTGCTGGTTGGCTTCCAGATATAGTTTGGCTCTACCTCAGGCTCAAAGGGTGTATCCTCACACAACTTTGAAAACTGGCAGTGTACATGTTTACATGTAGCCTATCTGTCTAGATGCTTTTTATAGTTGGCAGAGCAAGATAGGCTTCTCTGGTGTGTGACTTGTCTTACCATGAAGTAGACTATCACATGTGGTACTTTGGAGGTGTATCATACTTTGGGACCCATTGCTTGCAGACAAAGTTTGGCTATCCAACCCAGACGCGCTCCTGTATACTCTAGGTGTCCAGAGTTGGTTCCCACTCTGTCCATGAGGACTGGATGCTTGGGAGGAACTGAGCACTGGGTATCTGCTGGTGGACTGACTTGTATTTCTTCCATCTTTGTGGACTTGGCACAAAAGAACATTTGGTCTCTGCTTGTCAGTGCACTAATTCAGTGAGAAGAATTAAGTTCTGCTCTGATAAAGAGCCCCAAAGCCAAAGTCTGTGCCCTAGTGGGCACTTGTATGCTAGTGATGAGGGTGGTGGGTACATCAGTTACCCATGGTGTAGCTGACACCAAGGCAAGGAACAAGCTGGAGGGCAGCTCACTGCACTAGGAAACAACAATGAGCAAGGAAAGCCTGGAACAGCCCCTGCTTATGCTGCCAGGGCTACACTCCTCGCTGTGCCCAAGCCAGTGAGACTGAAGCTTGCTGGAGCAAGATGGATGGGGGTGTCTGCACAGGCTGCCTGTTGGGAGGTGTTGCATGTATTCGTATGGCTGTACTGCCAAGTGACCAGGCACTGTGTGAAGCAATGAGGGAGGCAGGTGGTTTCCGCCCACTAAAACTTATCATCTCTGTTGAAAATAAGATGAAGGGGCAGAGGATTGACATGAAATTAAGAAACTGTCAAAACAAGGCAAACCTTTTCACTTCTCTCTCCAGGTCGCTACCCACAGCAAAATAAAGGCACCTACATCCCAATCCCAGTAGGTAATGTGCTGAAACCTGGTGAGTGGGGAGCCAAGATTACACACAAAGAGAACAACTCCATTCGCCTGTCCATCATGTCCTCTTCCACCTGCATTGTTGGGAAGTTTCGCCTGTATGTTGCTGTCTGGACTCCCTTTGGCATCCTCCGGACACACAGAAACTCGGCAACTGACACTTACATCCTGTTCAATCCCTGGTGCCAGCGTAAGTACCTTATCAAAGGTTCACACTTTCTGCTGCCAGGCTTATTGGATTTTGGGAGGGGGTGGTCCAGGAAGGGGAGCCAAGGAGGTTGGAGACATGCCAGTTTGGGTCTGAAAATTATATAGTGATTCTGCCAAGAGGCAAATTTTTCAGGCTGGGGAATAGCCCTGCGTGAGTGGGGCTCCATGCTGTAGATCTGTGCCTGTGCTCTAGCTGCACTCTGCAGTTTTATGAGGCCAAGCCTGTGTTTACTAGCTCGGGCAGTGCAATGATGCTCCATTTCTCATAGTAAATATACCCCAAGGGTTTGCTCTGACTTTAACAGGCATCAGTGTGAGCCTTCTGCTTGCCTGTGTGTGCCTTAAACTGACAAGTCAATACGGGCATGGTTTTTATGGGTTTTGGTGTAGGGCAGGATGTAGCAGCGTCCCATACTCTGTTGAGTTACGTTGTTGATTGCCACATTTAGAATTGAACATCTGCAGCTTTTGCCTGCAGGAATTCAATGGAAGCTGCTACTCCTATACAGGTTGGATGAAGTCAACCTGCTGTGGCATCACTGGTGGTGCCTTCGTGCCACTACACAGCATTTGTGCTTATAACTTCCCCTTTAGTGGTGACTGATTACCAGCAACCCTGTCAATATGAGGAACAGAACATTTTGCAAATGAGCCTTTTTTTTATAATTCAGTGGGTTGAAGAACAACTTTTTTTGTTGTTGTTGTTTTTTTTTTTTTTTAAATCTCCCTAGATCCTGGATAAAATCAGCACTTATGCTGATGGAATTGTGTTTTACCCAATGAACTCCATGTGTGGCTTTAAGGAGAGGGCAAGGAGGACCAGAGAGGTTTGGCTCAGCCTTCTGACAGGCTGTAGCACTGTCTCAGCTTCTGACATTTGTAAGGCTCCAAGTCATACATATCGTTGTATATTTAGGTCACCAGCTATCTTTAATATTCTCCCGCCACTCTTCCTTCATATTTCAATATTTTTACCAGAGTATTTGCATCAAATGATCCTGTATGAAACAAGGGCCATCCTACCGAGTGATGAGTAAGTTTAGTGTTATTAATAGAGTCCATTATTCAGCTGCACTACTGTCAGTACATTGAATGATTTGTGCTGAATTCATTACTTGCCCCTGGTCCAAGGGAATATAAGCAATGATTAGCTTATACATTATTTAGGAAGATATATGTTAACGCTAAATAAAGCAGAGTTAGTTAAGCAGGAACAGGAAGGAAAGGCAGGGCTCAAGATTCTGCAACACCATGAGATACTTCTGAAAGCAGCATAGAGGTAGGTACCTTAGAGCAGCATGGGAAGAATTTAGTCTGGAAGAGGAAAGTTAGTGTATAATAGAAAGAGGAATCTTTGCCAAAGTTATGACCCACTGGTGAGCAGACAAAACTGCTAAAGTTTTGTGAAGGCATCATCAGCTTGTCATAGCTCCAGCTAGGGAGGTGCAATTCTCCATCCCAAGGTAGAGCATCCCTTGGCTTTAGTCCTGGGTATCATAACAGTCAGTTTGTTAGCCGGCATGGTGACTCTGCAGTGGCTTAGCACCTCTTTGGAAAGGGATAAACCCTAAAGAAAAAGCTTCTGAAATTGCCTCAGGTTGCCTCATGACTAGCATACAACTAGCTAGGGCTGCATACAGACCTGATATGGAGAAAAACTGTGATGTGGGGGCTTGACTACCCCACTGTGGTGTAACTGGGACCATATAGGCTGATTCAAGGTGCTAGTCAGGGTGTGGGAACGGGAAAATCAATCCTTTCTTTGCACCTCCTTCCCCACCAGCCCTGTGTGACTGATACATCTCTGTTTATAGCACGTGGGTGCTTTGCTCTCCTGTGCCCTCACACCTGAGCTGAATGGGGCCAAAAGCCAGGAAGATCAAAACCACAGCATAGAGCAAAGCCGCAGGGAGCAAGACATGCAGCAGTTACCTCCAACAGCAGCAGCCATTGGCAAGGCTGATAGAAAAGTTCTGCCCCAGGAGAGCAAAAGAGAGTTTCCAGTCAGCAAGGATGTGCTATGTGCCCCCAGGCCCAGCGGGGGCAACTCACGATCACCCCTGGAGAACCACATTGTGATTTCCAGCTTGCATGGTCAGGTGTGTCTCAGTGACTTCAGGTTCTGTCCCTTGCTGACTATTTTTGTTTTCTGTGTGTTTCATTTGGATTTGGATTTATTCCAATTTCTTGCCCCTACTTTTTTTACTCCTAGGTAGTTTGGGCTAATTGGCTCCTATATCTGCTTTTTCCCCTCTGTCCTTGTGTTAGAAAACCGGGGACTGTTTCTCCACGCTTCATCCCCCGGCTAGAAAAGACTGTTCAGTGGAATGACAAACAGGTATAAAAACTCAGGCAGTTAAAGTACAGAGAAAACAATAGTTTGAAAATCTCCCAGACTTGTTTGCTGGGTTAATAGCTAAGCAGAAAAGTCTGAGTGAAAAGCCTCATTAAAAAGAGAGAAGGCTGATGCCAGGAATGAATGGGGGTTGTTATTGCAAGGAGCAGAGTATGGGCTCTGTCAGTGTCTAGTGCAGCTTTCCGACTCATCATTTTGGAGAAACATCAGTGTGTTGGTATGAGCTTTTCTTTAAGACAGAGGCATTTGTGCCCTTTCTTATTACTCCTTTTCTCACTGTAGTTCAGTTTTGACATATCTTCCCAGCCAGGGCTGTGTTCTTTTTTCTGCTGTTTCAAAACAAGATTGAATACTTTAGCAGTCAAACTACAGAGTACTTTGCTTCCAGAATAATCAGATGCTTTTATATGTTCTTATCCCCTTAGCTACATTTAACACTGATCACCAAGGATACTTTAAGGGTGTAGATGCAGGGCCTGATCCTGCAAAATTATATACACCAGCCCCAAACATCTGGGAATTCAGCAAGCTAGTTGAGATTTCACATACTCAGATGAAATTTGCATTACTTAAGCGAGGTAAGGCCTGTGAGAGGCAGCAACTTTTCTTCAGCCAGCTGACATAGTTGGGAAAAACAGATGTGCTTTTGGGCATGCAGAGCCCTCTTCAGTTCTGAAAATGAAGCTACAAATGCCAAGTAGTTAACAATAACTTAACTTGTAGCAGTATCAGACTACATGAAAGCAACGAAGGGCTCCTTTGATCTTGGATACTGTGAGCTCTTTCCAAGGAGGTGCTGAGTCCCAGCAACTTTCTGCTGGGGAATATTCAGAGCTTATTAGGAAAGGGCCTTGAACTGACTTGTGTGGCTCTCTCACAGGGGGAGATCCATAATGTATCTGAGTACGTTGCAGACTTTGTGGGCTGAGATATGTATTTCATTCATCCAAGCCTCCTGCAAAGGGCATTATATTTAAAGCAATTAAATATATTGCAACTTTATTGAGCCAGTTGCATGTTTCTTCTGCTTAAATGTCACAGAATCCTCTAGGTTGGAAAAGACCTTGAAGAACATCTAGTCCAGCCATTAACATAACAATGACCATTCACAACTACACCACATCCCTCAGCGCTAAGTTGACCAGACTCTTAAACACCTCCAGGGATGGGGACTCCACCACCTCCCTGGGCAGCCCATTCCGACGCCTAACAACCCCTTCTGTAAAGAAATGCTTCCTAATATCCAGTCTAAACCTTCCCTGCTGCAACTTGAGGCCATTACCTCTTGTCCTAATGCAGTTTGAGGATGAGTAACATGTAGTTGACTTGGGACTCCTCTCATATGTTAGCAGTCATCCAGATTTGCCCCAATAACATTTTCTTGTGTTTATAGCTAAATCTTAAATTTGATCTCTTGTATCATAGATTCCATGCAGGCACAATTCACACAGAGCTTCAATCTTCTTCTACGTTAATGTAGGCAAGCACTAGCAGTTGCAAGGCAGCATACTGATCTTGGTCCTGGGTGGAGTGAGTTTTGTAGATAACTGTGCTTAGCTCTTGCAGCTCTGTGTTTGCTACAGTGCTGCCCTCTTCCCAGCAAGATCCCTGGGAGTTTTGTGCTCCCAGTGAGTCCCAGCTTGGGAGGGGACTCTTCCCAGGGGAGAACGTTGAAGGAAAGGTGAGTGCTCAGGGCAATTTTGCCACCTCCACCCGTCTGCCGGTGCCACTATGCTCATCAGTCACTGTCTGTGCAAAGAAATCACATTTTCAACTCCAGGCAGTTGCTGTGCTAGGGAAGGCGTCCCCCCATACTGGGTAGGGTCCTCTCATGCTTGTTCACCTTCCCAAATTGAAAGGGCGGCTCTGCACTCCTCATCTCTTTTACAAGGAGCCTCTGTTCAGTGGGATTCCTCACCTGCAGTACTGCCTTCACATGAAGTGTATTTTCAACTTATCCATCTTCAGATAAGCATAGAGGCTAATTTGCTTTTTTGTAGCATTGCTAGTGTCTTTGTAATTTCCCAGGATAAAAGGAATAAAAAAAACCCCTAAACTGCTAGAGAAAAAAGAACAAACAAACCCAGCACATTTCTGTGGAATTCTTCTGTTTGTCAGATGTGAACCTCCACTTGCACAAAATAATTAGGACTTATACTATGCAGACCACACAGCATCAAAGTAGTCACAAGTGCCTTGTGTTTTCTTCTAAACAATCTCAAGGATAGTGAAAGCTGTCAAAAATCAAAGCAGCTGGCTTTTCTGTGAAACACAAAAGACCTTTTTACTTTATCAAAACCCACAAATATTTTAAAATAATTGACAGAGAAGTTGATCAATTTTCATCTGATTTAACAAAGATCATGTAGTTTCAAAATGACACAAGCATCTCAATTGATACAAACCAGATCAATATTGATATTTTCAATCCCTGAAAGAAAGCAACAGCTATCAATAAGGCATATGCACACACTGTACTGAATGTGTAACTGTCCAGAAGAAGGTGTGAGTTCTTTAAATGATTTGTCTGTACCATTTGTGTGGATGGGCTTTAATGAAATACAAAGCTCAGTGAGAGAAAGCATATAATTGTTCAATCAGCAAATCAAGCAGATACGGCCTAATGAAACAGAGACTAGATGATGTGTAACATCTGCAATATATTTAGTGGGATGTTACACAGAACTGTTTTAGAGCTGGGGGCTGGTCCTCAAAAAGTCATGTAATATACAGTTGCATAAGTATGAGAGTCCCTGCTGGCATAAATGGCTGCAGCTTTTTGATTCACTGTCAAGTTTTAGTGCTCTCTTTCACCTGGTAGCCTCTGAATATAATCTTCTGCTGTGTGCCTGGGTACAGGTTGTCTAGATCATGGGTAGCGACAAGCCTTTAAAGAAACTTCTTGATGGCCCAGCCAGGTGAATACCACCACCCTGCCAAATGCAAAAGCAGGTCTCAGCCCTTCGCACCCTAGGGAAAACCCAATAAAACTCGACACTTCTCCATTTGCTTGGATTCAGACATAGTCTGAAAAGCCTGTACAGCAACCCTGTCAAAAATGTAACAGCAAGCGGTGATCTCCTCAAATGCAATAAAGGCTTCTTATAATCTAACACCTGCTTCCCTATCATTCTTTGAACACCAGTGTGGAGGTCATTATGTTATATATCTATGCATAATCCCTTCTGTATATATAGACATAGAGGTATAAATCTATCTTCAGAGAAGACAAAACTTCCAGCAGGGTCAGACATGTAGGCTGGCAAAACCCTTCACCTAGCTGAAGCCAGTGTGAGTTTTGCCATTTATTTTTTTAGAGGGCTCAGACTTTAGCTTATTTTCAGCCAAATTGCAGTTTTATGAGCTTTTGAGGATGAGGTTTACAAGGAAGTACAAATCTGATTTGCATTTCAACAAAATACAACAAATCAATAGGCTTTTAAAAGTGAAATGATCATCTAGTAATTTGTAGTGGGATGCTGAAGAAATCTACTATGGCAGTATTTAGTGGTAGTTTTGTACTCGCCTGTATCAAACTATCAAAGGTTATTGTTTCCCTTTAATTTGCTATCTAGTACTGTATTACTGATTTCCTCAAATGAACTAATTCCCCTAGTATTAGTTGATAAGCTGTACCTCTTAGTCTCAAAATACAAGCATTGGCCCAGGAAATAAATCATCAGCTATTCTAGCATCCCAGAATCATGACCTACTTCATACTTACCTGTGAATGTCTGAATAGTTTCACGTCATTCAGGGTTATTTATGAATGTTAATAATGGGTTTACATATGTGAATCATGTTTGCAGGGTGAGGGTCCATGCATATGCTCTTGACTCAAGACCAATCTAGGATATACCCTTTGTATATGTTTTGATAAAGATCTCTTCCAATTACTTCCAGTTTTCACTTGGACACTTGAATTTCTTCTTATATTAGCTGGTCAGTCAAGCTGCATGGGAGAGTGATACTCCAGTCAATTTTCATACAGAAAAAGCGATCAAGCCCTTCTGTTAATACACTATTAAAACAGTATTTTTTAAAATGTACTACAGATTTTTCTTTAGATCTCTTGACTTTAGCTATTTTCCATTAACATTAATAAGTTTGAAATTGTTCTTTGATCTGTTTGTGCAGATGCAGAATTGCATCATGGTACTTCAACTTTTAAATTAGTGATACACAGTAATCATAAAAATTCTTGATAAAGATGTTACATTTTAATCATACTTTACAGGTCCTGAGAAAACAGGTAGGAGTTGTCAGCATTTTTGTTTCTGCAATGCTTTTAATTTGTGTATCATGTTCCTAACTGAGGTCACTATCTCCTTATTCATGGACTCTGTTGAAAGAAGTAATGCTTTGTTTGATGGAAGAGGAATACTGTTTTGCCAGTTATTAGGCCTAGCATAAAGATAAACCAATAACCAAATTGTATTTGATACAAAAGGGTCAGCACATGGGCGAGCGCAGGGGGTAAAAACAAGTCAGATTATACATAATTGACATCAATCCCACTGACCCCAATAATGGGTGGAATAAATGGTGAGATGCAGTCTCCTATAGAAGGGGTGGGAAGCAACCAAGTCAACAAGCCAAACACATAAGACCAAGGAAGGCACACACTGAATCTCTACACAGCCCACATTTAGAAAGGCCAGACCTGACTGGAGCCCAGTTCCAGGGAGGCCCTTCCCCAACAGGAAACTCTGCACAGGGCATCCACCTCACAGACAGACACTGCCCCTGCCTGCAACCCAGCTTTTATCCCTCAGTGGGACACCTGACCCTTGTTTACTTAATGTGAGACACCTGGGGCTCATCTACCTCATGCCTCTCCCTGCAAGGCCGGCCGCACCCTGGAGGGAAGCCTAAAGGCAAACTCACCCCCCCCTTTGTGAAGGGCTGTGGGAATCACCCATATATCAACCTTAACTAGGGGCTGGGGGTTGAAACTCCAGCATTTCAAGTAGTTTTAATCAAAAATGACTGTATTATAGGATAAGATTTTTTAATCTGTCCTATATGAAAACTAAGTGATCATGTTAACATTTATTTTCTGGAAACTGATGCAGAGGATGCTGTGTATCTGGATGATGAGAAGGAAAGAGAAGAATACGTCCTGAATGATGTTGGTATTGTTTTTCATGGAAACATCAATGACATAAAATCAAGAAGCTGGAGTTATGGTCAGGTGAGCTATTTAGGCCTTCTCTGGCTGTTTTCAGTAGGACAGCAAGTGAGTTTAATTCACACCAGACTGTGGTTGAGACTGTGGGCTCTGGAGTGCATTATCAGTCTCTCCTTCAGAAAGACAAGGGGTATAATTTTCAAATTGTATGAAGTGGGTATATGCCTAATCCAGCAATGCAATATTATAATAGCTAATATTTAAAGATCTTGTTTTTAGGGCATATTTCAGATACTAAGAGGCTGCCTGTTAAAAGTTATGATCATTAGCTGAGGTTTCCACAGGGCAGCAGTATTTCTGTTGCTGCATTGTTGCTGCTACAGAATCAAACCAATTTGGTGAAAGAGTACAGAGGTTGGGTTGTTTTTTTTTCATTTTTCAGCAATAGGTTGTATTGCTTTTTGACTATTTCTTTTAGTTTCAGCAGCATGGTGGAAATAATTGTGATCTTCTTGGGAGTGAGCTTGTCACAGGGTTCCTATGACAAACTGGGATTTAATCCCAGAGTTTTAAATTTCCTCACTACAGTGACAAAGGGAGGAACCTCTCCCTTTGCTGCCTGGACTAGACAACACCAGTCTCCAATGGCCTCTTGCAGCCTGGGGGAAACACCCTCTGACAGGCTGGTGTGCGGTACTGGGGTGCCTCCAATAACATCAGACTTATTCCTTTTTTACCTCAATCTGTTTGTAAGCACTAACTAGCCTGAAAATCCCTACAGGATGAAAGAGTTAAGTTGTATGAGAACAGGAAAAAGGCATTAATGAGCAGAATCGAAATGAGCAAAACTAATCCTAGCTGTCACTCAGAGGGGCTTCAATGGACAGTTATTGGACATGGTGAACTCTGCTCATCTTACCTTCTGGATTTTCACAACAGCACAATTAAGAAAGTACTGAAGTAATTCCTTAATGCTATGGTGATGGATCCATTCAGTTTTTGTGGCACCTCCCCAGTGCAGCCTTACAGAAGGGGCCTTCTTGCTTTGCTTTCTTTCCCTCAGCTAAAGACAATCTCAAAGCTTGAGCTGGATAGATTGCCAGTGTGCTTGCCCTGGAGAGCTCTTTGAACTCACATCTCTCTTGTTTCCTTATTTAAGGGTACAATTTCATCTTTTTTTCCTGCGGCAGGACTGCCTTAGGGAGTTCCTGCCTCTGCACCATTCCTTTGGTTGTGTCAGTGCTGTTGTTTGTGGAGTCTGACTATCATCCTGACTGAGATAAAAATAACCCTTAAATAAGGTGGTGGTGGTAAACAGTTCCATAAGATGATGGTGCCTCAGATATAAGAGATGTGGAACCAGATCCTGAGGGTGAAGCTGTCCGTGCATTTAAGTTGACCAAAAATGCCCCCTCCTGGCCCTTCCTTCCCCCTGCAAGTGCTTGTGCAGCCATGCAGTGAATCAGACTGGAGAGCTGATCTAGCTGAATAAGCATCTCCTTGGTTATTTTTTCCCCCTTTTTTTTTTTTTTAATTTTTTTTTATTTTATTCTTGCTCTGTTCCTAGATTTGGGATTCACTCAGTGGCAGATGTAAGGGGGAGGGAGAGAGGGGAATGAGTGGCTGGAGGTAGAAGGTGCTGCTTAAACCAGCTGCTGGATTTATGTCCTAAAATGCTAAATTTATGGCCTGTGGTGGCTTGGCCTGAGGTGCTTATATTCTGCAAATCTGGCACCTTCCTGACACAAACAGCAGCCTCCCTTGAGAAACTGCATTATTTATTTGCTTTTCCTAGAAGGTGGTTCTATCTGAGAGGTTAGGGCTGTTCCATAGCCCTTTGTCATGTACTTTCATTCCTATGTTGTCTGAAACGGGAGGACCTGATTTCCACTGTGCTGTGGTGCACCTTTTGTTATCACTTACCTGTGTGAAAACAGTGTGGCCCAAGCCAAGAGTTTTAATGGAATCAATAATGTTGTATGGGTGTAATAGACATCTCAAACTGCAAAGCAATGGTGAAACATTCTTCTGGTTCCCTCACTTTCAGTGAGACGGAGGATGTGATGTCCCTGACCTTACCCTGACAATTTTCAACCATTAAAAAATGCATCTGCCTCATTTTCAGCAATCCCGAATGTTAAAAATAAGTGCATTGCTGCGAGTAAAAGTGCTAGCAGCAAGGCCTGTATTATGGATATATCATACAAGTATGCATTTTAAATTTGTGATATATAGCCCTGTACAAAAGTGTAAGTAAAAAGCATAAGGCCACATACAGTTATAGAGGTCAAAGGTATATGGTCATATACAAAAATACAGATAGACTTGTGAATGGTAATATTCTTAGGCTAAAAAGTTGCTTTGAACAATGACAGCTGGAAGCTTTAACTCAGGTTGTAAATGAAAAAGGAACATACAGTTCAAAACTGGGTTACTAGTGGGAGATGATTCTCACAGCTGCTGTCTTTAATGAGCAGCATCAACATGAGAGGAGGAAAGGCAAGAAAAATGGACCGAGGAATAAAAAACAACAGACTAGTTGAAACATGGTTGTAATGAATGAGGATGGAGGTGTTCCTTCTAACATAACTGTGATTCCTTTCTTCTAAGAAAGCATAAATAGCCAGTCACTCAGTAAAGCCCACAGGGGATTCAGGGGAAATTTGTCTTTGGAGGAAATCTAGGCACATAGGAATTCTCTAGCTGAGAAATGTCAGAAGTTGGATGCTGTATTGATCATTTAACATTGGGGGTTTTGTGAGGAAAATAAAATAAAACAGGTGGGCATATAGTTCTTGTTGCCATCATGAGTTGTCTCATGTCCACACATAGAGCTGCATTAGCTTTGCAGCCCACTGTGCAAATGTAATTCTATGGCACATGCATTTGATCAGATCAGAACATAGGCAATGTGAGATCACGCCTACCTGCAACTGGCTGTGAGAAATACAACCCTAATTCAACCAGTGCAAAAGGTGATACAGCTCCTCTTACTTTAATTTGAATGGAAGGTCATCTATTAGAAACAGGTTAGCATGAAAGAGGATGCCCACTGAAGGCCAGCCCAACTAAAGGCATTGCTCTGTGACACAACACACGTCTGTCTGCAGACAGAACCCCTTTGCCTGTGTGTTTTCTCATGCCTTGTTTTCCATCTGCAGTCTTTCCCAGGTGGCTCTGCCAAAGCTCCTTGGTTCTGAATTTGGTTTATTTTCAGTTCAGCCTGTGATGAGCAGGTAGTGCCTGCGCCTGGCCCGTTAACTCACCTGTCCTGGCTGCCTACTGCTGCTTCGGTTCCTCTGACATTTCAGGGGTGTTCAGCCTTACAAGTGCTACATTTCTATTCCACTTCCCTATAGATAGCACCTTCATGCCAAGAGTGAGAGCAGGAAACTGATTTAGTTTGATTTAATGTTTTTAAATCCCTGGATAAGAAGAAGGGCAAAACTGGCTTTAGAGTCAAGGCTACTCTGCATCATACACTACCGCAACAGTGTAAGGCAGCTAGACTTTACAGCTTGTCCCATCTGTTCTCCTGTTAATCCAGTTATTTCACAAGCATTCATGTTGTTTTGTAAATGCTAAAGTGGAAAGCAACAGCTCTGATAGCAATTTCTTTCCTCTTTATTTGTACTGTATTTGCTGATGAGATTGACAGCATATCATAAACTTGATGTAATTTACAAAGTAAACTTCTTATTGATTTAACTCAGGTCTTAGGCTCTGCTGATGACCTGAAGTGCACAAAGCAGATTTTGGTCCTGATGAAAGTCATAAATTATTGGGCCAGACCAGAAGAAAAGTGAACTTGAAGCAGGAAGAATGGCTGAGGGTCCAGAGTTTACATTTTCTTTTTTGAGGCTTCTCCTTGGGAAGGAGGGTCTTCACAGCAGTCATTCACCTGAGACCATTTATATCACATACCACTGGGGTGGACTGGAGAGTCTACTGTGCAATTATTCAGCTTTTCAGGGATGATACAATATTAGTAGGTCCTTGGGAAACATGATCCCTCTTTCCCTATTTGCCCAAAGACCATGAATTCAGTTTTGCTCAGACTATAAGGTGTTACTCACTAATGCACACCTGCTCCAGAGAAAACAGTTCAATGCAAGTGTGATGATGAGAGAGACATGCTGCCTTGGAGGACATCAGCTGAAAAGGATCTATAAGGTGGTGGTACCCTGAGCAATGAGAGCCAGGCAGGCTTGAGGCAGAGGCAAAGAGAAGAAATTTTCTTGGCCAGGAAATGGCTGAGGGTGGTGAAATGCAGTGGTGCCTCCACTTTTTTGACTTATATCACAGCTTGGCTGGTGCCTGAGATGTCACCCCCCTCACTCCCTTCTTTGCTGCAGCATCAACAGCAGTCTTGACCTCTTTGGGCTTCCTTTTCAGCTCTCTGGCCTCACTCTTCCTTCTCCTCTGCCTTTCCCTGAGCTGCCAAAGCAGTAGCTTTGTCTGGGCTCTTGCTCACTTTCTTCAGGAAGCAAAACTCAAATCACCCTTATCTGCCAAGAAGCCCTAAGCCAGGCTGGAGACCTGATTGCAGAAGTTCAGTTGCAGAATCAATCCAGCTCTAGTAGCAGCGTGAGAGTAAAAATCCTCTTAGTGTGAATCGTATCTTTAAGGATGCAAGCGTAGAACATAAAACCTAACACAGCAAGGCTATGAGCTTTGTGGACTTTCTGTCACATCCTTGAATGTTAATATAAGACTGTGTATCTAGAAGATATTTGTTTTATTAATGTGTGTTTCCCTGTCTCTTACCATTTTCCAGGGGACAGATGTATTTTCCTTTGCTATGCAGTTTCTCCTAAGGAAAATGAAATACACTGCAGGGCAAGTTCTGTGACAAATGGTTTCTGGTCTATTTAGGCACCTCTGCCCTCAATTCATTCTTGTGCTTGTTCATGCTGGATCGAAGAAACTGTACCTTTTCACTCTATTTTTGAAGAAGACTACTTTAGGTCACTTGGTGTTTTTGATGTCTAAATTTTGTAGACCAGGATTAATCTATATAATCAGATTTTGGCTTGTCCATTTTAAACAGATTTTAAAATTAATTTTAAAATGTAAGTGTCTTCAAATTAACTTTGGCAAAACACTTATGGTTCAACTTCCCGGCATTGTATTGACTATGTCAGAGAAGTCCTGAAATTAACAGGTCTGGAATCTGTGAAGGACATGAAGTCCTTTATGAGTGGACTAGCTTCTTGTAGTTATTATTATAATATCTTCCTATTATATACTTGTTAGCACTTAAAATTTTATGTCCTGTCAGAAAGGCCGTGTTGTCATTTCAACCTTCTGGAAACTGGGCTGTGATTGAATTGAAAATTATGGTGTCTTTTCCCTAACAACCTCTCACTTTTTTTTTTTTTTTTTTTT
>NW_020799095.1:61425324-61477625 GCF_003259725.1 Athene cunicularia
TTTTTTTTTTTTTTTTTTTTTTTTTTTCCCATACATGGGCAATCATTCTAGAAGAAAATGTGTATTTTTAAACAAAGAACTTTGACTTGACCAGCTAATTTTGAAGCTGATCAGCTATTGTAACAACAATGAAAAATAACTTTGCCTTTGCTTTCTAGAATAAAAAGTGACTAATTTTTCCCTGTTTCTCTTTTTATTTTCTATTATCTAGTTTGAAGAAAACATTCTGGATGCTTGCCTGTTCCTGATGGACAAGGCAGAACTGGAGCTGTCTGGGCGTGGAAACCCCATCAAAATCTGCCGTGTTGCCTCTGCAGTGGTATGTAATGGATGCCTCATGTGTCAGAAGTGACTCATAAATCAAAGCCAGGCTGATTTAACTGGCCCTCATGCCCTGTTGTGCTCACTCCAACAGGTGCCAGATCAATTGTCCATTCTGACCTCTGGGGTCTGGCATTTTATTTCACTCCACTAAAGGTGAAATACTTAAGTTGGCTCATTGCCTTTTCATGAGAATGGTATCTCACTGGTAGCAAAACCACTTTTAGACATTGCAGTCCAGGCATGATAGCATTTCTTGTGACACTGTTCTCACTTAACAGTAGCTGAGATATTTGAGAAAGATATTTCTGCCATGGACAGTAAGGTGGCATGATCGGTGGAATTTGGGATGGAGAGACTTTATGTGGACTCCAACACTCACATCAAGTGGGTCTTAAGACACTGCAATGGTAAGCATTACTGTGTCTGATTTTTAAACCCCAAATAGCCTAGTCAAGCTGAGAACACTTATATGTGCTACCTTGGCCCCGGAAGAAAACACTGTGAAAGCTGCTCTCTTAAACATGGGGTCCACAAAATTTACTGCACTCAGAATAGAAGTACCTAACACAACTAAAATCGAAGAGTAAGGAGGAGACTTTCCACATGTCCATTCTTTCCAGCTGCTAGACACCAGGAGTCATGCTGTGGGTGCAAGAGCAGCCCCATCCCTAATATTCAAGATGGCAGTCTTATCCAGAATGTGGAAGGCAGAGTCCAAGTCATCTGCTCTGCCTTACCGAGGTCTGAAATGATGCCTTTTGCTTCCCACAATAATACTCTAATCATCAAGGTAGTGTCATCAGTTGTTCTCCCAAGTCAACTACTAAAATAAACTGTCCACAAAACATGGCTGATGGAGATGGATGATAGTTTAACTCATTCATTACAGCATTTGCCCAGGCTTTAAGAGAGTGAGCTCTTTGTCTTAGATGACATTGAAATGGGATCTCCACATGCTGAATCTTGCATAGCATCCCATTCAATAGAATAGCTTCAACAAGAAGTATTGAGAACACCCCCACTTCTCTTTCTCTTTTAACCTTTTGATTAGTTCTTTCACCCCAGACATTAGAAATATGGCTTCAGACCTTCAGATATAAGTAAGAATTGGATGTGGATCCCTCATCTCTGGGCTAATAAGCCAGCATTTTGCTCAGGTGGCCAAGAAGGCCAATGGCATCCTGGCTTGTGTCAGCAATAGCATGGCCAGCAGGGACAGGGAAGGGATCTGACCCCTGTACTCGGCACTGGTGAGGCCGCCCCTCGATTCCTGTGTTCAGTTTTGGGCCCCTCACTACAAAAAGGACATTGAATGACTCGAGCGTGTCCAGAGAAGGGCAACGGAGCTGGTGCAGGGTCTGGAGCACAGGTCGTACGGAGAGCGGCTGAGGGAACTGGGGGTGTTTAGTCTGGAGAAGAGGAGGCTGAGGGGAGACCTCATCGCCCTCTACAGCCACCTGAAAGGAGGTTGCAGAGAGCTCGGGATGAGTCTCTTTAACCAAGTAACAAGCGATAGGACAAGAGGTAATGGTCTCAAGTTGCACCAGGGAAGGTTTAGACTGGATATTAGGAAGCATTTCTTTTCAGAAGGGGTTGTTAGGCATGGAAAGGGCTGCCCAGGGAGGTGGTGGAGTTCCCATCCCTGGAGGTGTTTGAGTCAGGTCGACATAGTGCTGAGGGATGTGGTGTAGTTTGGAACTGTCAGTGTTATGTTAATGGTTGGACTGGATGATCTACAAGGTCTTTTCCAACCTAGATGATTCTGTGATTCTGTAATAGACATAAAGGGTCCCTCTTGTAGGGACCATGGAAGCCCTAAGGGCAAAATAGTAAGTTTATGAACCCAAAGAGGTCTTGGATATTACTCAGGTTTTGAGCCACTCAGTCCTTTTAGGGAGGTGGAGAAGTTCACCATTGGAACTCCAGGAGTCAGTGGACTTTAGGTCTAATCTGCAGGATTAGGCTGTAGTTGGATGGGAGTTTTGGCCATCTGAAATCTGGACCTCAGTAAGAAGTGGCCAAGAGGTGTTGAAGTCCCACTTGTGTTCCTTACCCCACTTCTTGCTCAATATGAAATGTGGTAGAGCTGAGCTTGTCTAAGGAGATGCCCCCATGCTGGGATCATTCTGAGGCTTCCTGATGTTGCAGAACAGGTAGAGTCGCTCCCTTCTTCCTCTCTTTACAACCAGAGGGGAGCCTGAAGATCAGCATGCTGCCCTGTCCTTGAAGTGCCTCTTTTCTTGGCATGTGTCCCACAACAGTGAGATGGGCACAACCCCTTAACCCTTTGGTTATGACTCTGAATACTTATCTTTATTCAGTCCTAGGGTTCACAGAAAGTCGATTTTCTAATTATAAAACAGTAGTTAATCCAGCCAAAAGCTTTTAAATGAGAATTGTGATTTATTTGGCTGGCATGTAGCTGTTCCACATTAGCATAATTAAAAGGTACAGAGCGAATGAGCTTTTTGCACAGCCTCAACTGGTTTGGTTCAAATTCCAGCTAGGAGATATATGGCTCGTTAATGCCGATCAGTATAGCCATTAGTCAGCAAAGCTCCTCGCTTTGTGTAATCTTACCAGGAAAAACTTACACAGCAAATTCCTCCTTGTTTTCATGTGTGCTGGACTGAAGAAATTAGTTTGTGCTCTAAAAATAACAGTGGGCTGGTTCTCCTCTCAATCCACTGTAAATCAGGAGCGATTTTATTAAAATCTCTCGTCTGATAAAAACACAGAAACAGGCAGTGTTAGGAAAGAATCCTTAATATTGTCAAGGCTTGCTTATCAGTGTATAACTGATCGTGTTTATTAAGCATACATAGCAGTAAGCATGTTTAACATTAAAAAAACTTACTAAACTGACAACATGGGTATTCAGTGTGGTGATTTAATTTCACCTTTATTTTTAAGTGTTTGGTCTTCAATCAAAATTGTTCAGTGATGGAGAATTCATGTCCCTTACCAAGATTGCTCTATTCATTTCCTACCTTCCTAACTGAATATTTCTGTCTTCTAGCCTAAACTTGGCTATATTCAGTCTCTCCCATCCTATCCTTGTCTTTATTATTCAGCCTCTGACATCCCTAATGCTCGTTTCCTTTGTCTTTAGATCAACTCCAGGGATGATAATGGTGTGATTGCTGGATCCTGGGACAATGCATACACTTACGGTGTTGCACCTTCAGCCTGGACAGGAAGCGTGGACATTCTCTTGGAGTATTACAGTTCTAAGCAACCTGTGCGATATGGCCAGTGCTGGGTCTTTGCTGGTGTCTTCAACACATGTAGGTATCAGTGAGAAAAGCTCCACTCTGCTATATGATTCTTGCATAACAGAGAGAGCTTTTAGGTTAAGCTAACTAAAATACTTCCTGGTTCTGTGATGTTAAGGAATAAACAGTAGAGATACTTAAAATTACATGGCTAAAATAGATGGTCTTTATATAAACCTTTGGCATCTCCTTCAGCTGCTCTTCCACACAAATCTGTTAACTATTTATTGGTTCAGTAAAATATATTCAGTGAGGGTAAGTTTGGGAGAGATAAAGCTAGTCTTTTGGCACAGTCTACGTTTCTGTTAGGAAATCATAGATGAGCAGAGGGCTTATTATCTAGACCTGCAACATGAAACTCTTACCCATGGTGGTTACCATGATGGTGTTTCTGCTCCAGAAAGGCCAAATCTCACCTACTGAGGATAGTTCCTAGCAAAATTGACATGCACCATCCCAGCACCTGTCTACTGAGCACTGTTAACATTTTCTATGGAGTTTGTGAGCCAGAGCAGTGAGGAAAATTCTGGTCTGGTTTTAAAATTGTCTAGCAGTACAAAGTTAAGTCTAAACACAATGTTGCAGCAAATGGGGTGTTGCAGGTTGTAAAACCCAGTAGGGAAAGCAGCGTTGTATTGGTCCTATTTTTTTACTGTCTAGCGCTTTCTAACAATATAATCTGCTAATACATTGGAATGCCCTGCAGCATATTAGCAGTCAAGAAAGACCCTGGGAGTTAAAAAAAATGTGCATTATACAGATAACGGGGACCAGACATTGGAAGTAATGCTGATGTCAAGTGACAGTGTAGAGCCAGTCAAGCAGCTCCTATGTTTATAGCACTGGGCAATAGAAGTTGTTGAACAGAAACTAAAAGTAAGTGTCTTTCTTAATCCCAGATGACCTTCCTTAGAAGCACTTACAGGGGGGGGGGGGCGAGAACCAGATCAGCTTAGGACCAGGGGGACACAATGAGTATTTCTGCAGGCTTGGAGCTTACTTTGCATCAAGTACTTCTAAGTCACAGCTGAAGGTCTAAGCTTTAGCCCTTCTATTTAAGATGTGAAAAGGAAATTACAGGAAAATTTTCTGTGAAACTTTTCCTTTTTCCATCTGTCTCAATACTGTCACTTGTTGCTGTCTCAAGGAATCACATTATACTTCTCTTTACATTATACTTATATCAGAAATGAAGGCTATTAATCACCCATCTTCTGTAACAAACATGGAAGTTGAATAATTAATGGCAAGTTACCAGACTGGTTCTTCACCTAAGGCAGCCCTTTAACATATCTGCATTTTCACTTTCTTTTTGCTTGTTATATATGTGTATATTTCACTTTGTACATAATTTTCCTCCAGTCTGGATAATTGGATTTCATTTTGGTTACCTGAGGTAGTTCAAAAGCTGTTCAAAATGCTAAGGACCTTGGAAATACAGCTGTTTTCTGACCAGCTAGCCGCCTTCTGGCACATGCTTCTCATAGCTATGACAGGGTTTCAGGTTTCTCTGCTTCTCTTTCATATATCTGGAGAGGTTCCTGTTTTGATTTGGGGAGGTGCTGGCAGGTGCTCTGTCCTTCAACACGTGAAAAGGTTCATTTTATTCCTCCTGTAGTGGGATAATGAGCAATCACCCACATCCAAAAAACCTGAGAGATGTCTACTTCCTTCATTGCTTGAGGCCACATCATCTGTACTTGATAATTCTCAGCCTCTGCACAATGCAATGGGTTTGAAAAGGCTCTTGTAAATGTTTCCTATGGATGCAATTCCTCACAGTGGCTTCCACAGGCCACTCTAACTGCTCTGCCCGTTAACTCATATGGATTTCCCTACATCACAGACAGACACACACACCAGTTCTCCCACCTCCCCTCTTCACTGGCCCTGAATCACCACTATGCAGTATTTTGCCTGCAGGCCACTGTGAAACTGGGGCGATGCAGCAGAGGCCCAGAGCCTGCTGTGTTAAATGGAGAGGCGTATTTATCTGGGGCAAAACTAGACTTGGTTTGCTGACTAAATTAATCAGGTCAGAGACCTGGCACTTTGTACAACTTCAAGGATTGCCGAAGTCTAAAGTTTTTTTGAACATCATGGGATGAAAATGTTGTCCAGTGGTCTATCTGATAGGTAGCCACTGACACATCCATCTGCTGACCACTGCAAAGAGAAGATGGCAAAAATCTGAACAGTCATGTGCAACTAAAAGGGTGGTTTTGAGCTGTTTATGTGTCTTAGGTGCCAAGGTTTTATCATTGTGAGCAGTCCAGCTTTCCAAGGTTACTATATTGTAAACTCTGGATAGTCATCCATTAAAAATGCTAAAACATTCTGAAAAATGGTCATTAATCTTGAAATTGTCAGACAAATTATTTTCAATGAGCCCTGATGGCTCATGTGCTGGAAGCCTGGGAGGGCACTTGAATTAAGTTTAATCAATAGGTACATATGGTATTGGATGCATCCAGGTAATTTGTCATCCAGGAACTTGAAATGAATGTGCAGTGTTACACTTTATTGGGAATCACAGTAGTGACACTAATGAATATACAAAAGCCAGCAGTAACAGCAAGGGCTGTTCAACATTGCGCCATTGAAACTATTTTTAAGTAGGGTTTTCAATAAAAATGCTTTCCCTTTCAAAAAAATCCCTCTGTTTTATGCAGAACCATGTTGGCTCCTAAATGGAAAACAGGAACTTTTTTGCCTGAGAGACAAAATATTTCATCTGGAGAAGCTGAAATGATGTGTCACCCTGCAGTCCCACTCCCCCCTTGGGGCCGTGCTCCATGCGTATTTATCAGCTAGGGTGCACCACAAACACAAAAGCCTAATGACACACTACTGCACTTCAGACATAGCCATAACGTTTCAAAGTTTCCTAAATTTACCACTTGTCAAATGGGAGGAAGAGTCATCAGTGCTACATTGTGATGGTTTGAGATTTAGGGATAGGGGCTTTTTTTTTTTTTTTTTTTTTTTTTTTTTTTTTTTTTTAAAAATCTTCCTTTTAAAATCCTTTACGGGAAGGGGCTACTGGCTCCAAAATACTATTACTTAGCAATCAATACAAATTATGTAATGCATTTTGTTCAGATTCTCTAACTCTGACATTTCACTTGCAAATAATGCAGCTTTTCCCCCTTGTTATCAATAATTTTCTGCTTTATTCTTTGTATTCTCCAAATCCCTTCTGATGGCAGATGTCAGAGAGGAAAACTCTGAAACAACCGAAAGTACTTTCTATTAATTTTCTTTTTAGCACAGTCTCATGATTCTGTTGGGTTACTAATACTAGGAGGCCTAATATATTTTGCATTTCTTGCAAGCTCAAACTTATTTTTCTTTATACCACATTTGGTCATGGAGTTGACCCATTGCACCCAGATTTGCCCTGAAAAGCTACAGTGTGTTCTCTATGCAAGACTGTTCTAAAACTATTGGTAATCAGCTGCTTAAGGTAAAACCATTGTACCTTTACATATCTTGAATGTTCAGAATTTTGGGAGCAAATAAAATATTTAATATATTGTATATAAAGACAGATAGGAGGAAATATTTGAGTTGATTTGACTGAGTTTTCCCATTTTATTCTACGTAATAATATTTTCTCTCCTCTCATCCTGTCATCCATGAGCACAGTCTTCATATTTGTCCTTCTCATCACACTTCTCTCTTTGCTACAGTTCTGAGGTGCTTGGGGATACCTGCAAGACTTGTTACTAACTATTCTTCTGCCCATGATAACAACGCCAATTTACAGTTGGACTTCTTTCTGGATCACGAAGGGAAAGTGGACACCAAAATTACAAAAGACTCTGTCTGGTGAGTTCTCCTGGCAAATGCTTTTAATGTGTCAACTGTGTAAGTAGTGAAAAACATGACAGTAAGGCCTGCGGTTTATTTAATTCTCTGTGCATTAAAGAACACCCCTAATTTATGTTAAACAAAATGAATGGATTGTTAGTAGGCTGACTAATATGAAGCACTTGTCACATAAAGAGACAGACCCTAGGGGATCCCACTACTAATGTTACGATACAGCACACATTTAAGTGCACTGGAGGAAAGCTGGAATGGGTTTATGTTCCTTAGGGCCAGGCCATTTCTAAAAATGGAAAGGGGTAGGATGAGCACTCCCATCAGTCTGGAGCCAAGCTCAAAGGGATACCTCAATATCTATGGAAAAACCCACTTCTTGTTCTGCTTCTGCCAGTTCCCATGTATTTGTAAGCTGGTTTTACATTGTGTACATGCAGTCATTATCACAAATAGATATTTTCCAAAGTAAATTCTGTTCAGCTGAAAAAGAAACAAGTCAAAGTATCATACAAGTTACTGCAATGCTCTCGCCAGATTTATAAAAAGCAAACTCCCTAGGAACAAGAAATGGAGTCTGTGTATTCTTTTGGAGAAGACATTCTTTTAACTTGCTCCTCAAACTCTTTCTGTGTCCTGTCTGACAGGAGAAGTGTAGCATATATTGATTATATGCTCTGTTCCATAGAAATTATGAGTGGGTTATTGGGCTTTAAGCATCTCCTTCACAGAATGAAAGAGTGAATGTGACCTCTGTATTCCTATATTCAATAGATACTTGTCCTATTCAGTGTTAACATACCTGATTTGTGTCCGTATCTTCAACTCATCAACATAGCTGCTCTTCAGCATGTCTCATAACTTGATCTCTGGAAGTTTTTATATTATTAAAACTGTAATAATCCCTATTATGTGGTGGAAGAAATGACTGAACCTGTTAGTGTAAACTGTTTTATGTGATTTCTATAATCTGTTACCAAGAGGGAATCTAAGGAAAACAGTTACGTTAATTTACATCTGAAGCTTGTAACACAGCATCACAGAATCGTTGAGACTGGAAGGGGACCCCTGGAAGTCATTGTACCCTCCTGCTCAAAGGAGGGTCAGCTAGAGCAGGTTGCTCAGAGCTGTATCCAGCTGGGTTCTGAATACCTCCAAGGATGGACACTCCACAACATCTCTGGGAAACTTCTGCCAGTGCTCAACCATTCTCACAGAAAAAAAGTGTTTCCTGATGTTCAGATAGAATTTACTGTGTTTCAATTTGTGCCCACTGTTTCCTGTCCTACCACTGGGAACCGCTGAGATGAGTCTAGTTCTGTCTTCTTCCCCTCAACTCCCTAATCAGGCATTTATACACATGGATAAGATCCTATTGAGCCTTCTCGTCTGCAGGATGAACAGTCCCAGCTTCCTTAGCCTCTCTTTCTGGACAGCCTTTGGTGTATCAGCCATTCCTTCCAGTTTTCTGTATTGGCAAACTTGCTGAGGGTGTAGTAGGTCTCGTCATCCAGGTCATTAATGAAGATGTTAAACAGTATTAGACTCTGTATTGACCCCTGGGGTACACAGCTAGTGACTAGGCTCCATCTGGTGTTCATACCATTGATCACAACCCAGCAGTTCAGCCAGTTTTCAATATACTTTACTGTCCACTTATATAGTCTATACTTCAGTGGCTTGTCTATGAGGATGTTCTGGGAGATCGTGCTAAAGTCAAAGAGAAACCAACCCCCATGCACTGGTCTCTCCTTGTCCAGTCAGACATTCATTTCATCAAAGAATCACAGAATCACCAAGTTTGGAAAAGACCTTGTAGATCATCCAGTCCAACCATTAACATAACAATGACAGTTCTCAACTACACCATATCCCTAAACCCTATGTCGACCTGACTCTTGAACACCTCCAGGAATGGGGGTTCCACCACCTCCCTGGGCAGCCCATTCCAACGCGTAACAATCCCTTCTGGAAAGAAATGCTTCCTAATACCCAGTCGAAACCTTCCCTGGCATAACTTGAGCCCATTCCCTCTTGTCCTATCACTTACTACTTGGTTAAAGAGACTCATCCCCAGCTCTCTGCACCCTCCTTTCAGGGAGCTGTAGAGGGCGATGAGGTCTCCCCTCAGCCTCCTCTTCTCCAGACTAAACACCCCAGTTCCCTCAGCCGCTCTCCATACGACCTGTGCTCCAGACCCTTCACCAGCTCCGTTGCCCTTCTCTGGACACACTCAAGTCATTCAATGTCCTTTTTGTAGCGAGGGGCCCAAAACTGAACACAGGAATCGAGGTGCGGCCTCACCAGTGCCGAGTACAGGGGTAAGATGACTTCCCTGTCCTGGCTGGCTAGTGCTGACACGAGCCAGGATGCCATTGGCCTTCTTGGCCCTCTGGGCACACTGCTGCCTCCTGTTCATCTGGCTGTCAATCAACACCCCACCCCTCCCACCCCCGGTCCCTCTCTGACTGGCAGCTCTCCAGCCACTCCTCCCCAAGCCTGTAGCGCTGCTGGGGGTTGTTGTGTCCCAAGGGCAGCCCCCGGCATTTGGCCTTACGGAAACTCCTCCAGTTGGGCTCAGCCCATGGCTCCAGCCTGTCCAGGTCTCTCTGCAGAGCCTCCCTACCCTCGAGCAGATCAACACTCCCACCCAACCTGGTGTCATCTGCAAACTGACTGAGGGTGCACTCGATCCCCTCGTCTAGATCATCAATAAAGATATTAAACAGGAGTGGTCCCAAAACCGAGCCCTGGGGGACACCACTCGTGACCGGCTGCCAACCAGATTTAACTCCATTCACCACAACTCTTTGGGCCCGGCCATCCAGCCAGATTTTTACCCAGCAAAGCATGTGCCCATCCAAGCCATGAGCAGCCAGTTTCACCAGGAGAATGCTGTGGGAAACGGTGTCAAAGGCCTTACTGAAGTCAAGTAAACAACATCCACAGCCTTTCCCTCATCCAATAAGCAGGTCGTCCTGTCATAGAAGGAGATCAGGTTTGTCAAGCAGGACTTGCCTTTCTTAAACCCATGCTGACTGGGCCTGAGCATCTGGTTGTCCCTCATGTGTTGCATGATGGTGTTTAGGATGAGCTGCTCCATCAGCTTCCCAGGCACCAAAGTCAAGCTGAACAGGCCTGTAGTTTCCTGGATCATCCTTCCGACCCTTCTTATATATGGGTGTCACACTGGCCAATTTCCAATCAGTCAGGACCTCCCCAGTCAGCCAGGACTGCTGGTAAATGATGGAAAGTGGACTGGCGAGCACCCCAGCCAGCTCCTTCAGCACCCTCAGGTGTATCCCATCGGTCCCATAGACTTGTGTGTGTCTGTGTGATGCAGTAGGTCACTGACTATCCCCTCCTGGATTGTGGGGGGGGTCACTCTCCCAGTCTCTGTCTTCTGGCTGAGGAAGCTGGATTCCCTCAGTACAACTGGTCTTGCTATTAAAGACTGAGGCAAAGAAGGTGTTAAGCACCTCAGCCTTTTCCTTGTCACTTGTTGCCATGTTTCCTCTTGCGTCTAGGAGGGGATAAAGGCTCTCCCTGGTGTTTCTTTTACTACTGACATACTTATAGAAACATTTCTTGTTGTCCTTGATTGCTGAAGCCTGATTATTTTCTAGCTGGACTTTAGACCTCCTGATTTCTGCCCTGTGTAGCCTCACAGCATCTTTGTAATCATTGTGAGTGGCTAGCGCCTTCTTCCAAAGGCCGTAAACTCTCATTTTCTCCCTGAGTTGCCGCCAAAACTCCCTGTTCAGCGAGGGTGACCTTCTTTGCCGCAGGCTTCTTTTACAGCACCTGGGGACCGCCTGTTCCTGAGCCATCAACACTTCCTTCTTAAAGAGTATCCATCCAAGAGTATTCTTGTACCCCTATACCCTCCAGGACAGTCTCCCAAGGGATTCTGTCAAGCAGGTACCTAAACAAGACAAAGTCAGCTCTTTGGAAGTTCAGGATGTCAGTTCTACTGCCCCTTCTCCAGAATAGAGAACTCTATTATTTCATGATCGCTGTTCCCTAGTCGGCCTCCAACCACCACATCATCCACCAGTCCTTCTCTGTTCACAAACAGGAGATCCAGCAGGGCACCTTCTCTGGTTGGTTTACTCACCAGCTGCATAAGGAAGTTATGTCCAACACATTCCAGGAATCTTTGGGACTGATCCTGCTCTGCTGTGTTGTATTTCCAGCAGATGTCTGGGAAGTTAAAGTCTCCCACAAGAACAAGGGCAAGTGACCATGAGATTTCTCCTCAGTATCTATAGAATATTTCATCCACCTCTCTGTCCTGGGTGGGTGGCCTATAGTAGACTCCTAGTATAACATCTGCCCTGTTGGCCTCCCACCTCATTCTAACGTGAAGACACTCCACCCTGTCTTCACTATACTTGTGTTCGAAGGAATCATAATAGTCCCAACATACAGCGCCACCCCACCACCTCTACTTCCTTATCTATCCCTCCTAAAAAGCCTGTACCCATCAACTGGCACACTCCAGTCATGGGAGACATCCCACCATGTTTCTGTAATAGCCACTACATCATAATTTTCCTGCTGCATCATGGCTTCAAGCTCCTCCTGTTTGTTACCTGTGCTGTGTGCATTGGTATACATGCACTTCAGGTGAGCTGATGTCCCAGCACCTTTTCGCATTTAGAGGTCCTAAATTGGGCCTGACCTTTCACAGGTGTTACCACGGTTACTGATCCATCAATATCCCTGGCATCTTTGTTGTGCTGCACGTCTCCATCCCTTGCCTCCACTGGGATAGCAGGGTGAGAGTCATTGCTGGCACAACAGCCCACAAACTCTGGTAATCTACCCTGGGGCTTATATCTAGAAGTTCCAGTTTTGTCCCCTTTTGTCTCCTAGTTTAAAGTTCTCTCAGTGAGCCCAGCTAACTCCTGCCCCAAGATCCTTTTCCCCCTCTGGGAGAGGTGCATCCCATCTGATGCCAAAAGGTCTGACATCCTGTATGCTAACCCATGACTGAAAAAATCCAAAGCCCTGACAATAACACCAGTCTTGAAGCCACAAGTTCACTGTTGTCTTCTCCTGTAATCTTCTTCATCCATCCTCACAACCGAAGGACTCTGGAGGAGAACGCTACTTGTACCCCATGCCCATTAACCAGTTTCCCCAAAGCCCTGCAATCTCTCTTCATTGATTTAGGACTTCTCTTGGTAATATTTTTGCTACCTACCTGAAAAAACAGGAGAGGGTAGTAGTCCTTGGGTCTCACTAGAGCGGGGAGTTTTGCCATGAGGTCCTTTACCCGGGCCCCAGGGAGGCAGCAGACTTCCCTGTGAAGCAGGTCCAGTCTACATACTGGGCCTTCAACACCTCTCAGAATGGAGTCATCCACTACAATGACCCTTCTGGGGTTCTTTTTAGAATTCGTTTTAATACCTGGTCTAGAGCAACCCGGCCTTGGTGGACCTTGATCTTGCTCCTTGTTTGACTAATTTTGTTCATCCTTCTCTACTTCATTCAAAAGTTCCAGAGCCCCATATCTATAAGGGACTCCATGGAGGGTGAGGGTTGTTGGGAGAGGATTTTCCTGCCTCCCTGAGCAGGGACCTGTTTCTAGTGTCCCCCATCTCTTAGGTCCCCTCCTACCTGATAGTCAGAGGGTGACAGATCGCCTGGCTCTTCTGGAGCCTCTATTTACACCTTTTGCTTCAGGGGTGCTAAGGTGCTACTCCACCAATCAATTTCCCTTTTGCACTCCCTAATACTTCTTAATTTTTCAACCTCTTCTTTAAGTTCTGCCACCAGGCTGAGCAGGTCATCCAGCTGATCACAGCGCACACAGGTGCTGTCACTGCTGCCCTCCAGCAGGATTGACAGGCTCAGACACTCTCTGCAGCCTGGGACCTGGACCTCTGCATGTTTGCGTGGCAGCTCCTTCAGAGAGCTTGTCAGAGGAAAGAGAGGTTGGTCAGGCACAACTGGCCCCTTGTAAATCCATAATGACTACTGCCAGTCACCTTGTCCTTAATATGTTTGGAAATATTTTCCAGAAGAATTTGCTTTATAACCTTCCCAGGGATCAAGGTGAGGCTGACGAGTCTGTAGTTCCCTGGATACTCCTTCTCTTTCCTGAAGAACAGGCTACAGGCTTGGAGTGACTGGAAAGCTGCCCCACAGAAAAGAACCTGGGACTGTTGGTCAACAGCTGGCTGAATGTGAGCCAGCAGTATGCCCAGGTGGCCAAGAAAGCCAATAGCATCCTGTTTTGTGTCAGAAATAGTGTGGCCAGCAGGGACAGGGAAGTGATTGCCCTTCTGTACTTGGCACTGCTGAGCCTGCACCTTGATTACTGTGTTCAGTTTTGGGCCTCTCACTACAAGAAAGACATTGAGGTACTGGAGCGTGTCCAAAGAAAGGCAATGAACCTAGTGAAGGGTCTAGAGAACAAGTCTTATGAGGAGCAGCTGAGGGAACTTGCATTGTTTAGTCTGGAGAAAAAGAAGCTGAGAGGAGACCTTTTTGCTCACTACAACTACGTGAAAGGATGTTGCAGCAAGGTAGATGTCAGTCTTTCTTCCCAAATAACAAGTGTTAGGACAAGAGGAAATGCACCAGGGGAAGTCTAGATTGTCTATTAGGAAAAATATATTCACTGTGTCAAGCTTTGGAACAGACTGCCCAGGGAAGTGGCTGACGTATTTAAATCCTTGGAGGTATTTAAAAGGCATGTAGGTGTGGCACTTAGGGTCATAGTTTAGTTGTAAACTTGGCAGTGGTAGGTTAATAGTTGGACATGAAGATCTTAAAGGTCTTTTCCAACATAAAGAACTCCATGATTCTACAAAAGGAGTGATATTTGTTTTATTCCAGTCCTCAGGAACCCCCTCCAATCACCATGACCTTTTGAAGATAGATATGAGTGGTCTTACAATGACATCAGCTAGCTCACTCAGCACTTTTGGGTCCATCCCATCAGATCCACTGGACTTCTATGTGTTCAGCTTGTTTAAATATTCTCAAACTTGTTCCTCCTTTACAGATGGTAAATTTTCGTTACTCCGAACTACCACACTGGTCTCAGGGGCTGTGATTCCTGAGGGCAAATCTTAGCAGTAAAACCCGAGGCAAAGATGACATTGAATACTTTGGCCTTTCCTAGTCCTTTGTCACCAGGTCCTCTGCCCCATTCAGCAGGCAATTCACATTTTCCACAGTCGTCTTTTTGATACTGATGTGCTTGCCTTTCTTACTGCTCTTCACATCCATTGACATACTTCGTTTGAGCTGGGGTTTGCCTTTCCTAAACCTGTCACTGCATGCTCAGACAGGGTCTCTATATTCCTCCTGGTCAACTGTCCCTGCTTCCACATCCTGTGCACACTTTTTTTAATGTTTGAATTTAACGGGAACCACTTTGTTCACCATGTGGGCCTTGTGCCACTTTTGGATTTCCTGTACACAGGGATGGATCATTCTTAAGATTGGAGGAGGTAACCCTTGAAAAGCAACCAGCTCTCCTGGACCCATATTCTATCTAGAATTGCCTTCCATGGGATTATTCCAGCCAAGACCCTAATCGGGCCAAAGCCTGCTGTCCTGAAGTCCAGGGTTGTGGTCCTCCTGTTTGCCTTGTTCCCTCCTGTTAGGATCCTTGAGGGCTGACAGTTTGCTAAGCTGCATCGGGTCTATGTGACAGCAGGACCTCAGTACATCTCATGGGGCTGGTCCTTCTATGGCTCACAGAGCTGTAGAGAAACAGTCACTTTTCTGAAACCTCCTCTGTTTATAAATGATGTGAAACAAGACCAAATGACTATCCACCTCACTGTTCAGTCCATATACATGCAGTAATGGATTGTTGCCATGCCTCAGACTTTTCACTGTCTCATGTCTTCCTCTCCCCTTCTCCTAATCTGATCTATAAAACATCTCTCACCCACTTTTGACATTTCATTTTACTTCCCTACCTCTCCTTTTCCTAGCTGTTTCCCAAGACTTCTTAATTCAGTCCTGTTGTTTTCCATTCTTTTGGGACAGGGACAGATCATCCAAAATTATCCTCGCTCCACTTAAATCCATATACAACTTCACACTAGCATTTCATCCTCCCATCCTACATTTGCTTTTCTTTGGCTTGATTACTTTTGAAACTGCCTTGTTCATCCTTTTATCCTCCTGGTGCATTTATTAGTACATGGTACGCATAACCCTTTGGGCATGACTTAATATATTACACACCTCTTTTCATTTCTCCTCTGTGTCCTTTCTCTTCATTATTCTGTAACACTCCATAGTAGCCCACATGCCGACTTTAAATGGCTTGTGCCTTAACCTTGATTTTATTTTTAATGCCTCTTTTATTTCTTTTATTTTTTTTTTAAGAGGACAAGCTCAAGGTATTTATAATGATTTTTTAAAATGTATTTATCATTTTATTTATAATCTCCTGAAAACTGGAGGCAAAGCTCTTTATTAATATATCATTTCTATTGCCTTGTACTGCTGGACCTGGTCTGTCTTCAGGTTTAAAATACTCTCAGACTTCAGGGATACTTGGAGCCAGGATTTTTAGTCCAATCAATCTCTCAGTGTGGGGCTCCCTCTGAATGTTTTCTGACATTTATTTATTTTTATTAAAGATCATCTTCTCCCTCAGGATAGGAAACAATGATAACAACAAAACACATATACAAAATTACACAGACTTTGCAAAAAGTTATTTTTATAAATCTGGCCGGATTTGGGCCCATCAGCACTGCCTCTGTCCCCTTATTTTGTTCTCCTTGTCTTTCTTAATGATGATATAAAGACACTTAAAGGATATTTCTCTTGGATGCGAATCAAGACTCACTCCTACTGTGAAGTCCAAGCCGATCGACGTCAGTACCTCAGCAGAAACTTGCTTGAAGTCACCTAGCTCTATGAGGGTTCATCTATGTCCAGGCCTGTGAAGAAAGCCCTTCTGAGACCTCTGCTCTCCCATTCACTTCCAGCTCACTTTTCCCTAATTTCTCAATAATGTTATCAGTGCCTCTCTCAACCCCAATGCCTGAGCTTATTAGCTAAGGAAAGGGCAGCAGCTGTTTCCAGCATGTGCCTGTCTCATAAGCAATACGAAGTACCCTTCTTAAATTGTCTTCCAGGCATAAAACCCACCTGATCATCTTTTATTAATTTCCCCATTGCTTTGTTTAGTCTATTCGTAATTATCTCTGTAAATATTTAATGGTCACTACATTGATCTGTATAGCCATTCTTGCTTTCTTTAATGTCTCAGGCTTGTTGTAGAATACAAGAACTACAGAATCAGTTTAACAAATTATGGCTGTGGAGCCAGCTCCTCAGTTGTGCTCACTTCTATGAGACAGAAGTTTCTGCTACTTTTTGGAGAGACAAATGTTTCCTTCATCATCCTTTCCTTAATGCTCATGTGTGTTACAAGCAATGTCTTTCTGTCCATTCACACTGCATATCCTGAAGTGTATTTGCTATTTGCATGGCAGCAGACGTAAAGAAATTGCTGTCCTGTTTCACCCAACACTGCACCAATAAAAGCCAGTAAGAAAGGTCCTGTCCTCTAGGATGAATATAGAAAAAAAAAAAAAAAAAAAAAAAACTAATTCAGAACTGAAGCAGAGCTGCCATTTTCCACACTGTTATACCCCCTCCTTGGTTTTATCATCCTTCCCTCCTGCCTGCTTTTCAGGTGGTTCTTTTGCAGAACACAAAGCCCATGACACATCTGAGTTTGATTCAAAGTGAACCAGTGAAGGCTTCAGGGCAGGGATTGTCTCTCTCACATGTTGGCATAACAGTTTTCGAAAAACTTCCTACCACAAAGTACGTCTCCATTCTCTGGTAGCCCTCAGCAAAGCTCTGCGAGCATGATTCAGCACTGACTACTCAGCAGCATCAAACATTCTCTGAGTGTGCGTCATTTTTCTTGAATAATTCCTTTTTCTGTAGTGCTGCTTCATTAACTCTCCTAACTGACAAGTTTTACCCCGATCCAAGCTTTCAATTCCACTTTGAAATGTCTTGTTAGACAAGCCTCAGATCCTTCCGACTCTGCTCCGTGGCTAGTTTTCACCTATTATTAATGAAATGGTTGGAGTTTAACAATCCTCATTTTGGTTGCTAATATCATTGCATGTACTAGGGGCTGTATCAGCAGCTACACAGATGTAATTTTATACATATCTGCTGTAGGATATGTATAATTTGCAAGCAAAATTGCCCCTTTCTCTCCTCCTTTCTTCTTTTATTTTTTGCAGTAATGAAATTCAAACACTTCATCAGCTTTACTGCAAGGACCTCTCCCTAGATTGTGTTTTTTTCTTGTTGTGCTCTCCCTTCAGCATCAGTAGCATTGCAGGAAGTTACAAGATCTGTCTTTCTTTTCTGCTCATCTTTGAAACATTCTGGACAGACTCTGATGGTGCTGTAGTGTTTTTTCTTTACATGAGCATCCATCCAAGTGAGGGTATTTCAACCCTGAGTGCCTAGATGAACCACTCTCAGAAATTCACCTTTCAGCATACTGTCCTGGGCCCTAAAGGCTAAACTTGGCCCACAGTGGTTGTAGATATTTTTAGGGAAAACTGTATGGTCTAGGAGATCTGACATCCCTCATTGGCGTGACACACTGGGAAGACCTTATAAGGATTCCACAGTGAGTATAGTCATAAGGCCTATGCAGAGTCTTTTTCTCATCCAACATGGTAACCAGCTAAGCACATTTGTTTTGAGCCATGAAAACAGAGCTACACACTGTATGTTATGGAATTGTTCTGGGTTCGGCTGGGATAGAGTTAATTTTCACAAGAAGCTGGGAGGGGACACAGCCAGGATAGCTGACCCAAACTAGTCAAGGGGGTATTTGATACCATATGACATCATGCTTAGTATATAAGCTGGGGGAGATGGCTGGGGGAGAAGGAATTGCAACTTGTGAACATGCTGAACATCAGTTTCTGTGTGGTGAACAATTGCATTGTGCATCGCTTGCTTTATATACTCTTTTATTAGTATTACTGTTATTATTGTTTCTTCTCTTCTTGTGTTGTCCTACTAAACTGTCCTTATCTCAACCCATGAGTTTTTACCTTTTTCTTCCAATTCTCCTCCCTACCCCACCTGGAGGGAGGAGTGAGCAAGCAGCCACATGATGCTTAGTTGCCAGCTGGGCTTAAATCATGACAGAAGTTGATCCTGAAATCTCTTCAGAAGAGGTGCCAAAGCTTCAGTCTTAATAGTTATAAAGCAGACCATGCTTCAATGACTTGAAGAAGATTCAAAGCTTGCTTTAGCAGGCAGACTAAAGTGGAGGTTTCTGGCTGGAAAGGGATCATAGTTTGTGTAGCTCTTCATATAACCCAACAATCTCCAAGCACTGGCATCTTTTCTGAGACATTTGCATTCAGAACACATTAGAAGAATCAAAAAGCTTCTTCAGCTTGCAGTCAAGAAAGTACAATGAAGGATTGTGGCCTTCAGGTTTTAACAGATAGTTACCAGACTTTTAGACCTAAAAATCTATTCTCTAGAAAGAGCCAACTTTTTCATTCCTAAATTGGCAAATGTTATTGAAGCAATGGCAGGACGTAACTACACAAGTTTATTTTGGTCTGTATGCTTCTTTCCAAGAATTTAATATTCTGGTCCTGTCTCTTGCCTAAGGAACTATCATTGCTGGAATGAAGCTTGGATGACCAGACCTGATCTTCCTGTTGGTTTTGGAGGATGGCAGGTTGTTGATGGGACACCCCAAGAAACCAGTGATGGTAATATCACTTTAAGTCCTCCTTAGCTCTCTTTCCAACACTTGGGTTCTTTGTGGCAAGCAATGAGCTGATGATAGCTGAGCCAATGGCACCATATGGCCAGTGACAACTTCTTGCAACAGGTAACCGCATTCACCCATGCTCAGGGCCTTCTCCTGATTTGTTATGAGCTCTAAAATAAACCTGTTCTTATTATAACACTGTTTATGATGCATGTGCACAAAATCGTGCATGAGAAGGGCCCTGCTTTGAACAGAGTAGAAGTAGTCCTGTTGCTGAAAGATGGCTTCTAAAATTTTAGAGAACCTATACAGGAGCCTGATCAAATGAATCCTTCATTTTATGTCTGCAGCCCTTACTAAACTTCCTGAGCAGGCAATAGGTAGGAGAGGAAAAGTGAAAAGCCACTGCTGTTTCATCCCAGTCCTTAATTTTCCAGTTCTTTAAAGACATCTTTAGCAAATTTGCAGTGAGAGCTTTCTCAGTCTGTGGTATAACTGAGCCCTCCCAAAATTATGTGCTTTAACCAAAACAGCTGTAACTGTGTTTCAAGCACTTGAGACTTACAGTGTTCTTTACGGTGCCATTAAGGTACCAAAGCATTATGTTGTTTCAGACTTGAGTCTGTGTTGTTTAGAGGGCTGGTAACGAAATTAAGCTTTGCACTTCTTGGTCAGGAATTCCTGTAAACTATTAAAAGAGTTCACTAAACACCAGGAACCCTTTTTCTTTGAGAAAATATAACATTTTGACATGTTTTTAAATTAAATTAATCTTTCACTTAATTTCTCTTCTCCCCATAGGTATGTACAGGTGTGGCCCAGCCTCAGTTCAAGCCATTAAACATGGTCATGTTTGCTTCCAATTTGATGCTCCTTTTGTCTATGCTGAGGTACATACCTGAATACTTTTAGTGCTTTGAGTGACATCAGTGGGGACGTAGGTGAGACAGAACATAAGGCTCCAACTGCAATTTATGGATTGAGAACTTCACATATAGTCCACATCAGAGAAAAATCTCATAATTATATTTTGACATGCAGGCCAGTAGGTGTGATATGACTCTAATGAATGACAGAGATTTCTCTAATCTCTGCTCACCAATGTAATAAGCAGAAAAAGCTACTCTGGCTCAAATGAAACTTCAGCCTGTGGTCATTTATCCTTCCCAGATTCCAGCTATGCTGGCAAATGAGTCACTAGCTCTAGCTGCTCATCTTCATCCCTTGTTAGCTGTTACTTCCTTCTCAGGCTTGCCAGCAATGTTGCTTATGTTAAGGCTCCCTTGCTTATTTCAATCAAAACAGATGCAGTGATTTTAAAAAAGTCTTTGCTCACCATGTTCCTTTTGTCTGCAGTGGTTCAAGGAGAGCTCACATCAGTGGTTTGACTGGCATATCTAAGAGGGAAATGTCTCCATGAGGAGCAAGAGGGCCTGGTCAAGAGTTTTAACCTCTTGCACCACCAGAGCTTGTGTGCCCAGAATTGCAGCAGCTGTAGAGCAGGTCTCTCTCTAATTGAATTGTATCTAGCTTAGGACAGAAGAGAATATTTTATCTATGAAGCATTCCTCTCTCTAAAGCTTTTTGTTGCAAGGAATATGTAGACTTGCTTCCCAAGTCCTAACAGTATCTCTGTTAGCCTACTCAAGCTTACATTGTCTGTCATTCTGGAGCTGCAAATAGTAAAATGCATCTAGTCCTTATTGTAGCATATAACTAATTTTAAACATGGGACTTCAATGTGAGTAATTAGTGGGACTTCAAGTCTACATGTCACTGTTTTTGAGGGAAGATAGGCTGGCTTCCCTTGCTCTTTCTACTTCCATGTTTCTAAATCCTTTTTCATTTAATTTTATAGGTGAATAGTGATATTGTTTACTCAAGAAGGGAGAAAAACGGAACCCAAGTGATAGAAAAAATTGACACAACCCATGTTGGGCAGTTGATTGTGACCAAGGAAGTTGGGGGTGATGGAATGATGGAGATTACTGAGGAGTACAAGTTCCAAGAAGGTAACCTGAAATGGGGTGGGACCATACTGATGTAGATTTACCTCAGTCAGATCTTGAATGGTGGATTTACAAACCTCTGGCACTGAGGAAGCTTCATGAAAAGCTGCCAAGGTGCCCTCTGGAACTCTATTTGTAACTCCATCCCACTGCAGATGCCTTGATGAGCACACAGGCTTTGCTACTCAGAAATGCTTTAGGCTGGGTAAGCTGTAGTGAAAACAAAGGGTAATCATGGAGTAACTCAAAGCATTCAAAACAATTCAAGGCTTTCTGTACCAATGTTTAGACATTTCTTACTCAAGCCAGCTATTTGCACAGAGTAAATCAGTGTAGCCCCATTAATATCAATTAAGCTACATCAATTTGTCTGATATGACTTGAATCTTTAACATGAGCTGACTTAGAAGTTGTGAAGTTCTCCTAATATTAAGTTTACCACAGCAAGGTTCACTGTCCTCATCTATTCATTTCAGCTACCACAA
This sequence comes from Athene cunicularia, assembly GCF_003259725.1. Classification (NCBI taxonomy): domain Eukaryota; kingdom Metazoa; phylum Chordata; class Aves; order Strigiformes; family Strigidae; genus Athene; species Athene cunicularia. The sequence continues at coordinate 61,447,007 of NW_020799095.1, forward strand.
ACTTTGGAAAATGCACCCTTGTGATCAGTGAGTGGGCTAATGCAGTACCCCTGTTTATTTCCTAAATTTGATTTCCATTCATTTCTAGGCTCAGAGGAGGAGAGACTGGCTCTTGAGACTGCTGTGATGTATGGCATTAAAAAACAAAGTGCACAAGACACCATGTATCAGCCACAGACGGATGTTGACATGGACTTCCAAGTGCAAAAGGCAGTCCTTGGCAGTGACTTTAAAGTCACTATAACTTTCAGGAACAAAAGTCACAACTACTACACTGCTACTACCTACCTTTCAGGCAACATAGTGTTTTATACTGGAGTCACAAAAAATGAATTCAAGAAAGACTCTTTCAGTGCAAAACTGGAACCCTCTTCATGTAAGACTTGCATAGTTGATTTCAAACCTGCTAGCTTTTTTCCCAACATGCTGTGAAAAAAAGAAAAAAAAAAAAAAAAAAGAAAAAAAGAAAAATCCTCTGCTTTCTTCTCACTTTAAGCATTATCTAAAACTGCACATTTTTATTTGGAGCTGATTAATTGCCATAAAGTAGGAGTTAACTTATAGGGATCTACAGTTGAAGGTTAATAAAAATTCTACTTCCAGTCTATAAAAAAAGCCCTGAGACCTGCTTGCTGGCTCTTTCTAACTCCTTGACTCTTTTGCAGGAAGTCTGGAAATGGGCATTGGGTTGTTTCAACACAGCCTGTCAAAACACAATGTGGGGGTTACAGTGGCTTGCATCAGTTACTAAATATTTAATCTGAAATACTGCAAAACTTTTGGAGACTTGGCTAGGTACAGTAAAAGAAAAATCAATTTTAACTGCTTGGTCTAAATTCTGTGCCGCTTTAACAGGGAAAAATCCAGTCATCTTGTAGGAGATGTGCAAATACCTGCTACCCTTTCTGGCTGTGATTTGTGCTTGTCTCCAGGACGTAGGTCTGCTCTTGCATCAAAGGTCTGTGTAAGGTATTATTACCTGAAACACAACTTCTGCAGTGAGTTGAGGCTCATCTAGTTCCTCTGTGCAAGAAATGAAATTAATAGCAGTTTAAGCATCACTGACCCTCATAATCCATTTTTTCTAATTTAAGTAAATGGTTTGTAAAAAGCTTCTTGAAACTGTGCTGAAAATTCTGAATTGACTGATGGTGAGTGAACACAGACTAGAGAGAGAGGCACCTGAGAAAACTGAACATGGATTTTTTTGTATGTGTACCAAAAGCATGTCCCCATTACTGCTTCTGGCCAAGGAGACAAGTTTTAAGGTGTTACCACCCTACAAGGTGGAAATTAGCCTATATCTGAGCTACAGTTATCAACTTGTGGAGCACTTTGTTCCACAACAAGACAAAAACCCCTCACGAGTTACGCCATCTCTGAAGGTGATACATAAAATTTGGGTGTGAATTCTTTTGCCTTTGCCTTGGAAAAAAGTACACATGCAATCAGGAATGATGTCTGAGCAGATGACCAGTGTGAAGTGAGACATGGTGATCATCTACAACTTTGTCAGGGGTGTGATGGAAAAATACCTTCTGAGGAACTCAAGAAGAATTTGTAGACTTCGTTCATGGCAAGTGTGTATATATATCTGGAAGTAACAGAACTTTCAATACAATAAAGATGTGTCAAAGACATTCTTCCAGCCCATGTGGCTGAAAGAGTGAAGCAAACTAAGTTTTCAAAAAGGAAATGAATGCATGATTTTCAAAATAATTATTAAAGTATTTGTGTGGGATGAAAACATCTTTGAGGTTTTTAATAGTTTAAACTTTCTAGTGCCTTCAAAGGTGCTCTCTCATCTACTCAGTTATATTTAGTTCTCTCTGTTTTTTTGAAAGGCTGTAAGGCAGCTTGGTTTTGGGTTTCCCTTGGCTTTCCCAAGTGCAGTAAGTGGCACTGGCAACTTACCAGCACAGCCAATGTTAAGGAATATGAAGCCTATTATTATTTTTTTTTTCTTTTCCTGTGTTCATCTTTCTTGACACTGTAAATTTATCTTCAGTTGTAACTAACTTATTTATTTATTGACTTACTTTACACAGATGAGAAATATCTTGACTTATTTATAATTTAGAGTTTGGAACATTATAGGAAATCCTTTTACAAGAGATACAGAGTGAGAGGGAGAGAGAGAGGGAGGGAGGAGGAGCACCTAAGGCTGGCCTGGTAAATCCAGGTCAGCTGGTCACCAAGGGAATAGCTTTGAAACCAAATCAAGCAATTGGTTTTGATGTGAGCGGATCAAAAGAGTGAAAAGGGGTGAATGTCGTTTACCCAACTGAGTTCAATTACACACTGAGTGTGTACAGTGTATGTCACAAATACAATACAAATAATGGATAACAGTAATAATCATAGTTAACAGATGAGAGATCTTGGTGTATATATATATATATATAGGGTTATAAAGAATGTTTATAGACGCAAGTGCTCCATGTCTATATATTCTGCCTGGTCACTTAGTTAGCAGGTCTGCTTCTCTGCATCACATTCTCACACTACTGTTGGCCTGGGAATTGTAGTTCAATATGGTTAAGATTAATGATTCCCTGCATCTCAACTGTCTAGCCTAGGGGGACTTGTTCCTTCCAATAATTATTGTCAGGGAGAATGTGAAAGCTCTCTAGAGGGCATGATGGTGACAGGAGGACTTTCTTGCTAAATTTTGCACACAAGTCCAGTGTAGGACAAAAGCAGATATCCAGACATGTCCTGGAGAGCAGATGGTCTTCCAGATAGCTTACATGGGCTCACACCCCACAGTGGCTGCTCTGGGAGCATCCCTGCTGGCATCCCTCTGCCAGGAAGAGAAGCAGAGAAAGCACAAGAATAAAGTGAAAGAGCAAACATCTATAAGGGTGACATTCAAAAGCTAATTTGGATCTTCGTGCCCAGTAGCTATTTATTGCCAGTCTTGCTTCTTACTTACTGTGAGGTGGTGCCTAGAAACCTTTGACAGTGACCTGGGCATGTGGTGACAGGCACTGGGCAGAAGCTGTGCACAAACCAAGCTCTTGTTCTAGGAAGCTCGCAACCTAAAGGGAAGGAAGGTGAGATAAGAGGGGGAATGGTGAGGCAAAGAAATTAAGGTAGTTTGGACAAAAAAAGTCAAAGTTATTCTTTGGTGGTGGGTCAAGGCACTTGTGTAACTGTCACTGGCCATGGTGGGAGGAGAAATTAGCCATTAGATTGCTTCATATGCCTTTTTTCTTTATCATTTCTCCCCTTAGCCAGCTCTTTTGATGTTGTGATCAAATCGAGTGAGTACCTGAGTGACCTGCTGGACCAAGCTTCCTTTCATTTCTTTGTGACGGCACGGATCAATGAAACGGGGAAGATTCTGGCCACGCAGAAGGCAACAGTCCTGGAAATTCCCACCCTGAGGATCAAGGTAGCTCAGGTCTGGGGTAGAGGGGAGCGACCATCATGATGCTCACGGGCTGTTCTCTACATGGTTGGCAGGTTGATTTCTGGGATGGGGGGTGTACCTGTGCGTGTGTGCACATTCGACCTTCAGTCTAACATAGACCTTATAAAGCAGTGGCTAGCTGTACAAGGTATGTTATATATTGTACTGAGTATCCCTACATTAAAGACTAAGACTGACAGCATCACCGATAGAGAGCTGAAGTGATCTCAGTAGAGGAAGGAGTGGAAAAGGTCTGATAAAGCTGGAGAGACTGAAAGGATAATAGAAGTTACTCACTCAAGTCACCCAAGTCACTCAAGTCTTTAACTAGTTCAAAAATCTGTTGTATTTAAAGCAACAGAGCACAGAGGCCTCTTGCTGAAGAATGAGGGACACTGTTGTTGAGGTGAAATGGCTTGGAAAGCTCCTGCAGGTGTTAAGGAAAGTTCCTCCAAACTTGAATGGGACGCGTCAGTTTGGGACCATGGTTTGAGGATTTCAGTGCTTTACTGCCACTCTGTGAATGTACTGTCAGTCGACTGTCCTGAAAGTTCAAGCATTTCTGCAGGTGGTGGCATGGTACCCATGAAAATGTAGAAGTGTAATGTTTGTGGCAGGAGAAGGACTCTATGTCATACTGCAAAGGCATGGCTGAGATTGAGAGTTCTCAATTCATAACTGGGCATCTAAATAAATTGCCTCATTTTCAAAAGCGCTGAGCCTTCATCTGCTTTGAATGGTGTCATTTGGATCTGTTTTTTTCCCCAATACTAAAAAAAAAATCAGAACACCTGTTCAGTAAACTTTACATAAACATGAATGCAGCTCCCTAAAATTCAGGACCTTGAAAGAAATACATGGTTTTGGACCTTTTCGCCCCCTGCATATTTATTTGAACCAATGTTCATGTTTCCATATAATAATAAATGTAGTAATCTGAAACAGTAGCCTTCTGCAGAAAAAAACTTTTAAAAAAATGTAGATCAAAACTACAGTGAAGTTTGCAAAATATTTCATGGGCTGCAGAAATGTTGCTATGATCTGATCAGATTATAGGTATTTTCAAATAAAATTTTTTTGGTTTAGTGAGCATTCTGGAGAGGAGGTAAACAAGACAAATAAAATCTACTTCAAATACCTTTCTTCAATAACCGAAGTTTGAAAGTAGAGAGTTCTTTCAATTCAGTACTTAAAGCAAACATCTTGTATAGGATCCCAGTTTTGAGCTTCAAAATAGTTTAGCCTCCCTGCTGTTATGAGGAATGGATGTTTAGGATATGAGATAGGTCCATTGTCCAATAACCATGTCTTCTAGTAAAACTGAATTTGTTTCTTCTAATTTTCTTTGTGATGTGTAAAAATAAACTGAAATTGTAATAGCTGGATTTTTTTAAAAGTGTGTGTGTGCACATGTGTATATACCTGTGTATTTATATAGGAAACTTTGCTTTATTGTTTTTTTAAGAAATCTGATTAAGCTTATCTCCCTAGATTTCTTGTTAGATTTCTTCATTGAATTTGACTGGCAGGCTGTAGGTCTTAATGTGAGAGTAAGGGAGAATGAAAAAAAATGTATTTCCCCCTCTGCCTTCAGATAAACCTTTGATCTTTCTGCATTGGTCTAAGGAGATTATCAGAGTTAACAGTGTAAGAAATGACACCTTATTCTAATTTAGCTTGAGACTAGGTTACAAAAATAAGTTCAGCAAATACAGATCATGGTCTCAGTTGCATGTGTGGGAGTTCAGGATGATTTTGAATCCCCCCAGTGTTCTTAAATGGGCAGTTGAAATAAGGAGGGCATAAGACCTTTAACTGGGCTAGGGCTTCTGGAAATGCCACTAATGTCTTTTTGCAAAGTCAGGTGGCCAAATGCTGTTAAGACCTTAGCTGTATCTTGTTCTTTACTGCAGTGTATCAATATTTGCTGCAGAGTGATCCCTTAGACCAGAATCTTTCCAGCTTTTTTGCAACTGTCATAGTCCTTAAAAATTTGCAGTAGGGCTGCGGATCCCAGCATAGCACTGTAAATTAATTGACAAGATACTTGTTTTTCTTAGTTACCTTTTTCAAGGCCCTTTAAGTAGTCCATGGACCATCTGGGATCTGCCAGCTGTAAGTTGAAAAACCTTGCCTAAGCCTTTTATATTCTGCAAGAAATTTTATGTTTCTAGGGGGCAAAAAAAAAAAAAGAAAAAAGCCCAACAAAAAAAAATGCAACAAAATCCCTATGCATGTAGTCTTTCTTTAAAAACACGTTCATTTGGAGGTGTTTTCCAGACAGCTGTACCGGCACTGATCTGAAGGGACAGACAGATCCCTTCAGCTGTGTACTGCAATACACATGGAATTCAATGTGATTACTATTCATTAGTCTTGCAGTTTAATATTTTCCATGTATTGCTTTTTTCTTTGTAAGGATTTTGAAGGACAATTGGCTCTCAGGTCTACGAAGAGCAGCGCGTGGGCAGGGTTAGAAACCCTTCAGGGCACAAGAGGCAGTTGCATGGCAGGGGGAGATGGGCACAACACTTTTAGGAGGTGCAAGCAGTGTGACCTGGCATTTCTAATTTAAGGCAATAAGACCTGCCCTTCTCTTCTGGAGTTTACGTCCTGAGCAGGTCATGTACTTCAGTACTGTTGGAGAGTGGGAGTGAATCTGGGAGAGAGGCCCCCTCAGCTGGACACTCAGCTCCAGGGCTGTGCATGCAGTTTTCTGGTTTTTTCTATGGAAATGAGGACCTGCCTCTTGATCTGCCATGTGGATTGAGGGAAAAGTGCAATGGGTAAAATAATCTACAGTGGTACTTACGGACCCATCCAACAGTTTTCTTCTGACTATACTTTCTCTACCTCAAGCTGTTTTGCCGTGTGCTCCATTCCCCCTCCCTCCTTCCTTACAAGTACTGTGTATTAAACCCTACAGATTTCACATGGGGCATTTTATTATTATCAGCTTGCAGAGCACTGTCCTCTCCTTGTCTTGCAGACCCAGGGTGAGATGGTAGCTGGAAAAGAAATGTCTGTGACTGTGGAATTCACCAATCCTCTGAAACAAACCCTGGAGAATGTCACGCTCCGCCTTGAGGGTCCTGGTGTGCTGAGAACGATGAAAAAGGAGTTCAGGTATGGAAGAAAGCACAACTAGCTGGGATTTCATCCCGTGCTTGCTCACAGGAGGAACCTCAGAAGAGACACTTAACTAATGCTTCACTGAGTAATTCAGTTCAGACACTCTCTTCTTACTGTAAAATTCAATACACAGGGGAGCTATAGGTCTCAGTAGTCAGAAGAAGTCAGGCTGTCCAGAGAGACTGTGCAGAAAGACTGTGCGAGCATTTCATCTGTTCAGTACCGCTGTTGGAGGAAGGGGTGGTGGTTGTGGGTAGTTGCTAATGCAGCCTGACTTTACTTTTTCACTGTATTACATTATTTTTAGTGTTTGACAATAGCACCTACAAGTTGCTATCACAGAAAGACAGATTTATCCTACACATGAAGTGTTTACTGCCATTTGCTCAGTATGTGCAAATCAAATCCTGTGCTGTTTCTCAAAAAGGGCTTTTCTCCACTCACACTAATCATGATTATACAAGACATTCAGGTACCTCAGATGATCTTTGGAAGGTTATGTCAAGACACGAAATGTGTGTTGGATGCAGCAGAGCCTGCTGCAGCATGTGTACAAGCACACAGCTTCTCCCGCTTGGTAGCACCACTGCACAGGGCTGCCCTGGCACAGAGCCATCTTCCCAGCACAGGGTGCTCCCAAGCCTGAGGAAAAGAAAAGCCACCTTCATTATCCTTAGAGTTACACCTCATGCTGACACAGTGAAACTCGTATGCTAAGCAAGTTGTTTCCTAAACCTTCTTTCCATTTGAGTTCAAAGTTATAAGCTCAGCATTAACTAGTTCCAGGATATATGCCTGAGATCCTTGGAAAATTTTGGAGCCATTGCTTAGTCTTGGGCAGCCAAAGCAATGTTATCTATCATTACCTGAACTGATGGTCCCCAGGTGTGTGCAAAAGGAGTTTGAAAAATTGCCTGTGCTTCAGGAGCTGCATAAATTGTCAGCATTATCTGCAGTCAGTAGGGGAGGTCTGAGCCTGATTGCACCTGGGCCAGGGATAAAAAGATCAAAACCAGTCTCCAGAGTGGAGCTGGGTAGAAAAATGACTGTGAAAGGGCATCATACCGTGCTTGCTTTGTGCACGTGGTATGTCACAGACGCTGCTGAACATGACTCAGCACAGTTCACATGAGTTACACAAGTTGCAGCAAGAGTCCTCGTTGCTGCCCAGCTGTGCTATCCTCCTCTGTTGTTCTGCATCCTTCTCAATCCAAAAGCTGCTGTGGACTGCATCCTTCAAGGATGCAGAAATTGTCAGGTGCATCAAAGGCACAGGAGTTAGGGTAAAAAATTACTCACAGAATAGATGTCCTTTTCCTTCAAGACACCATGTTTTCTCCTTTTCAGTAGTGCCCTTGACATCATTTAAAATGGAAACGGATCAGCTTAGTCATTTTAAGATTTAACTTTTCTGAGATGAATGAAGGCTGCAGGTTATGCACATAGAGGACAGAGCAGGGGGCAGTTGTAGTTTATTTAAATAATAATCACATTTGCCTCCAAGCATTCAGAGTGATAAATGGCTCCAGTGTGGTGATGGCTCAGCATATTATGTAGAACCATTCATCACCGAATTCTCTCCCAGGAAAATCAGATTAGGGTGGCTTTACTCCATTTGCAGAAAATTAAACCTATTCTAGGCTTTCCCCATCCTTCCACTGCTTCCCTGTGCATCAGGAACTGTCTTTTGGGATGGACCTGGCTTTTGCAATTATTTCTGGGGGTGAGAGTTTTGACGTCTCTGTATTTTTAAGGTAGCTTTTCTGTATCACCTGGGTGACTACACAAACCAGGTATGTGTGATCCAGCTGATACAATATTATTCTGGGACTGAAGTGCCTTGGGGGCTTCAGTCTTGACCCCTCATAAAGTTTTTATATATATATATATATATATATATATATATGTATGTGTATATATATATGTATGTGTATATCTATGTATATATATATATAGAGAGAGAGAGAGTGGTATTTGACTATTAGCCTCAGCCAGATGAGGAGCATGACTTATGGAAAAGCCTTTGGCAGCAGCAGTTCCTACATGGGGCATAATCTTTGCATGACAAATGAGAATTAATCAGGCAGTGATGGATAGAGTTAAAGGGATTTTATCCAAGCATGTATTCACACTAGGAGGTAAGTCACTTCAGGTGTTTCCTCATGTCAAAGCTCAGCTAGCATTAGCATTTGTAAAGAAGTTGTTTTAGAAGTAGGACAGTAGGGAATCCAGAAAAGGTGGGTTTGGTTTCCCAGCACAGCTGTTGTCTTTCTGAATACACACAGATAGATATAGATATATAGATATAAATAAAAAGTGTGTGTATATATATGCAGAGATGATAGCACTATGAATCAGACATGGTAGTGCCACCCTCTCTCACTGGGGCACTATGAAGTTGTGGTCTGGAAACCCTGAAACCTTTCCTTAGAGGATCTGGCCTCCAAGTGCTCAAGAAAGTAGACCAAACCTTGCTGCACAGCAAGACTTGTATAGTATCTTCTTTATTTTCCATACAAATAATCCCTTGCAGATCATTCCCATAAACTCTAAGTTAAAAGGGTATTAACCTTGTGCAGCAATTGAAGTAATTACTTTATCATGCTACCATTTTAGTGGTCATTTTGTGGAGCCAGTAGGCCAGCTGAGGGGACAGAATACATCTCATTAAGAACAAAGATAACAAGAGGGAAAGCCCTCACTGGAAGTGGTCTACACATGCTCATACCAAAAATATGATCTTTCTCTGCTTTTTTTTTTTTTTTTTTCTAAAACCGAGTACACGCCCCAGGGTACCTATGACGCAAAGTACAATGCAGTGGCGTGTAGAGGCACCTAAGCTAACCTCTAAGGAGCTAGAATAACTCTTTTTAGCAGGGCCAGACTTGAACTGAAACAAATATTCAGGTGGGAGGATCCCAGGCTAGGTCATTTAGAGCTAATTAAGGTTTCTTTTCTTATGTCAACTTGTGCTAAGCCTGGGCACTCATTTCTGTCTTGACCCTGGCATAGGTCATGGCATCTGAGAACCAAATCCTACCAGATGAGAATCTGAAACAGTGACTAAAATGTAGGCTTACTTTTACTCTATTCAGTTGTTTGCAGAATACCACAACCATGTGAGATGAGAACACTGGCTAAATTCATAATCCTCTTTCTTAATGCTGAGGAAAAGAGCATTTGTTTTTATAAATAGCTCCCCACTCTGTTGCCTTCTCCATTGGTTCCTTTGGAGAAACTGTATCCTGACATTCCCCAAACATAATCAATCAATCAATCAATCAATCAATCAATATCAGCCTTCAGAATCTGCACACAGAACATAGTGAAAGCATTTAGAAAACACAGAAACCCAATATTCGGGGCTCTCCATGTATCTCGATTGTAGCAAAAACTGAAAATCAAGAACAGCACAGAATACAGTTGCCTTATAGTATGAGTTATCAAGAGTCATACGTAGTGTAAGAGTAACTGCTAACAGCAGGACACCCAAGAACACTTTGGCTTACTTGTATGGACACAAAGAAGTCATCTGAAGTGGCCAGTGAGGAGGTCTGCTGATGTTACAATGGTGGCAGTGTGATTCAGGGTAGAAGCTGGTGAAGGGTCTCAGCATCTCATCAATGCTGCGTTGAGTTTGCATGGGAATGCCCTGGACACTTCATAACAAGGATTTATTTAACTATTTAAGGAATCACCAACAGGCTATAGGTTATAATAAACAGGTAAAACGGAATTATAACATAGAAAAAAATATGTTAGCTGTAAAGAAAATCATTCTGAAAGTGAAAGTGAGAGGAAGTGAAAGGAGGCAGAATAAAGTGGATTAATTTTGGAAATTTATAATTAGCCTGGAGGAAAGACTAGAAAAGGCTTTGAATTAGTCAATTCTGAGAGGAATAGGTGATGGAGGGAATAATTTATAGGATACTTATGAAAATAAGTGAAGCATAAAAATTTGAGACATGTTATACTGTCCACCTTCAGTTTCTCCAGTTGTGGGTAAGGTTGAGAGGACTGGCTGACCAATCACGATATTGTTACTTTCCTTTTTCCCTACAGGCAAATCCCAGCAAACTCTACCTTGATCTGGGAATTAAAATGCATCCCAAAGCAACCAGGGTTACGAAAGCTGATTGCAAGCCTGAATTGTGATGCTTTGAGGCATGTGTATGGTGAGCTGAGAGTCCAGATTCAGAAACCATGAACCAAGATGCTGCCTTCATCTCTTATTTAGCTATATTTCAAAATATCGGGGGGGGGGAGGAGGGCAGAGAAGAGGTCAAAATCCACTTATTGTTATTTTTGTCATCCTTCGGCTGAACAAGATTTGATAAAGAAAATTAATTGGTAAGAATGGGGAGAGAATGAAAAAGCACCTGGATCGTGAATGATTTAAAATTAGATACAAGTAATTAAAGGTAATTCTAGGCCATATTATTCCTATAGTTCACTTGTATTTATGGTCTTTTGCATTAGTGCTGCAAGGGAATCTGAAAAGCTCCATTCACCAAAGTAGTCTGAACTTTAGTTTTAATTAAGGCCTGATACTTCACTGAAAAAGGAAAAAAAAAAAAAAAAAAAAGAACCCAGTGTTATAAATTCTTAGACTGAATTACACAACCCTGCGGTAGATCATTCAGGCTGCAATAAAAACAGGTATTTCAAGCTAAAGGGACTGTTTTATCTTACACTGTTACAATTTTCTGGTTCACAGAAAGCTCACTTTGCTGGAAGCATCTCTCAAGATGTGTTAACTCCAGAATATTCCCAGATCCTTGTTTCTTCTTGCTGCTTTCCTATGCTTTTTCTCCTACTCTTTCATGTGTGCAAGCACCACACATACTCACTTCTGTATTTCATGCCCTCATCCAACCCCATATGCTCTTGATAGACCGTTGCTCTCTGCTTGATGAAAATACAGAGTTTTTTTGATGTCCCTGCTCAGAGTTCATCACATCAGACTTGCATTTCCTTGTCATATCTCTTTTGTATGGTGTGTTCTCTCTTCATCCTTTTCTTCTCTCCTGAAACCACCCTGTAGCCCCATTTCCCACATGTGTGCGCGTGTGTGGGGGGGAAGGTTCACTGCCCCAGAGGAGTACAGGCTCTGACAGCTGGTAAATGGGGTGAAGGAGAGAGGAATGGAGGGGGCAGCCTGAGGGTCTTCTGCCAGCCCCATAAGCCTAGCAAATATTCTGCACTGGAGCTAGGGATGACTTTAAATTAAACACCTGGGGATGAGTTTAGATTAAACCATGCCTGAAAGTTCCTGGCAATCACAGCTACTGCAGAATGAAGTCCTGTTACATTAGCAATCCCAGGAATATACAGGGACAAAAGCTCAGCTGGAAAAGGAATAAAGACATATCCTGAGAGTCAGAAACTCCACAAGCTGGATCTGGATCCTGCCTTTCTTGCAGCATATTCCTCTGTGGGGTGCAGTGGGGCCTCCCAAGTCATCACTCCTCCCCTGAGGACCTTCTGGGCCAGAAGCTGTGGTTTCCATTAGTCTTCCATGAAGGGTACAGTTCCATCCTAAGCCATGTACCCCATTGTGCTAGGGCGTGTGTTTGTGTGTTCATTTATCATCTCCCCTCAAATCTTTCTTAAGATTTTTTTTCATTGAGGCCAAGATACATGTGCCACAAGCTGCAGCAGCTCCTTTCCACTGACCACAGTGTGTAAGAGCATGTCCCATACTAAGAGCACAGGTGAGCTAACTGGGCTTCCAAAGAAGTTAAAAAGACCCTCATGCTCATTAAACACTGGGGCTTTACTGTAGTGTATATGGCCATGTCATTTTGTGGTCTCAATAGTGAGAAAGCAAGGGAGATGACTTGCCTTCCACTCCTCCTATTGCCACCCATTGCCTCCTGCAAAACTTATGACCAGCTGTTAAAAATAAGCAAGTCCTGGGAAGGGAGAAATGCAAGCTGCTCTTTTGCTAAACTGTGTGAAACGAAGCAAATATTTGTACCACCTCATATGGTCAGTGAGTACCCCTGGATCCAGGGACACCAGACTTTTGGGGGCTTTCACTTCAGGCATGGGCATGCACTCATTTTGTACAGCTTATGCGACCACATTAGAAACTCTGCAATGTCAGTCTGTCATATAAGTCCTCTGGGATACAACAGTGTGTGGAAATGCAAGGTGTCAATCTCTGTTAAGTAATCAAGCAGTCTTACCAGAGTCTACATCTTCTAATAAAATTATCCATTTTTTGCTCTTGCATAGAAACCTCCTTTCTATAACTACAGCGTAGTAAGAAGTCAAAATAAAGCATATCTATTTGCACTTATGTTTTGTGTTCTGTATTTAAATCAATCAATCATTTCTATATAGTAGCACTGTAGGCACCACTTACTGCATCCTAACTGTAAAAGTTAAAATATTTCACTTCCGAGCCATGCTAATAAAGGTGCCCTTTTTTGGTGCTAAGGAGAAAACTCTATTTAAATGAACAACAACAAAAAGTTACAGGCTCAGTTTAATTACTTTTGTTTTTCTTTCTGTTTTAACAGCAGACTACTTAATGCATTGGAGAAGGTGACAGTTTCCAGGAGCACATCTCAGTGCCAGCTAAGAGAATCCCCAGATTCCCCTGGAAATTGCTTTAACATGTCAGAGCCCATTAAGTGGCCAGTATGCTCCTAATGAAACCTTACCTACATCCCACTTCTGAAGTGTGCCTCTCTCAGCTAATATTTCAGGGCATTTTACTAACAGTCGTTAAGCTGAATGATGTTCACCAGGAGACAGGAAGTATTTTTATTGATAGTTTATAGAGAAGTATATTGAAGCAAAGAGAAGTGATGACTGAGAATAGAGGCCAGGGATGTCAACGGGACTTGGCATCAACAGCCGACTCATTCTGTACAGACTTGCTCACAAAAAACTAAGGACAAAATGAGGACAGCCTCTAGCATTTCAGCCACTCATCACCCTGTGGATGGGCTGCCACATGAATCATGGGTAAAATCTGACTGAAGAAGCAGTGAGTGCTGTGATATGTATGCACAGGAAATAATCGATCAGTAATAAGGTCAGATTGGCAGCCCGAGATCTGCAGGATCTTTGAACCCCAAAAGAGTTGGAGTTCAAACACTTCAGCTGAGGTTCTCTTTTGAGTGGGGTGAACTTGTGTCTTCAACCCAACCACTACATCTCAGAGATGGGCTGGGGAGGAAGAAGTCCAGAACCAAACCCCTGCCTCCACAGATCCCACACAGATCCCACACCATCAGCTCAGAGAAGCCAAGTACAAGAAAAAGTCTGTGCACTCCTGAAAGCACACCTCATTTGCTGCCAACTTGTTATATCCAAGATACGGAGCAGTTTGCTTCATTTCCCATCAATTTGTCACATTAAAAATCTTGTTATGATCAAAAGGAAACACACCTTACAGGCAGACCTAGGAAGATATATTGTTAGTCTTGTTTAAAATAGTCTAATCAAATAATTATTAATTGCTGAGATTATTAGGATGGAATGATATTCTTGTATTTATATTACAACTAACAGTTATAGTCCAAATTATATCAGGTAAAATTGCTACACACAAACTTTCTAACATACTCCCCTTTCTCTGCTTTTATATGCACCATTACACTGCCCCTCTGATGTCTTCAGTCTGGGGTGGGGACATGTGTAGCAGCAAGTTATCGGTGTCCCAGGTCCTCCACCAAGCAGAGTCTGATATGAGTAGAGAGAATATATCTTCCTCTTTGCTGGGATAAGCACAGTTGAAAATTTCTTTCTTCTCACCCTATGATCCACCAGAGGTCATTTTTATATGCTTACTAATACATTCCACATGGTCTTTCTCCATTGGTTGACAACTCCACAATAGATCAAAATTTGCTATACATGAGGCATTTTACATGTGCTGGGTAATTGTTTGCTTGCCTTTGTTATATCTAAAATTTGTCCACCCTACCCTAATCTTGCACCCTTTGATGACCAGGAATTAACCACTGGTGAGCTATTCGCAGCCTGAGGCCTGCAGCATCATCTTACACCTGTACTGCCAGGGTGCCTGTTGTCATCCCATGCTAGTGCACCTTTATGCTGCATTTTATTTTGGGGTCATAAATAGTTCACTCTACAGAGAATAACTACGTGCTATTACCATCTATTAGTTACAAAAAGTACATATAACAACAAACATTTCACCATGCAATTGGATAAAGTAAAGCAAAAGCTAAAACAAAGTCAGTAGTAGACATCAGGTCATTAAATAATTGCTCTTACAGCTAAACAAAGCATGGAAAAAGCTTGACAAGTCCTGATGCCTGTGCTGCTAGTTTATCACCAAGCTGTGACCTTTCACAAGCAGTGGTAACATCTTATTTGTGGAACAAAATCACAGAATGTGACTGAGCATTGGCTTTCCTAGTGACCAGTACTACCAGTGATAATTGGTTTGAACTGAAAGTAATCAATAAATGCTCTGTCAAATAGGTGACACCTCTGGTCTCCTGCCCTTTTCTTCTACTGGGGACTTAGATATTGCCCTTTCCTCAGCATATTGCTTTCATGTTTGTCCTTGTTTTTTCCTGAGGAGGACATAGAGGCTGCTGGTGCTAACTTCTGAACTTGAGTGATGGTGCAATGGAGAAAGATGACCAGGTCAGAGGGGTGGGAAAAGTGTCTGAGCTTGTTCAAACCAAAAGTAATAGCCCCATAATGAAAGAGGAAAGTCCAAGTGTACTGTGAGTGTTGATGGAAGGAGAGGGATTGTCCTGTAATTGGAGCTGTCATGATAGCTGGTACCAAGTAGGGATGTGATATGTACATTAGAGAAATGTATATTGGAGTAGCACCTGTAATGGAAAACAGTGCCTGAGAGGCCAGGTTTTGACATGCAGGTGAGAGAGATTTACTCAGTGCTTAAAGCCAAAGTTGAAAGGCCCGAGTTGCATATTAAAGAAAGAAAACAAGGACTGCATGCTAAAAGGGAAAACGTAACCAAAATGATGCAAGGAGGAGATTCCTGGTAGGCTGAGGCAGGGGGGAGGAGCTGTAAGAGAGGAAGGTCTCAAAACTGTGTTGCCTAATGCAGGGAATTGTCAGGAGAGACTGGCAGTGGTGGCAGAAGGCAGACCTGGCCATCACTAGAGCTAGACGTGGGCTGGCAGCACAGATATTCACCTCCTCTTGCAGATAGGTCAATAAGCCTATGCTGAGGGCCACGGTTAGTCTGAGGAGCAAGTTATGTCTGCAAGGCTGGAAAATCATGAGGAAGGGAAAGGCGGAAGGGTTGGGTAAGGGAGGTTTCTATAGAGAGGCAGTCAGCAATTGCAAACCAACTGCATGGCTGTGTGTGCACTACAAGGGGATCCAGTCTGGGCTCAACATTTTCCTTAAGTCACCTGCAGCCCAACCCAAACATGGTTGTGTTTATCTGGCCTCCACAGGAATAAAAGGGTCCCCTTGTGACTGCTCACTCAAGTCCTGCACAGGTTTTGGCTAACACACAGCTTATACTAGAGCCTGACATATGCTGGGAGGACTCTCTTTAGGTCAAAACTAGAGCAGCATGCAGGCAGGATGCGATGGACAGGAAGGGGTAGAGGTCATTATGCAGCTGTTATCACCCACAGCTTGCTGTCTCCTGCAGCCAATATCCTTGTGTATTGATTGTATGACAGTTTCTTCAGAATCCACTAACTTACAGAGATGGTGTAGATCAAACTTCCAAACTGGCAGTTATAAATACATCAGCTTACCCCAAAATCTTTTGAAGTGAACCCAACAGGAGACAGACTGCTGAGGCTTTTGTGCTTCCAGGTGTGATACAGGGGACACCCACAAAGTGCTGGAGAAGGAAGAGTGAGCACTCTCACTGTTGACTAGATAACTATTTTCTTCATAACTGTTTGAGTTCTGAGTTATGAATTAGAGAACTTGTGAGTTAGAAACATGAATTAAGTGATGAATCAGTGGATTTATGTGTTAGACTAGTCTGTACAAAGGGGATTTAGACCTTGTTTGAAGTGTTGGTTTTCTTTCCTAGTGAGTTCATAAAATAAGTTTAATTTACAGAGTATGTTGTCCTGTAAATTTGAGCAGTTCAAATGCATTATGACACCCCTGATTGTGAGAAGTAGGAAACGTCTGATCTAGTGAAAATTGTAGTAGTAATGAGTGGCATTGCAAATGAAGGTATTTTGCTTATGCTGCAGCAACCTCCTTATTGAGCACAAGTACAAAGTAGTCTCTCTGGTAGCTTTGGTGGCTTTTTTTTTTTTTTTTGTGAGCTTCTGTAGCTTTGTTACCTTTTAGCATCTACCACGTGCTTGGGCAAGGAGTTCCCCAGGTGTACTATCAACAGATATGAAGAAATATATTTACTTTGAAGCTCATTCTCCTACTAACCTTCTTTGACAACATGTATCTCTGGTATGGGAATAATGAGGGAAAACTTCTCTCCAACATGTGGTCTATAATTTTATAGACTTCACAAAATCATCTAGGTTGGAAAAGACCTCGAAGTCCATCCAGTCCAACCATTAACCTAACAATGACAGTTTCCAACTACACCGTATCCCTAAGTGCTATGTTGACCTGACTCATAAACACCTCCAGGGATGGGGACTCCACCACCTCCCTGGGCAGCCCATTCCAACGCCTAACAACCCCTTCTGTAAAGAAATGCTTCCTAATATCCAGTCTAAACCTTCCCTGGTGCAACTTGAGGCCATTCCCTTTTGTCCTATCGCTTATTACTTGGTTAAAGAGACTCATCCCCAGCTCTCTGCAACCTCCTTTCAGGTAGCTGTAGAGGGCGATGAGGTCTCCCCTCAGCCTCCTCTTCTCCAGACTAAACACCCCCAGTTCCCTCAGCTGCTCCCCGTACGACCTGTGCTCCAGACCCTGCACCAGCTCTGTTGCCCTTCTCTGGACACGCTCGAGTCATTCAATATCCTTTTTGTAGTGAGGGGCCCAAAACTGAACACAGGAATCGAGGTGCGGCCTCACCAGTGCCGAGTACAGGGGTCAGATCCCTTCCCTGTCCTGGCTGGCTATGCTATTGCTGACACAAGCCAGGATGCCATTGGCCTTCTTGGCCACCTGGGCACACTGCTGGCTCCTGTTCCCCCGGCTGTCAATCAACACCCCAGGTCCCTCTCTGACTGGCAGCTCTCCAGCCACTCCTCCCCAAGCCTGTAGCGCTGCTGGGGGTTGTTGTGTCCCAAGGGCAGCCCCCGGCATTTGGCCTTATGGAAACTCCTCCAGTTGGCCTCAGCCCATGGCTCCAGCCTGTCCAGGTCTCTCTGCAGAACCTCCCTACCCTCGAGCACATCAACACTCCCACCCAACTGGGTGTCACCTGCAAACTGACTGAGGGTGCACTCGATCCCCTCGTCTAGATCATCAATAAAGATGTTAAACAGGAGTGGCCCCCACACTGAGCCCTGGGGGACACCACTCATGACTGGCCAGCAACCAGATTTAACTCCATTCAACACAACTCTTTGGGCCCGGCCATCCAGCCAGATTTTTACCCAGCAAAGCGTGTGCCCATCCAAGCCACGAGCAGCCAGTTTCACCAGGAGAATGCTGTGGGAAACAGTGTCAAAGACCTTACTGAAGTCAAGTAAACAACATCCACAGCCTTTCCCTCATCCAATAAGCAGGTCGTCCTGTCGTAAACTTCGGTACTGTATTTCCCTCAAATCACATTTTTTTCAGACTTAGGAGTCCTACCTTAGTCACTTTGTGTGTGGAAACTGTTCCATGCCTGTGATCAGGTTTGTTTTTCTCCTCTGAACTTCTCCCAGTAGTGTCACTTTATGTACCATTTAAAGACAATACAGCTGTTTTACATGTGTGTTTTGAAAGGACACTACTAATGAGTGAATGGCCTACCTGTGTAGAGACAATGTGGGTGTCTTGGGATCCAGATTCATTAGGTTAAACCTAGATCCAACTGTGGCTGAAAGAGATTCAAAACGTGCCCTGGTTACAAGCTCAGTCCAGGTTGAACACATTTTATTCTTTTGCATGTGTTGTTTCAGGATACCTCACTCTCTCATAAAACTACCAGTATGACTGCCCTTGAAAAGACCATGGATCATCTTTCCACAATTTACTGATAAGGAGAAGGGTGTTAACATTTGAAAACCAGCTGATTTTTTCATAATTATGTAGATTCATAGGGTTCTGAGATGCTCTTAAATGTTATCTGCATTCTGCTGTTCTTCAGAGTAAATATGTCTCTGTATCACAGTGGTTATTTGGTATCCCTAGGATATTTAATCGATTACAAAATTCCTCTGTTGGAAATAGCCTGCAGAATAATAATGAAATGCTCCCATGAACTTCAGACAACTGCACAGCTAAAACCTCATCAAGTAAGGGGTAAATCTAGTGAGCTGTAACTCAACTTTAGTATTCTCCAGATATATTTGCATTAGTAAGTTTAACAGAAGCAGATCTGCAAAGTGAAAGAGCTGGTGTTGAGTACCAAATAGCTACACTTTATTTTGGAGGATTCATACTGGACTTGCCAACCTCTAGTCTGAATGGCTATGAGTACTTGGAGAGCCTTTGGCACATTCTTCAATCTCCTCTTTCAGACAAAACAGAGTGGAAAAAATGTGTGCTCCAAGACCACTCTGATGCAAACCAAAGCACTGTAAATTGTTGTTTCAAAAAGATGCTCCTGGTTAGAAGATGTGAAGGATGGTCAAGAGCTCAGCATCCCTGACATGGCAAAGATCTGCCTGGGCTATGTGATCTGAGAGCATTGAAATATTCACTACTTCTCTGGTACAAAAGTACTCACACCACTACTGTTCACTCCTATAGGAGGCACAAATAGACTGTACACTGTAAGCAACAGTCAAAATGCACCTTCAGAAGTGGTGGTATGAACTCTTGATAGATCAACTTTAAGGAAAAAAACCTCAGGTCTGATTCCTTATCAGCAGGAATTGCTGGTGTCCTCTACA
This sequence comes from Athene cunicularia, assembly GCF_003259725.1. Lineage (NCBI taxonomy): Eukaryota > Metazoa > Chordata > Aves > Strigiformes > Strigidae > Athene > Athene cunicularia. The sequence continues at coordinate 61,466,516 of NW_020799095.1, forward strand.
GAGCAGCACACCGATCCGATTTGACAACTGAAAGTATCTTTACACTAATCTAGCTGTATCTGTGCTTGTGATTGTATGAAGATGCATGTTTTGGGAACTTGTCTCCTTTTAACCAAATGCAATGTACATCATTGGTGATTGTACGCTGGCTCCAAATCCCCTTTGCAGCTGTAAAAGTTTACCCTGCTCTTTGCTTAAAAGTTTGTTGTGTTTGTTGTCCTTTATAAAGCAAACAACTTGAGCTAATTTAGGGACTGTTATAAAGACGATGTTCCAAAACCTTTGCTGCCTAAACAGTTTAGTTTATAGGAAGACATTTTCCTGTTATAAGATAAGCTTTGCACAGGGCCATTATAAACCCCACTGCAACATGTAGTGAATTATTTTCTGTCTTTCAACTGGTTAAGTAAGGTAGACACAATTTTTGCATGATAAAACAATACTTTGTGCTCCAATCAGCTAGCTCTGGAAGAGATTTTAACTATTCCCAAAGCTCTGTGGGCTTCATCAGCGTTACTGGTGCCCAAGAAAAAAATGCCTTTGTGTTCAGAGACACTTAGCATTGGAAAGTGTCATCATCAAACTGCAAATTAACTTGCATCCAACAGTGGTTACAACTAAAGGTATGAGGTTAGGCAAATGGGAAAAGCCATCATTTTGTGTGGGGAAAAAAAATAAAGATCACACTGTGGAGGGGTCAGGAATATAAGAAAGTAAAATTAAAATTGTGTCTAATTGCTGTCTTTCTAGTGAAGCTGTGTAATGTCAGAATATTCTTATAAACCATCAGTTTTTCTGGGAAAGAGCATTTAGTTTGTTCAGCCTTATGTTAGCTGGATTTATAAAAACCCACTGAGTTAATGGACCGAGTGAAGACACTGCATTCATCTTTGCTGTACTTCAACTCCTTCCTAGTGCAGACAAAGATACTGATTTCTTCTCTCTCCATCATCATTTCCCACAGCTGCTTCCATCCCTACTTTGCCTCTTCAGTGTGGCCCTGAGGCCACTCCAATATTACGCACACTGTCATGTTTGCCCTGGAGCACAGTGGGCTCTGTGTACTGGGGCTGTCCTGGGTGCTTGTGCACCTGCCGACACTTCCTCACACTTACAGCTATCCTAAGGGCACAATGCTGAAAATCCCTGCATGTGGTTTTTAAGTATTAGACATTGATTGCCAGAGCACAAATACAACAAATAGGAACAATAATGAGGGAGCGAGGCAGAAGAAGCTGTATATAGAACAGCATAGATGTGCCAGCAGGCAAACTGGTTATGCAGTTTTCTTTCTGACATCTGTAATTCCTGTCACCAAGTGAATCTTGGTTCCTTTCTGTCACTGCTCAACCAGCTGTTGAATACCTCTCTTCCTGGAGCAGGAAAGGGACTTTATGGGTCACACCCCTTCTTGTGTAACAAGAATATCTCTGTTGCCTTCTGCCCCATTCAGTCCACACTTTCTTCTAAATACTGTAATAAGTGCTTTATATCGATTATGTTATGGGTTTGGACTGGGAATGGCGATAAACTCCCTTCAGTCTTCTGGAAATACCTAGGAAGTTATCCACTCTGGTACTACCATTCTTCTCCTTTGCCAGAGCTGGGAGTATTCACTACTACTGTACTAGGCAGCTGCCAGGACAAATGCTCTGATATCAGGAATTTATTAGATTCATATTTCTGGAGATCAGTGTGTGAATTAGCTTCAATGTCTCTACAGTCATTGGAGCTGGCCAGACTCCTCTGCAGAGATGTTTTCCTCTCCTGGGAAGGGCTGGTTTAGGTTCATTGAGGCCAGAAGTGAGCTGTGCTTTGGGAAGTCCCAAATCAGGCATCGCAGTTGCCAGCTGTGCGATATTTGGGACAGTTACAGAAACCCTATTTCACCCACTTCAGAAGATGCAACTTCTGGCCATCCTAAATTAAATGCAACTCTGTGAAGAGCAATTTTCTCTAAGTGACTTGTAGGGGGACAAATTGTATTAAGGTGAATGCTGTTTCATTTTATTTCAGGTTTCTTGTACTTGTGCAGAACCAGTGTTGTAACAGTGACAATATTACAGCAGAACAGCAAAACCCATGGAGTGGGCTTGCTTTGCTTTCAAGCAGATCAGCTGCAAGCTCTTGGACAGATACTATTACCAATAGCTTCAGTATTTTAATGTGTTAGAGCAGCATGAATTTGTTCTAGCACAACTTCTGTATTGCCCACACAATGGATATTACCTGGCCTCTAAGCAAAAAATGTCAAGAGAATCCACTCCGGCTTTTAGAGCAAGTGCAGCACTAATTAATGAGAAGCACACACAGCAGTAACTTCGGTATCACATCTCAGTAGGCAAATCTGGACTGAAAAGAAAGTGGGGTTTATTTTTCTTCTTTTGTCTATATGAATGTCTTGCCTTGACAACAATAATTCTACATAGCTTTATCTACTTTTCATGATTCTAAGCCAGCCTGTGTTTGGGAACTCCTGTAACAGATTGTATGATTTCTGCTTCTAATTTTTTTTCCTGGGTTTTCTGCTTCTGATTTGGTTTTGCCACTGTGTCAAAGAAACTGATGAGAGCCCAACTTGTACCTGCCAATCAGGATGCCATGCACAATTTAATCAGTGGGTTGATTTGCCAAATAAGGTGTTGCTTGATCAGATCTTGAACAATTATGCAATTATGAAAATCATCATTTAATGGTATTTGAAGAAAGAATGAGCTAAGACCCCATAGAAAAAAAAATGAGTGTAGGGAGGAAAAGTGTTGCATTTCACTTATCTTTGGTGGCACTGCTGTCTGTAATGTTGCTTACATCTGTGCATCTCTTACTGTCCCAAAAGGCCTGATGCTATGAGCACTCAACAGAAGCACAGTTAACAGTATTGGTCCAAGCTGGACTGCAAAGCCTTGGGAGAAGTGTTCTCCTTGAACGTGCTCATAGCAACTTAGAGAAGTGGTGTCTAAGATGGGAAGGTGAGACATCTCCTTGCAGTGCCAGAGAAGGGCTGGGTACAAGGTGCCCTTCCTCCTTCCCACATCACTCAAAAGCCTTCTGTCCTCTCTGCTGCCTCAGAGGTACTTCACATGAGCTTAGTGCCAGAACTGAAAGGCCTTGAGAAAAGTGATATTTGAAGAGGCTTTCAGCCACTAAAGTTTTTTCACCCTACAGGTCTCTTTGCACAAACCTTGTCCCTACAAAAGAGGTGCTTAGAAACAAACCATGGACTAAAATAATAGTGCTGGTGCACTATATGCTGCCCATTCAGCTTCAGGCTAAGGCTGCAATCTTCCCAAGATTTTAACAGCTGCCTTCCTTCTGATTCTGCCTCTGTTGTGCACAGCTGTTGGCAGCTCTGACCTGGCAGGTCCAAGCGTGTAAAGACAGTCTTGGGAATTTGCCTTTCCTAGTTACTCACCTTACCCTACTCTTGCTGGGTCTACATAGAAGACATTAACAGGTCACAAAGACAAGTGCTCAGAAACAGGAGTACATATCTGATACTAAGTCAGCCCCTTTTCAGGGCAGTCATCACCACTGTATATACCAATTACACACTTCTTTCCACAGGAATAGTCCCTCCCTTGGCCAGGATGGACGGTGTGGTAGGGCAGGAAGGATGACTGTGAAGTGAGTGCAACCCTTGCCGGCTGGATCCCAGTCTCATCTCCTCTCCTGCGGGAGTGGGGGAAAATGTAAAGGGAAAGGGAAAGGAAGAGAATAACAGAAGAACAAGATGAGGGTCATGACTGTTTAGACTGTGTATGCCCTCACCGACACTGCACTCCTCTGGTGGTGGGCTAGTGGTCCGTCTGGGATGAGTGATTAGAGGTTTGCAGCTCCAGCTGATTGATTGCAGGCACAAGGCCCCTGTGTGCAGAGAGAGCGTACACATTGCTATGGGAAAAGTTAATGAGGGTCACACGCTGAATCCATAAAATGTGGCACGAAGTCTGACGTCTCAAAAATGAGCTGTTAATTGAGCATCCTGATTTTCCAGGTAACTTTTGGCTTCTCACTGCACTGTGTGTTATGGGGAAAATGCAGTCCTGTACAACAGAAAACCTGTGATGATGAGCTCTGCTTTCTGAGCAGAGCTTGAATAGCCAGTGGGGAAGCAAAACAGGGAAATCTGGGGCTTGTGGTGCTCCTTGACCCCTTCCCCCAGCCCTTGGTAAGGGTTCCCTTTCTCCTTCCTTGGCCTTACTGAATTTAGGGCAGAAACTTCAGACACAATTCAGTGCCCACAAAAAACAAGAGTAGTGGGTGTCATAGAGCTGAAGGTCAGAAGGCAAAATTCTTAGCCAAGGTGCAGGGTATCTGTGGATATTGTACCGGTTGTAGGATCCCCCTTTCACCCCTGAAAATCTGCAGCAACACATGCTTGGAGTAGGCTGTCTGCACAAGCACCTTGGGAGTGGGAGTATCTCATGCTGCTTTCAGTGGGACAATAGTGGCTGAAACAATGGGTCACTGCAATAACTAACTTTACAAGGACTTCATTGTCCAGTTCTTATAATTTTTTAATTTAAAGATTTATTATATTAATTTATGTTACATATCCAGACAGTTCAACATTTTTATCTTCCAGTAGGATCAGGGTTTTTGGACAAATCCCAGCTGGCTGAGCTTCCCTAGGGAAAATCACCACCAACCAGGATTCTGGACTTGCACTGTCTGGATGTGCACATGTGACAGAGTCCAGAGGCTGTCAGTCCTTTAGCCCCACCAGCCTGGGGCTTTGGTGCTGGGGTTGAAGCCTGGACTTAAAGGCTGATGTGGCTGGGAGGTTAACTGAGATTAGTTTGGCACGTTTAGCAGCAGAGATCAGAAATCCATTCCTCTCCCCTTTGCTTGGCCATGAAGACCCATCACAGTGATCAGTGAGGAGAGATAGTGGTTTGACTTTGTGCTTCCTCCTCTGTCCATTGAAAATAAAATAAGAAACATGTGAAAACACCAAATAATTAAAAGACAACAGTGTTTTTCCTCTTCCTTTTTTATTTTTTGTGCTTCATTAATTTTGAGGCATATTTTTGATGTCTGACTGGGTTACAGTAGATCCATTCACTAGCCACCTCAATAATCTCCTGGTAAAGGAGATGGGGCAATAAAGTCAGCTCCAGGAGCAGCACCAGTCTTCCTAGTGCACACCAGAAAACATAAACAATAACATGAGGAAGAGCTGGTAAATCTTCTTCTTCAGAAGTCTGGCTGTTGATTCTCTTGTCACATATATTGACTTCAGAGGATTTCCAAAGATTAAAATAAAAATCAAGGGGAATAATGGAAAAAGATCAGAGAACCTGAACAGGGCCCATAGCTCTGTACTATAGGAAAGAACTGAATCCACTGCTGAAGCTAGAGAAAGGGGAAATCATTTCTGCTGATAAGTCATTTGCCAAGGGAGGCAATGAGGCCAACCAGACAAAGTTGGAAGGTGATTCAGGATAAATCGGCTCTGCAGCTGCTTTTTGGGCATCCTTGTGCAAGTTGGTTCTTTGCTTTGTGTCCTGGTTTTACATCTGGGAAGGGGTCATACAGTTTGCAAGTATTGCCTGAAGCCAAGGACCAATACTGAGCCACTGACTCCAGAAAGTAAACCTCAGAGCAACTGCTGTTTTTTTTGCAAAAACTTCACACTTGCAGGAAAACAAAAAAATGGGAAAATAATAGTAAAAAAACCTTGTAAAGTATGGGCTAATTCTTACTAGGCTTCAAATGAAAACCTGTGTGATGGTCAGAAAGTTGGATTTTTTTTCTCCCAAAGACTTACATGGGCTGTGGATTTTAAAAAGTCTTAGAAACATGGTATTATTACACTAGATTATAATGAAATCCTGTATATAATGTAGAAGTAGGTAGAGGAGTTAAAGTTATCTTATATGTAACATCTCCAGCAACAAATTCTTCCAGCAACAGATGGTTGATTTGAAGAGGTACAGGACTGGTTTTAAAGGTACTGAGTAAAAAAGTTCTTGGCTCCCACTGACTTAAATGAAAGCACATGGCCCCTCTCAGGAGGAGATATGTCTTACCAAAACATACAAGAGCATTGATAATGTGCCAACTTTTAAAAGAATCAATATTAACTATGTTTTACTGTGTTGTATAGACAGGTAAAAGTAATACCAAAAGCAGCTAGTTTACCTCAGGTCTTGGTTTGGCTTTGTGCTCTTTATTGACTAACAGGTAGTATTTGATTGCAACAGAGAGATCCACTTTTAATTACCCTAGGTTGGATGCTTGTATCCCGAGTCTTTGATAAATTTAATTTAATACTGGTGCAAACACTGAACTCAACACTGCTGTGTCATCTTTGACTCCGAAATTTCATTTGAGAAGTACAACAATTGGGCATTGCTGTGTGACAAGCACAGTGAAACAACATCTCCATATTCCAGCCACGTTTTCTTTTTTCATCACAGACCAAAATTTTTACCTGTTTCCTCTCTCAACACATTTATAAATCGTCTTAAGTATCCCACTACACTGAAGGCTGGTTCATAGGGGCTCAGTGATATGGAGAAACACAGTGATACAATTTTTTTGGCATGCTAGCAGAACATCCAGTGATGTTTTAATGCCTTTCATTCAAATTTAGCCACAGCTATATCTCTGTAAAAGCTTGTTTCACTCTATTGCTACAGCCTTGATGGTTTTCTATTGCTTTCAGTCAGTCACTTCAGTTGGTATTGATTCTAAAGCGTTACCAGTTGTTTTCCCTTTAAACTGACCTACTGATCTTTGAAATATTAACACATATACAGACTGTTGACATGAAAATGAATCAACTTTGCGGCAAAGTACATTAATATATCCTGTAGCTTGAATGTTAGCCTGACCCCCTGGAGGTTTGACAAGAAGATTTGTAATACCTTTGAACTCTGAGCCTGGTTCTGTTTGACTCGGTAGCCTTGAGTACATTGTTGAGTTCCCAAACAACTCAGAAATCATGCACTGAGATGTAGGACAAGAGCTTCAAAAGTCCAAGTGTCAGTTCTTCTCTCTTGCCATCTGTCCATTGCCAAAACTGTTCCCTGCATTCATTTTATCTTAAGTTATTCTGGTTAAATAACTTTGTACACCATCTACCAAAAGGCCCTCAAGGTCTCCACACACATGTATTGCACACACATACATGCACACTTATCTTCAAGCATCTCCGAAGCACTCAAATGTCTGACGGTGTTGAGCCCTGAGCCTTTAGGATGCCTCAAGTTGGTAAGAAAGCAGCTTACATATTTTTATGTCTCTTCATGAACATGTAAAGGATTATTCGGGAGCTACTGCTAAGAAATAATCTAATTTAACACATAGCAATAATTAGGCTTGGTGCTCATAGAAGCAATGCCAGGATCTGACCACTTCCCATAGGGTTAAATCTATTCAGTTAACTCCAGTCTATGCCACAGACTTTACTGATTATTCTTTGTTCTCTTCAGTGCAATTGTCGCAGAGCTTCCTGTCAGATGTCTCCATGAAGCCTCAGGGGTACACTTAAATACCCCTTGCATGAGAATTATCATCTGGGATGGAGCCCTTTGGGTTTGCTGGATTCCCTGTGCTAGTGAAGGTAATATGCAGATTGCTTGCCTGTGTTTTAAAGACCTCCCTGCATCTTAAAAATAACTTTTTAGAAAACAATTCTCCTTTACCTTCTCCCCTAAGCCAGACAATTCACTCATATCCTGAGTTATATATATCACTTTTCCTCAGGCTTTCCTGATAATGGCAATGGTATTTTTCTGGGAAAAGCTTCTTGATTATTAACCATTCCTCTTCTCCTGCAGCTTACTTCCTCATTGGGATCATAATTCTCTGCAATATCTTAATTATTTATTCTGGAAATGATAATAAAACTTAGTTCTTTATACATAGTAAACTGTAAATGTAAACTGTCACGATTTTTGAAAGTGACTAGCGATTTCTGCAAGTTCAAACAAAAGTTTGTTTTTCCAGAGATTGATCGTTTGTCTTCTGAAAATAAGTTTTGCCCCTCTAAAGTGTTCAGGCTGGATGTCCATAATGAAGTGACCAAGAAAATGGATGCCTGCTACCAAGTAACTACCACTCACTGGCCTACAGGCCTGAGTGTGGAGCCTCATGTCCAACCCATCATGCTGGAAATACCCACAGTGGTCTCTACCAAGGCTGTGCCCCTAGTCCCTGCCGCTCCTGGCATGATTGCTTCATGAGTCTTTGCAAGGCTACCACCCCAACCTGCCTCACACACACACACACCTTCTCATCCTCCCATACAAAGCCTTTAACTTTCAGCTGGTGAACCTGGCAGCAAGGTTTCCAAACAGATGGCAAGTCTCGCACATGAGAAAAATTTCTATTTCTAGCCCCATTTTGCAGAACACAAGAGCTCTGGAAGAGGTTTGCTCACGGCCTCGCAATGAAGTCACAGAGCTGTAATGAGCAGCCAGATGCTTGGACATCCCAAGCACCTTCCTCCAGTCGTGAAGCCAGGGTGAGGATTTGCCTTCTTGCCAAGAACCCTGATGGTCTTTCAACCACTGCTAGTCAGCCATCACAGGAGTGCAGGACTTCAGGCAAGGCAATGGTTATACCTTAAAAAATTGAGTGGCCACAAGCCATGAGAGATGAATGTTCAGGCTGTTGTTTGAGCTTCAGCCCTGGGTTTCATATCCCTGCATTAGACTACAAACATGCACCATAAAGGAAGAGTGACTGGAGAGCCCAACCAAGTTTGTGTTGTGTGAAGTGGAGAGCTGGGCTCTCCTCAGAATTTTCAGGCTTTTCTTTTGTTTTAATCTGACCCTCTGACACATTGAGTCTTGTCGGGAGCAATAGTCTCCTTCCCTCTCAGAAAGGGAAAGGTTTGGGCACTGCACAGCAGTTACACCTTCCTGCTGTCTCCATTTACTGAAAAGTTGTTTTGTGTGTGGAGCTGGACAAGTTATGGTCAACTTTGACAGCCAGGCTGGAAAGCAGTGAGAGGAGGTCCTTGGTCCAAAGTGTCACTGAGACCCTCAAAAGAATGGTGGATGTCCTTAGCCTCTCTGTACAGCCTGAGTGGGGTGAGAGAAAGGGAAATGCTGCACCAGAACTGGGAGAGACTGTCCTACAGACTAACTGAGATCATTTCTTCAGGCAGAGAGCACAACAAGGTCATTTTGGAAAGGAGGGTAGATTTAGAGTTGCAGGTGCAAGAAGCTGCTGGGAGAGTCTAGAACCGAGCCGTTAAAGACCTCCTGGGTAGGCAAGGCAGACACAATGTTGATTGCTTTGGCCCCACAGGTGAATGGGTCTACTGGTTGGACAGTCCAAGCGTGAGAACTGTTTCCATGCATGTGAAGAAACACACCTGTACCATGGTGGTTTTGAAGCAGGTGTCTTGTGGGAGTGGATCCTTCACAAACGAGTTTTTCCTAGGCTGTTTTAATAAATCAAGAAAGAAAGCATATTCTGACCAGCAATTCCTTGTTATTATTTCAGCTAACTGCAAACTCTGCTACTATTTTGGCTCAGCCACCTGCTCACAAAGCTTAGTTTGTTGCTAAGTGTCAAAATACCCTAAATCAGAACTGGTGTCTCAGCTAGCAACCAAGCAGCACTAACACTAATGAGTCTGCAACATGATTTACATACAGGATCTCAGTGCCTGCTACTATAAGAGCAACTATAGAGACTAGTAGGTCTGCATGAGCATAGACATAAAAATCTGTCACGATTCTGGTCACCTTATTTTAAAAAAAAACCCCACATATTATGGGGATTTAGAACATTTTAGCATCATATATTCCCATCTGAATTACTGAAACTTTATATTCATGCTACGTAGGAAGTCCTAACCCAAGTCAGTATTTTTCAGACATATTACAGAAATATTTTTTTGACTTTGTAGGACTTTTTGGTTTTCTGGCTTTGACTAGAAATTAGTGTTTTGACACAGGGCAAAGGAAACATACAGCTAATTTTGAAGTATTTGACTCTAGATGTGTTATAGTTAGCAGGTCAGAATTTAGCTATCAGGATTTTGGATTATAGCGTCATGCTACTTTGCTCCCACTTGGTTTGCTCTGCTTGGTTCTAGTTATGTTCTAGTCAACAATGATTGGTTGGGAAGCTCATTAACATTGCTGGAAAATGTTCATGCATGCAAGGTGATGAGGCTCCAAATATCTGAATACTCATCAACAGTGACTCAGAGATCAGAAGACATTAACCTATAACAACGCAAACAGTGAGGCTGATGCACCCAAATGCATTTTGAAGCCTGGGGTGGCTGAGGGAATTCATTACATAAACCAGCCATAGTGGGCCAGCACTGCTGAGAGTTGAGCAGTGGGACTGGCAGGGTGCATGGGACATCCGCAGACTCTCACCTGGGTTTCCTTTCCCTAGCGACACTTGACAATGCCCACAGGAAATGCCAGCATTCAGTTTTGACCTTCACTGTTTGAAAGCACAGAGGGACAACTGGGGAAAAATTGATAATAATATATTTTCCTTTCTTTTCCTTTTCAAACCAACAGTCTTGACCCAGCAGGCTGCCCAACAGTACAGGCCTGCTTTTCCTCTTCTCTCTCCACCCCAGCGGGAACCATCAATACCTCAAACTGTGCTGTGGTGGGAGGCCTGTCTGGCAAGTCAGCTGCTCAGCAGCTGGGAAGTTGCTGGCATTCACATCCCATGGGCCTGATTCAGAGAGGCTGGCAGAGCTGCTGGAGACTTGCAAGATCAGGGCCGAAAGGGCAGAGGGGCTCAATCTAGGAAGGAGGGATGACAGATCAGAGCAGGGGAGAGTAATCTGCAGCACCAAGAATTGGTTTGCTCATACTCTAGCAGAGAAAAAAAACTATATCTCATAGGGACACTCGATGCTTCAGTTATAAAACTACATCTGGTTAAGCAAAACATGAGAGCACTTGATAATGTCTACATATGCAGTATTCACATGTATGCTAGCAGGGTGAAGCGTGTTCATCATGCCAGGTGTATACTGAAGAAACAAGGACTCCTAGGAGGAGAACTTGACATCTCCAATAATGACTCTGCTATTTGCCTGCTGGAGAAGGGAAGGGAAGGGAAGGGAAGGGAAGGGAAGGGAAGGGAAGGGAAGGCAAGGCAAGGCAAGGCAAGG
>NW_020799095.1:61477675-61501940 GCF_003259725.1 Athene cunicularia
AGAAAGAAAGAAAGAAAGAAAGAAAGAAAGAAAGAAAGAAAGAAAGAAAGAAAGAAAGAAAGAAAGAAAGAAAGAAAGAAAGAAAGAAAGAAAGGAAGGAAGGAGAAAAGCAGTTTCAAGAACTGAAAACAGTGTGATGTTCATCTTAGAATGGCTTTTGTGGAAGATCTCCCTTTCTAAGATCTTTTCCCATGAAGGAATCAAAAGAAGACTGACACATTATTTAAATCCATTAATGGTGGTGAAAGTAAGTCACACATCAGTACTGCACTCACCCTCTGCACAGAGGAAAAGGGGATACATAGGCAGGTCATTTAAAGCCTAGGTGTCATTTGTCTTCAACTTTAGGCAAGTAAAAAATCCCAAACAATTAAACAAACAAAATTATCATGAAGCTGTAAAGGAGGAAAAGAAGGAAGAAAGAGAGAAGTCACTCTCCTAGGAAAGTTTCTCCCTTGCACAGGAAGCCAGGAAGGTTTATCTCCTCTAAACAGTACTAATCAACATAAGGAGATACTCAAGGAGAAATCCTGTTCCCACTGAAGCCAGCTTCACTGCTGCTTTCAACTTCAGCAGTGCCACAATTTTATGTGTTCTGTTGCAAATGAAGTGCATGAAAACTCAGTGTATAAATCCTACCACAAAGGAATGGTCCAAGAGTATGGAGGGCCTATTCCTCAATTCTTTTTAAAACTGGACATGCTGCACTGCAGAAATACAGATAAGTACATTTTTGGCATGGTGCTCAGAAAGATATCTTCAGATATAGCCATCAGTGAAATAAAGTATATTAATAATGCCAACTCTATTTTATCTATAAAACCCCTTACTATAAGAACAGGAAGTGAAATAAAATACATCTACCACCTCCTCTCTCCAGTATCACATGATGTACAGTACAAAGGTATTTTAAACAGCTATAATTGGATCTAGTGTAGCCTGAAAAATTCCTGAAAGGGCATAATTACAATAATCAATGCAATAATGTGGGATGATACCTTTTATTATAACTAGACCTGCACCTTGATACAAAGGATTTTCTCTCTCAAGCAGAGCCCCAAAATTCCTGCGGTTTTGCTTTCTGAGGCTATGGCTGATAAGCATGTGAAGCAGCAGTTCCTCCATCACTGCTCCATTTCAGATGTTGAAGTCTGACCCCATCAGACCCACGTACAGCCTCACGTGTTCTGGTAACAAGCTGGAGAAAGTGCATGGACTTCCTCAACAGAGCACTGTTCATTCATAACGAAGTAATCTGTACAACCCACATCCATTAGACAGAGTTTGTAACACCAGGCAGAAAAGCAACTGCTTAAAATTTTCATGATGAGGTATTGGTTCTTGAGACATGAATGGAAAGAGAATCAGAAATGCACTTGTGATGATGAGTCATGGGTTTAAAGGGATGCTGTCAGGTAAATATTTCTTTTCAGCCTTCCTCATTCTATTACCGGCACAACAGCTTGTCTTGCTACACATGTGAAAATCTGCAGGGCTAGATCTTTGCCTGTCAAATGTCAGCTGAGTCCCCAAGCCACCATTCCCTGTTTCACTGTTTTAAACAGTCAGGAGAGCATCCCTGTTTCTCTCTGTCAGGCCCTGGTCCAGTCACTTTGGTCAGCCATAGCGAGTCACCAGTCACCTGCACAGGACAAACTTGAGGCTCTGGGGGTATGAGGGAGGTGACTCATTTGCTGGCACAAAGCCTAAGCAGTCACACTAGGATCGAGACCACAGCACTGCCTTTAATGAAAGGGATACTTCACTACCAGAGCTCAGATGTTCTGGCTGGGCACACCATACACCTTGTTCCAGTGGTGGCAGAAGGGCACCCATCCACAAGCTACCCAAAGACTGGAGAACTTGTAGACATTATAGCCCATGAAGGGTCCATTTTAAGGAGAGACTTCTACACTGAGTCATGGGGTGACCTGCAAGCACTGCACTCATTTCATGAGCTTGTAGCAAAGCAAGGAAGTATCTGTATTAAGACATATACAGAAACTCAAACAATCATCTAATCAGCTCCTCATCAGTGATGGAGGCCATATGAAGGAGTCAAACTGCCCAGTTTCCTACTCATCCTTATGATGGAGTATCTACATGAAGAAGACCAAACCTACATTTGGAAGTGTTGGCTGGGGAGAGAGATCTTTGGATGTCCCAGTCAGTCAACAGTAAGAACTTTCCAAATGTGAGGTGATGTGTGATCCTGTAACCTTGGCTCAGTGAGAGCGACAACAAGAAAGCTGCAATTAACATTTCCTTTGTGGTCTGCAGCTGCTGTAGGGACATTCTTCCCAAAGAAGTGCAGAGATCTTTAGAGATATCTCACCACTTCCATCACTGGGGCATCCATGCAGGCCTTGATAACAATCAAATTTCATTATTTTGGAGTTCTGTGATAGTACAAGGGAAAAGACTTTGTCACACCCTTTGCATGAGTTCCAGTACCACTGTATTCTCCAAAACATTGTGCATAGCTGCGTGAATGTCCAGTTATGTCCAGTTCAACAAACGATACACTGAACAACATCATCTACATGCTGGGCACCACCAACGTGGTGTAGCACAAAGGCCTATTCTCTGAGTATCATTGGACCGTGGCATGATCAAGGGACCCTGAGGCACCCTACAGCAGTCAGGCTGTGGCTGACAGGGGTATATGAGACTTATAAGGCTGCTACTTGTGTTAAGCTGTGAAGATTCTGCTACAACACATACCTGTCTCCAGATGATGCACAGAAGATGGTAGAAAGTGGAAAAGCATATTAAATAAGGCTGCTGAGCAGGCCTTCAAATCTGGGAGATATGTGAGGCAAGAATTTATATTCTGTTATACTGGTGCTGAGTAGTCCCTCCCCTCACCACATTCAGCCTTGACTGAGCCAAAAGCTCAGTTGTGACCTGATTATAGTAGCTTGAGGTAAAAGATCAGATCACATTTGATTATGTTTGGATGATTCAAGGAGATTCTGTCCCTCTTGACATGGAAATGTATGAGAAACACATCCAGATCATGGCAAACTGTCATGTATGTCCTCCAGGATGTGTACCATGGAGACTTTTGAAGGAATGTGAAGGAAGGGAGAGCAGCTGTTCCCCACAGCATGGAGCTACTCTTCCTGCTTCAGAAAATTAAGAGTCTGAAAGAGAATTAACATTTTTTTCTCAAAGAGAGAGGATTTTAATGAGGGAGTGTGGTGAATCCAGCCAGGTTGGTGGGGCAGGGATAGGAGAGTCTACCATGTGAAAAGAGGGGGCAGAGAAGGGAAAACTATTAGAAGGGATGGAGTTGGAAGTCACAGAAGGATAGAGGATATTGCAGGGGTAGACAGTAGTGTCAGTGTTACTAGTCATGGTGCAAAGTGATATAGAAGGTTATGGAGACAGAGGACTCTGCCAGTGTGTGCACAGATAGTGTGCTCCTTCTCCCTTGTGAGAATTGCATTCACTAAGAGCAAGGGTCTGCTGGCTTCTGCTGCTTGGCTTGTCAGGCTCCCTGTGACAGGTTGGGTGAAGGATCTGGATGACCTCAGGACTACTACTGGCCTCCTTCAACCTAGCGTCAAGCCCACCATCAAGGTAGGCAGCACTGTGATACATCAAGGGTAACATGTGCATGGCCAGTATGGCCAAGGTGTGTGCATAAAATTCCTGCTTCCATCAGTGGTGTCCCAGTGGGTGATGGAGCAGTGATCACCACTGGAGAGGATAGTGTGCCCCACTGGTGGTCCCAGCACAGTGGGGATGTTCTATCTCCTGCATACTATAGATATCTTTAACAGCCACAACTTGTGGCTTGACCAGCCAGTACATGGCTTTGGAGATGTCTGCAAATTTTACCTGCCCTTGGACCCAGAAGAGGACATAAATACACATACTCACTTCCCAAAGTGGAGACGACAAGAGCCTCTGAAGCCAGCCTTTCACATCCAGACCTCAGTGGGCCACTGTTAGCACACATGCTCCTACAGACACAAGGTGCTCATTAATAAATGTTGGGATGGTGTAACAGATGATAACAAAGGTCTAGATGCCCCCACATCCTATCTCCAGCAGTGATCCACAGATGCCTAAGGAATGCATAGGTCCAGGGCAAACGTGTATGATATTTTCTACTGACACTTCCCCAGGATTCAACTATTTTTTGCTCACAGCCTTACTGAACTGGAAGTTTATATGTATATTTAGTAACCTCCAACAGTTATTAAATGGTTACCAGTCTTTTATGAACACATGTAAACCATAAGAAGATACAGCTTCCTTTGGCAAAGAGTCCCCCAGATCTAGTTGCTGTTGCATGCAAAACTGCCCCCTCTGTTTGGTTTGACCTGCTTCACTGGTGCACCCTCACATCTCTCAGGTGCAGCCTGCATAATGCATGCACAGAGCTGTCAAGGCACAGTAAGAATCAGCCACCTAATGCCACCATCCAGGTGCCTCATGCTAATGCAGTGGTAGCAGCAGGTGTGCTGAAGGGCTGCATACAGGCCCAGTACTATAGGGAGATTTCCAAAGGTGGTGTAGCACAGGGCAGGGGCCTCCTCAACAGGTGTATCTTGTGATGTGCAGTGTGGATGCACTTGGGGCAGGCAGCTCATTGAAGGGTGAGGACAGAGGCAGAGTGCTGTCAGCGGGCAGCCCTGTGTAGAGCAGTGTGGAGATGGTTACGTTGACCCCTGTAGCTATCTAGTTCGCTGTTCCCTGCCTGCCAACAACAATATGTTATCTCTCATCCTCTACTGAGACAGCAGGTTCCTGGGGTTGGGACCCCCCTTCATGAACTGTGTTTTGTTCAATATCCAGCACTGCCACGTTGTGGTCCTTGACTTCTTGTTGGGAGACGAGTGGAGCTGCAAGGCTTCATCACTGAATGGTAACTCAGCACAGGTTAAGGGGCAGAGAGGAGGGGGAAGCATTTGAAAATATTGACGTCACAGCCCTCCCTTCTTCCTCAAGTTCTGTTTTCACTCTAGTTCCCTAATAAAAACATTAATCTAAAAATAATATAATAAAGAAATCTTTCACACTGACATGTGAAACAATCTTTGCTCAAAAGCTGCAAAGATATCATCAGCTTGTGGAGCCTGTCAGCAGGTCAGCCCTGTGACTGAAGTTTATTAGCAGGGCTGACAAGGTTGCGCCGATCTGTCTGTGCCAGCAGCAAATCACAAGGTTTCTAATTCAGGGCCTCTTATTAACAACAGTCCCTGTTCCTTGTTTTTATTTGTAGGACTGATTGAGGGCACTGTAAATCTGTAAGTGAGCAGTCCAAGGACTTGAGTTAGAGTCCGGGGATCAGTCTCAGAGGAGAGGAGCTTTAAAAGTATGTGTGCTGCCCCTGGTTTACCGAGATAGAAGCTCTGATAAAAAGAGCATACGAGCTTATACACGAGAGAAGTAGATCACCCACAAGTTACTGGTACTCTTGTGCTCTCTTGCCTCTAGAGAGTGATACTTTTGGAAGTACACTGCTATTGCGCAGACCTTATCAGATAAAAGGCAGTTTGCCTAAAAAAAAAAAAAAAGAAAGAAAAAAAAAATTGCTTTATTTATTGAATTCTGATGCTTTGTACCAGATGACTCATTGTCACACTTCTTTTCCCTCTTCTCACTGAACTAGAATTGTGTAGCACATTACTTTAATCCATTGTGGCTTGTTGATAAGATGAAAGGACAAATTGTAAACTTTAAGATTATTCTTATCCTATCAGAGATCAGGTACATTAAATTTTTCCCTCTGGTCAGCTGGTTGGCATTTGGTGCTGAGGAGTGCCATTTAATATTAGTGGCTTCAGATCTGAAATTTAAAAATTTCATAGAGATCTTTACATTGGTTCTGGGACACTCAAGGTGGGGGAATGAAGGTCATTTGAAGTCTTCGGCTCCACGTATTGGATTTTAGCCAAGGACATTTGCATAAATGTCTTCCTTGGGTAAAATCACACAAATTAGAGTTTTGCCTGTTGTTTTCCAGAGTCTGATCTAACTCTCTAGGAAGCTGGCAAGAGCATTTGATTTTAATGAAAATTGGATGAAGACTCAGAATACAATGGACCAGCTATTCATTTATCACAAAGTCAACAAAGCACAACTGGCTTCAAGAAAGATGTGCCAATTTACAGCATGCGAGGAACTGGCAACATATTTTTCCTTAACAGTTGAAAAATACGCTAACTTTACAATCACAGGTTGATGTCAGGATTTTGGAGTCAAGGTGGGGTGAATAATGAAAACCAAGTGAATATTTTTTCTTAATAAGTGGTTCCAACTCTGTTATTTTTTCATGTTAAGCATCAAAATCCCAAATATTTGCATATGAGGCCTTTCATTGTGTGCTAATCTGAAAGAAACACAATCAAGCACAGACCGTCTATACCCCAGGTTTTAGACCAGAAGCAGTAATATAAGTGTATTTGGCAGATTATGAAAGCTAGGCAGACAAATAGACCAAGACCTTAATTACTTGTCCTGGAGAATTTCTAGATCCTGTTAAATTGCTTTATTCTATTTTTACTAAATGAGAAAAAGGTCCACATGTGGGAGGCTGAATTTGTACAGAAGATGGAAGATTAAGACAAGAGCAGTACTTTATTACCTACAGCTGTTTTCCTTGGGAAAAAAAAAAAAAAGGTAATTAGTTAAATTAATTATTTTAATTATACAGATCTATTATAATAGCTTTTGATCACACTAAATAATGACACAATGATTATGAGGTAAGCTTCATCTAAAAAGAGTCAACACAGGTAACCATTTGGGCTCAAAGGGGTGGCTGCAGTTACCACACAGCAGGATTTTATGTAGATAGAATTAGGATAAAGAAAATTGATTTTTAACCAACCATGAGTACCACAGAAATTACCACACTCCTTGAGGGAACAGAAGTGCAGTCATCCACATGGGAAGAGAACTAGACTCAATTTCTCAACGAAGCTGAATTTCACCAAGATTCAGTAATTAAACTGCTTTCTTTACCAGTCAGGATGTTTGCAGCCGAATGAATGTTTCTTCCTGCTTAATTGATAGGAAGGCACATTTGCATTCAAAGCTCACCAGGGCTAAGCTACAGCTGCATCGCACCGTTGTCTGCTTAGAGGCCAAAGATTGCGGAGATGAATATGAGTGCTTGATAGAAGCCGCAGGTCAAACCCCAAGACCTATACTCATGCTTATACCATAGTGCTTGTTCCTCCAACAATGCCATTAATTGTAGTGAGCCCTACTTGACACTAGCTATTCTTGTCAACTGAAGGGACATTTTGAATTAGAAATGGCAACTCCTTCAAGGTTATGTGTTTCACAGGCAGTGTATTTATATTAAGTTACACTGGTGTATGTTGAAGAAAGAGTTTGCCTTGGGCTCTGAGCCAGTTTGATCTCAGTTATTAGGGCCTGGACAAGCTGTCACAGGGAAAGGACCACTGTCACATGACAGCTGTGTGTCACAGGGGTGTTATGAAGGGCTATAAGGAGTGAGGGGTTGAAGACCTTTGAGATTGCTTGGGGTTCACCCAGAATTTATAGAATTGTCCAGGAGATGCAAAGGCCATCTCTGCGATGCTCCTTTCCTCCAGGTTTTAGGAATTAAAAATAGAGCATGTCATTTGCACTGGGCTATGTCCCACCACCACCACTGCCAAACCTCTGAGATGTCACCAGCTGTCTTCTGGGATACAAACAAGTTTGTCCCAAAGGGCTGCAATGCCAAACAGAGCCTGGGGCTGGCCAGCATCCCCAGATGCAGCCTGCAGCACCTCAAGCTCCAAGTGCAGAGCAGAGCCACTGTTTCAAGACCTGCTTGCACCACACGATGAAGCTGATCATCCCACCACTGAGCACAAAGCAGATATGACAAGCTGTAAGGAGAGGAGGGAGGTGAAACCGCAAAGGTGGGGAAAAGGAGTAAATCTGAGGAGAGAGAAAGAGAAGAGGAAAAAAAGGAATAAGGTAGGACATCACCCAGTTATTACAGCTGGATCAGTAAAGAGAAGAATAACTGCATCTGGGAAGAATAACATTTGCTTGCTCCTTTCTAAATTAAGACTTGTGAACTAAAGTGAAGAAAAAAATTGGGAGAAAAACGATGCAGGTGCAAAACAGGAGGCAAAAAATGTCTGGTAATGAAGAAGACGATTCTCCTTTGTCACAAGGAGGAAACACCAGGGCAATGAGGGAAGCAGATGCTGCTTTCTGGCAGCTTGAGTGAAAGGTACTGTCAGGAAAATCAGAAGAGGACAAGACTTACAACATTTTATGGCTTTTCAGTGTCCATAATGGCCTTTTTTATCAGATTACAAGATCATTTGAACTGGAGAAAAGAGTGAAAATGGATGTCTTGATGCTTGTGCATGGAGGACAGCAGGGCAGCAGCCAAGTGGAGGGACTCTGATGGGTCACAGCTGAGGACAGAAACACACTGGTGTGAAGAGGAATGACAAATGCTCTCCCATGGCTTATGTAAGAGGAAAATTCTCCTCACCTTCTCAAGATCCCTTGAAAATTTGAAACACTGGAAAACTATTTTCTGTAAGATAAACAAGGAGGCTACCTCCCAAACAGGGATCTTCATGGAAACAGACTTTAGACAGCTGTTTAAGAGAATGTTTCCTTCAAAAATTTATTACAAGATTATATGAAGGATTTGTATGTTTTGTAACTTCTTCAGAAATGCTCTGAGCTGTGTGAGGGGACTTGCTGCTCGCTTAGGTCTTCATGCCCCATGTTCACACCTAATAAAGCAGTGATTGACAGATGTTATGATGAGAAGGCTGTTTTGTAGCCCCTGAGGAAACAGGATTCGGTATGAGTCAAGCTGCAGTTGCAGAGCACCACCATGACACCTACTGGACCCATGTTTGGAATAGCCACCAATCTTCTCAATGAGAGATGAAGCAGCTAACTTGTAGCTGCAAATTCAGACTCTGATGATGCCCTGTTAGTCCAACTCCATGAACTTCCACATAGACTCAGGGCAGTGGCACATATAGAGGTAATTACTTTCACATGGAAGTTGTCCAAAGCTTTTTTTGTGGCAAATCTTGTATTGTGAAGCTTTCCATGGAGCTGTGTTCTCTCTCTGGGTTACTCATTATATTGCTGTCTTCAAGGGCTAGCTCACTAATCTCCCTATCACCATAAACCACAAGAGAGATGCTAAGACCCCATCTTTGGGAAAGAGAAACGTTGACTGGTTGGACACAAATTGGATGAATCCTCCACTCATGGAAGACTGACATTACCTGCAGACATCAAGGTTATTTGCAGAAAAGAAGAACTTTATCACTGATGAAGGGAGGCTGTAGAGACATAACTCATCTTAAAACGCTGCATCATTGGTTTTAGCCTGGCCTTAATGTATGCCCATGTCTAACACCATTCTCAGTGGACCTCTCTGTGTGTTGGTGCATGCTTATGAAGAAGCCAGTTCTCAAAGCAATGAAAGTTGAGTCTGGTATGTGATGAGGCTTCACAAAAATCAGCAGAGACAAAAATGCACCAGTGTAAAGTGGACTTTTAAAGACAGCATAGGTCAGACAACACCTTCCTGGGCTTGATGATGTCAGGGCTTGACATGAGTGAGAAACTCCGAATGTATGGATTGATTACATTAATAAGACAAAGCTGCAACACTTCTGGCAGGAGCATTATTTATTTCAAGGCCACTGAAAGGTACAGTGTGGTCTTGTCCAAGAAGCAAACATCACCACCCTGGCTGCATCTTCCAACAGTCACCAAGACATGATTACATCAGGTTGGTGGCAACACCTCAACAGCAGCTAGAACGTGGCACAATGATTCCTGCAGCCACTCTCGCCCTCCTACATAATTTTCATTCACTGCCTTATTTCTCTTCTTTTATATATTACTTTTTGTGTTTGTCAGCTAATAACCATCTAAGACAAAGTCATCTTTTATCATATGTGATCCAAAAAACATCCTAAAAGTAGTATCCAGAGCAATGAAACATAGCAGCTTGCCAGATGCTGGAGCAACTGTTATGAATCTATGTTTCTCCAGACAGGTTGTTAGAAAAAAAATCAGCACTGAAGACAGTATTCTCCATGACAGGATTTACTCTATTTTTTTTTCTCACTTTGTATGTGGTTTGCATGTTGTCTCTTTAAAAGAGTAATCAGAACGATGAGCCACTTCCATAGGTCACAAAGGACTTCCAACTCTTCCTCTCTCCCAAAGGACAGTGCAAGACTACCTCTAAAATCATCAACAATATAATAAAACAATTGTTTTCCTCTAGTAATAGAACAAGAAAAAACATGTTGATACAATAAAATTTATAGCCTTATATTTCAAGTGCTTTAACCACTTGCCCCTCCTTTTTTGTGTCTACAATAAGAATCTGAAAAGTTCTTTAATGGTGGCTGTTACTACAAAAGCAAGCCAACAATCACTTGCTATAAAACCCTGAATCAAAGTTGATTGCTTAATCTTGTAGCAGTAAACCCAAGCCTTTACATGAGATGTAAACTTTATTCCTTCTTTAGCCCAAGACACTCCTTTATCATCAACGCATATGAATCAAAAGGCAAAATTTAGCCTGGAGTAGCTCTTCTTTTATGATTTTCCCCACAAATATTACTTTTCTACCCCCCAAGGCCATCCAGATATCCTGAAGAAATTAGAGACAAAGTTAGAGCAACTCTCAGTTTGAGGGATTAAATCAGCTTGTTGGAAACCCAGGATCAAGGAAGAGCATTTCCTTCTTAGCTCTCTAAGTTACTGGTGGGCTCAGCTCTGGGGCAGGAATGAGCCACTAGCCAAGTCCTTAATTACAGCTTCTGAGAGGTGATGTATGTGTTGTCTGCTGTGTTGTATAGTGGTACAGCTTCCAGTTACAAAAGTCGAGACTAGTTTTCTCCTAAGTTTATCAGACTAATTTAGATCTCACTAATTTAGATCTCACTTTAAAAAAACATTAAAAAAAAAAAAAATGCACCCCTGTGTGCCATGACTTTACATTATTTTCTTCCCTTTAACAAAAAACAGTATCTTAACAATTCAGCTGGTGCAAATTTCACTTAGTGTCTGAAATATCCAGAATGTATTTCAAAATAAATTCTTTACTTCTGCCTACTTTTCCCCAGACCTGAGGAATAATGAACAGTTTTATGTCCCCCACCAGCTCTGTGGCTCCTCAGTGGAATTCTTCTCTCCAGCTTTCCAAGTTCAGTCACTTTCTCAGGATACAATTTCAAGCTAATAAGACTAATAGTTCTGTGCCTAGCAGTCCTCCACAGTCAAGGCCCTGGAACAGGATACACGGGAGAGATGTTTGCTTTGGTTTTGTTGGGGGTTTCTTTGCCTCTTGTGGCAAGTGCCATCATAGCCTCAGAATTTTCTTAAATTGTGAAACTGCTTCTGGGGTTTATTACACTGCTGTCTTCTAAGTCTGTGAATCTATGGTATCTTGACCTTACACACTTATGAAGAATTCATTATGTTAATTGTTTTACCTTTCCTATAATGAAGTGAATGTTCTGCTGCTCACACTATTGTCCTTCCTGTGTGATGCTTCCAGATTTATGGCGGGAAAACAGATCCTGTTGGAAGAGCTATCAGGAGAACTGTTAATCGAATGGAGTCCAGGGTGGACAGAGATCCCACATGGTAGCAGATGTCTTGCTCTGGTCCAGTCAGCCTACAAGTGAAAGGACATGAGGGACCTCTGACAGGTAGCAGCTGCTGCCATAAGCAAGCGTAATACAATGAGTGAATTTGAAGATGGTTCCTTAAAATCCTGTAAGTGTTAAAAACCAGTGCATAAACTATGAATACAGTCACAATTTTCAACCCAACTAATTTTTAAAATATTGCTATGATTGATGTGAGATTGGAATCTCTTGGCCCGAAAGTCACACTGAGTTTAGCAGAGCAGAGTTTAAGCTCCATCTTGGAAAGACAGCTGAAGCAACCTGAACCATCACCCAAAATACAGACTGCACACTGTGGCCAGGGAAAAGCCACATGGTGTGGCTGTAAATGCTTTATAAGGTGCATTTTGATGAAGTATATGCCTGTGAACAAAACCAGTAAGAAAACAGGAAAATGGAAGGAAGAAAATATGTTAGAAGAGAAGCACTGAAGTGAAAGGGGCATAAGTAAACAAACCCCATTATTTTTAAGTACATTTATTTTTAAGTACATTTCAGGGAGGGGGGGGGACAGGACACACCCAACTAAAAAACCAACACAGAGCAGAAAACCAGAAACATTATTTCCTGATGGTGGATTCTTACTGTTCAAG
This sequence comes from Athene cunicularia, assembly GCF_003259725.1. NCBI lineage: Eukaryota > Metazoa > Chordata > Aves > Strigiformes > Strigidae > Athene > Athene cunicularia. Next base: position 61,489,944 of record NW_020799095.1, read on the forward strand.
GGAAAACAAGATGTATTCCCACAGTGAATATCTGTTCGATCACATAAGAGAAACAAACAGCTTCATCAACCATTCTTTGAACAGGCTGAAATCTGGAATGAAGCAGGTAACAGAAAGAACCAGGATGATATCCAGGGAGATCTGTTTTTTAAAGCCCAGGAGCTGCAAGGGAAAAAAACACAAGTTTAAATATAGGCCAGCTGCAGAGCCAGAGGAGTCCCAAGTGAGCAGAGCATGGGCTAGGATTTAAGAAATCTGATAGCACCTCAGATTTATCTTCCACTTCACACTACTGTGTTTTAGTCCCACCAATGTGAAATAGATCTCTTTCCTATCTACCAGAGTAAACAATGAGAAATAAAGTAATTTAGCACTCTGGTGATACTGGTGTGGTTTGCTGTGTATCAGTTGGATGGTGAGTTATCACATAAGTGACAAATCTAAAGAAACTCTCTTTTTCCAAGATCCTAAAAAAAAAAAAAAAGAAAAAAATCCAACTGATAGACCTTGGAAGCTGCCGGTTAGCCAATATAAACAAGGAAAGACCAGCTAGGTTTTCATTTTATCTGGGATTTCTCTGCTTGGGTAACACCTGCAAACCTCCTACTACTTACAGCTCTTGACCCCGAATATACTTTCAATGCCAGACCTGAGTCACACCAGAACTCTTTAGAGTGTGGTCACCTAGGCAGGCCCTGAGCTGAAACAAGCCATAAGGTGGTGCTGATGCTAACAGTGCCAAGCCATCTCCAGCTCAGCACTGTGCCTGCATCAAAGCCTCCTAGCAACAGGGATGACAATCAGTAACATTTATAATTAAATTATTTAGATAATGTAAGTAATAAATAAACCTTATAATTTATTATATAAATTATATAATTAAATCTTATTTGTGAACTAAGAACTTCAGTATGCACATGAATTTAACCGTCCAAAGGAGCAGGGAAGGTCAACTCCTCTTCTCAGCCATGTCCCAGAAGCACCCAAGACACATCTCATGTTCCTCACAGGTTTGAGGAGAGGGAGAGTTTCCTTAGTCAACCACAGAGAGAAGACAGTGACATTTCCTCTGGGTGCATCTGACACAGGACCTCACGTCAATCTGATGATAACAATGCCAACAGCCCTTGACAAGGGCTGTCATCGTTCCACCATCAGCAATACTGAAAATACCAGCTTCTTACCTGTACCTCTCATCTGACACAGTCCTGGCATGGGGGACACCCCCTAACTGGGTACACACCACCGAGGGTCCCAGCCATCCGTGGCTACCTGTACCACCACACCTAGCAACAGCATCCATACAAGCACATCTAGCAACCCGTTTAACTAGCAATAAACTACAGAAAGTAATAAGAGAAATAAACAAACATGGATCTTCTAGGAGGTTTTAAGCTGCTTGCTCAGCTTTCCCTAATTTGCCTAAGATTTTCATTCATAAAACTGTAGTATAGACAGAAGAGGGTTCCCCAGCCTGCTTTGCTTGTAAAGGCATAGCACCTTAGCAGATAGGTAGACGTTTAAATAAGAGGTTGTTGCTGACATGCAACAGATTAAAAGCAGGGGGATGTGTTAAAATGATTACACTGCAGAATTCTTTGACTTAAACAATGCCCTTGTTAAAATATTTATAGGAGAATAATTTTTCAGGGAAGAAAGCTAAATAATCACATGAAAGGCTTCCACGCCTTGAGTTTTGAGATAGGATGTTTTAAAATAAAATATAAAAAACTACTGAAAATCCTGTACCAACGGGAAACCCTAATCTCAATTTTCAGGCTCATATCTCTAAGATTCCTTGTCAGATTAACCTCAGACTTTGCACACACAAAAATCCTCCTCTGGCTACAGAAAATAATTGAAAAATTGCAAGGAGAAAGCAGCTTTTTTTTTCAGAAAGTCAGAAAAGTGAGGCTTAGCATGTAAAGCTAGACATAATCTTCACAGTGGAATCACTGGAGGCTTCTTAATATATGAAATATTTTTGGGTTTAAGCTCTATACTTCATAGTCTCGCTGTATTGTATTTATAGACCATCAGACTGCTAGACTTTTTATTGTTTTTCCTGATACTTTTTTTCTGTTTCAAGACATTCTTTTGAAAAATGGCAGAATCCAAACCCAATACAGCTGTAGTAGGTGAACAGCCATCTGAGATGCACGGTGTGGCTCTATCCTCTAACGTGCTCAGTGTTGACTGATGCAAGCCATTCCCCAGGTGTTCACATCCAGCCTCCAGCCTCTCAGCAGCTTCACTGTTGAGGGACAAGGGCATTAGCTGTGGGACTGGGCTGGAGGGCCTTCACCTGTTGGCCTGAAGGTCTTACTGGCAAAAGATATACCCAGCCACAAATACTGCTATGAGCTGTGACAAATGGCTCTACTTTTGTTTTCACAGAGACAAGCCCAGTCCCACCCAGTTCTTCCCAATAGTTTGTGAGGATTGCCCTGGCTCTTCTGGTCTTGGCTGACTTTTTCAACCTACTCAGCTGGTTAGAGGCTTTCTCTTTATCAGAACTGCAGAAATGTCAAATGTCAAAAATTCCAATGTCCTTCCAATGTCAAAATCAGCTTCTTGTTATGCTGGTGCAGGCTTGGTAGGGGTGAAATCCACAGCCTTCCCCGTGGGGCTTGGAGGTGAGTTTGCAAAGTGTGGATGGTTAGAGGGAGAGGTGTGTCAAAAGTTTGCCCAAACACGTCACAGGTATGCTAGCCCAAAATATTGCTGTTTCATTTCTTAGGCTTCCCAGCTCAGCCCCTGCTTTCGGTAACAGTAATTCTTGGATGCATTTTTTTCCCCATTAGACAGAGTGTTTGGATGCCAGTAACTTCGTTATACGTATCATATTGCAACACACCACACTGCTTTCGTTCTTGTACAACGTTCAGCGCTTTCATGAATTATATTGATTCTAGAAGAGTCTGATCCTCCTCTTATTGAAGTCAATGACAGGACTTCCATGAAACCCGATACATGCTCACTATCCATTTAATCGCTCCTCAGAAAGCAATGAAAATATCAAGTGGCAGGAGGCAGGCGAGAGAAACGTGTTGGGCTGACTCTGCAACAGCCAGTTCTCAAAATCAGCCCCAGCATTAAAACTGATTACAGCCCCAAAATGCTGTTTTGGCAGCCAGGATCTACAGCGTGTGGAGGTGTGGTGGCTGTACTCCCTTCCCCCAGGGACCTCTGGCAGCTCCCTGTGAGGGGTCACTCTTTCCACACTGCCAGGGATTTCACAAGGAGGTCAATTTTGCCTCCCCTCGCTCTGAGGCACAGCTTACAACACACATGCAGCCAGCTTAGCATGTAGTAAGAAATCACCCCAGCCAGCTGAGCTACACGGGCTAAATCCATTCATCCTCCCCTCTCATTTCCAATATAAGATCAAATCGATCTGGTGTCCAGTACCTGCTACGGGGGATACATGTTTATTAAGGGTAGAAGCTGATCTCACTGTGGTATATGGTATACACGGCTCTACTTAGTGCCGTGCACTGAAATTTCCCTTAGCCGTCCTCCCCTCCCCTGCTCAGCCTGGCAATCTCAGCTGAAGAATTCCCCCCAAGACCAAAACAAGCTGTGCATTGCCGGGAACCCAATTATGATACCAGAGCTGGGATATGGGCACTGCCTAAGACTGCTAGCATGAATTTGCTAGAAAATTTCCCAGATACCTCTGTAATTTATTTTTTTGACATGTTTGGGAAAGTAGGGGGAAAGACACTGGAAAATGTGCACAGTCCTCATACAGTTCTAAGAGTAAACACCAGGGTATGTTCACTGATATGTTTAACAGGTTATGTAGGAAATCACTAGCTGTTCAAACGTAATTATGTGTTAACATGCCTGATTAACAGGGCAAAAAATAGCAATGATTCAATACTGGAGTGTGGAATGCTTTTCTTCCTGTTTCCCTGCAGATTGGAGGCAGTTTATGCACCTTTATCTGTCGGAAAAAAAAAAAAAAAGACCTTTTAGGAACCCTTCAGCAGTTTGGCAGTTGTGTGGTTCTAGTTCTTTCAACAATCAGATAAACTCAAGAACAATGTTATTTTCTGGCCAGGGGAGTATAAAGTAAGTTATGGTTTCTCACATAACCTGCTTCCTTGTGCTCCTGAAACTCATACTGCACAGGCAAAGCTTTTTCCTGATGAAAATTCAAAGCCTAGAGAGCTTTGTTTTTTACCCTATTTAAAAAGAAATACATGCTAATTATAGGACAAAAATAAAAAAATCTCCATTCTACTGTGCTGTGCAATTCTGCTACTTGGCATGGGCAGAAGGTTCAGTGCACTGTTGCTGTGAGCAATGGGGAGGGCTGAAAAGGAAAAATCAATGCCATTTCTTGTTCAATTAAGTTCATTGTGATTCAGAACCACCTCCTCACACTGCAGAGTCTGCAAGAGATCAGTGCTGCAATCACTACCTTTTAGCAGCTTGCTTTCTCTGTCTGGACCTGCACAAGCCACTCGCTGGCAGGGCATCACACTTTGCTCTGAGAAAAAGAAAGAATAAGGAAAAAAAATCCCAAATGTCCTTATGGGACCCTCTGAAATACATTGTCATAAATCACGGGTCTTCAGGTGGACATGTCACAGAGGGGGGGAGAGGGCAGTTTCATCAATGAGTCATTTTATTTAGATGTCAGAACTACCGCTGTCTTTTTACCCTTCAGTAAAAAGTTTGCTCTCCTTGCTGCCTTGCCGAGAAATATCTGCAATACATACCTTGCTGCTTGGTCTCACTCTGGCTAGGCAGTGTGATGGTCTGACTCAAAGTCTTTTGGAAGTCAATAGAAAGATGCTGCCAGACTCTGCTGGACTACAGATCAGACCAGACACCCATACATGACCAGGAGTCGGGGGTTAGTAGTCACAGCTGTCAAGAGGTCGTGAAAAAGGATTTTTAGGATCCCTCACACCTCCTGGACCACTTTAGCTGTTCTATGGCATTTGTAAAACAAACAAAAATATGCTTTGCAGTATAATGAGGTAACCTGGAGAGTTTCTGAGCCTAAGGCTCAGCCTGCAGAGGATGCCAAGGTCTACCATGGTGCATGGTGCCCCCTCAGTGCCAACACCAGCACCAGCACCCCACAGGCCTGCTCAGCACCTCCCAAAAGAAGAGCCCAGAATGCTCGTGAGCATGTCTCACTCTAGTGACAGGACAGACAAACTACAACAGCCTGCCACTTTCCAGTCTGCCTTTAATGGCTACTGCCTGCTCCCCGGGTGGAGGGGGCTAGTTCAAGGCACTTGGGGTTCAGTCCCTATTTACTAGGGTCTAGCAGAGCAAACAGTTCATTACAAAACCCGAAGGCAAGAATGATCACGGGTGGCAACACAAGAAAACGACATAACTCCTTAATGTTACTAGGCAATGTTGCTCACAAAGGTGGTCTTAGATCCTGGATGTGTGTTAGCTAATGGCAATGGCTACGTGATGCATGAAACCTTTAGTCCACAGCTATCCACATCCCTTTCCAGCTTCTTTATTGCACTGCTAGATCATGCTGAAGAGCAAGACATATCCTCAAGGAGGCTGCCAGCTGTTTAGTAGTTCCATGCACCTATGAACAACAGCCATAGAACTGCTCTCGACTTTCGGAGCTGTAATCACCTGCGTGGCAACATGACAGTGATATTTGTGCTAATTATACCGATTGTGGCCCACATAAGGCAAATGTGGCCCAAATGTGGGTTCTGAAGAAGGATGGTTTTTAAAGAACGTATATTTCCACTCAAGTCATCCCTCTGTGAAACTAATTCCCAGTTAACATCAAGAAGAAGCCTTCTGCTGAGATTCACAGGACTGCTCTCTGACCTTTCCCAGTTTTTAGTGTCATAAATATGTTCCTAAAGCTAACAGTGGAGAAGGAAAGGAATGAAGAAGTTGCATGTCCTCAGCACTGATGCAAATCAGATTGCAGGATGCATGTGCAGATCCATCCCGCTTTTCCTTGTTACAGAGCCCTTTTCACCTTTGTATACACTCTTCCTCACAGATTTCATCCTTCATAGGAAAGTGAGATCTCACTTGAAGTTCTTGCAATATATGTGTGACTGGCAGAACAGCTGTCTGGGCAATGTTCTCATCAGGCCACAATTAATTAACACATCATTTCCCTGCCCCCTAAATCCCCAAGTTCCCCTGAAACTTTGGTTTTCATAACTAAGGACTGATAAAGAAAAAAATGAAATGTAGAAGCGGTATCTTGCCATGATAGCTGGAAATCTGATATGGCTGGTTCTTTAAATATATATTTCTGCTTTTTTCTAGAACAAATCATATTGAATGTTATAAAGAAAACTCAGAGTGGTATTTCAATTATTGAAGTCCTACTGTAACTGAAGGTTAATAGCTGCTGTGGCAGTAGATACTCTATAAATCAATGGAAGAAACACGTGAATCGGAATATCACCCCACTGAGGAACGACCTGTCTCACTGTGGTCAATAGAAGTTGTGGTGCCGACGTCCATGGAAGCAAGAAACGTTCACATGCCAGCAACTTTTAGGACTAGTTATCAACACATCCTGAGGATAAAGGTTTTGTGCAGCCAGTTTGTGTTCTGGCAATGACATTGTTATTCTTGATTCAGAGCTTGGTTCAGAACCAAGATCCAGAACATGGTTACAGGCATTTGCAACCAGAGAAACTGAAATTATCTTAATACCATAGGAGTGTATTCAAGGTTATTCTCATGCATTCAGGATGACTGGTATCTGGACCAACGTGTCTATTAAGGATGTCAGAGAGTGAGGAACAGGTCTGGCATGATACATCAAAAACAATTCTTTACGCAGTGTGGATTTCACCATAATGAAGCAATCACTGGAACAATCTCCTCAAGAATGTGATGGAGTCCCCAGCACTGGAGGTTTTAAAGACGTGACTGGACAGGGTGCTAGATAATCTCATCTAGGCTCCCTTTCCCATGAAATGTCAGACCAGGTGTTCTCTGGAGAACATCTTCCATCCTGGGCTGTTCTGTGTTCTATGACAACAGTAAGCCTGGATGCCAGGAAATCCAGCAATATCAGCCTTTTCACAGCCATTTTCCAGGTCTATATAATTCCCTCCAGCCTATGATGGAAAGTGTACAGGCTGGCCTTAGGTTTATGTTTCTTGAAGGAAAATTTCAGTGGTAAAGATGCTAAGGATTGATACTGCTTTCTTCGAGACTGCTTTACTGAAACCATCCTACTCTTTGAAACATCCACAGGCACCTTAAGCAAATCATGTGTTGCAAACATAATTGTAGTGGGTGTGAACTCCATCTGGCTAGAGCAGCACAGGCTTGCATACCTCCCCTCAGCTTGCCTGTGCTCAGCAGCAATGCCAGTGCCACAATCCGATAGAAAAGGGTCATGCTAATAAGCTGCGGAATCTCGAGTGCACACACAGGCACCCTCCCAAAAATATATCTCTGAGGAGTGCAGCTAAATGCTAACACTACTGTTTCTGTAATGGATATTGCTTTCCTTGCTGGATTGGCTGGCAAGAGCTGATCATGGTCAAGTGACATCTTGTTTTTTTAAGACTGCATTTTAAAAGAGAAAATTACTGAAGAACTAACATAGAGGCTGAGCTTTTCATGTGAACATAGTGAAGTCTGGCATTCAGGTTTTCCCCTTTCAAAATCCCAGAAGCTGAGACTGAAGATTGCATTATTCGAATCACTTTCTAAATTTGTATCAGACCATCATTTTCTGTGTCAGATAGGTTCCTTACCCAGCATTTTCCATTTTTTAAAGATTCGGTACCAAGCAATCACATCCCTTTTACATCCATTCAGCCATATACTTTTTTCTTTCCCAATTTTCTATGTGGAAACACAACAAGAATTTATATTTTCAGAAATATATTTTCACAAACATCAAATGACAATGATTTTCATGGTGAATGACAAGCACTGTTTTAGTACTAACTTCTAGGCAGGTGTGGGGCAAAGTTTGGTCTCAGGTACAAAACTTCAGTTTTTCTGTCAAACGCCTAATGAACAAGCCCAAAAAAGCTTTAAAAGTCTACCTGTTATTGAAAGATATTTCTTTAATCCTACCTGTCACATGTTCAGTGTGTTCTCATGATTTCTCTACTTAAATAAAATCTTGGAGGTTCATACTGTGAACAGCTATTCATTTTTCAGCTAGGTCTCATATTTGCATGTATTTTTCTGGCTGGCCACCTTCCTCTAGGGAAGGTAGCAGCTGAGGGCTAGGAGACACAGCACAAGCAAGGACAGTCACCTCTGCAGGACTATAAAGCTGCCAGTCTGTCCCCCCTTCTCGGGGCATCTGCAAGACAGGAGGGGCATCTGCAAGACAGGAGACACAAGTCACTGGCTCCTGCTTCATCTCGGCTTCACTAAAGCCAGATCTCAGGCTGATGGTGAGGGAGAGTAAAAGCAAACAGTCACCTCCTGGTAGAGACGATGCTACTGCAGGATGAGCTAAGAGCGAATACGCTTCTCACACACCCATAGGAGGGACTTTTAAATATCACCGTGATCACTGGATCCTCCCCTCCAACCTAAGCTGGCATTTAGAATAAATCAGTCTCTGACTTTCAGCACCAAGGATTCGGTCTTTATCCCTGTTACCAGCTTGCAACCATGAACTGAGGAGCCCACCGTGTGAGCTGTTTGAAGAGATATTTTGCATTAGAAAAAAAAAAAAAAAAAAAAAAGGGAGAAAGAAATGCAGAGATGCAGCCAGCTTTGCCAGGAAAAGCAGCTCGCTCTGCTACCTTGAGCCGGCTGCCTCTTTTGAGGTTCAGCCATGACAGTCAGCTGAAAGCTAAATGAGAATCACATCCACTAAACGTGGTGGGTCCCCTTGTGGTAGATAATCTAGATGGGGCTGAGCTTGCTTTAAATCAGCAGCCCAGCACGCTGCTCACCACCCGTCAGCGACAGCGCAGGCCTGCCCACCCAAATACTTACCCCGCCGCTCCGGCACACGGCGCAGCCCACGCCGCACTCCCCGCCGCTCTCTCTGGCAGAGCTATATCTGTCCGGCAGTCGTGGGCTCTGTCCGTCTGCCTCCGCCACGGCAGCGATCACACACGCCTGTGGGATGACACTGCCGCCAACCCAACCAAGCGGAGCATGAGGCTGCTGTGAGGACGAAGCCCGTTTTCTTAAAAACAAGGGCAAAATCGTGCTGATGAGCAAATTGTCCTAACAGGGACTGAGCAAGGCAGCATCAGAAGTGTCACTTCTGAAACATACACGGATGGCTCTTAGAGACGGGTTGATATTCAAGCATCTTCTAATATCATGTTGGAAAAAAAAAAAAAAAAGAAAAGAAAAGAAAAAAGAGGATAGTTTCATAAACAACTGCCCCCACTTCATCCTGCTCCCCAGGTCCCAGCAGAGCTGAGAGTGCTGCTACTTGAGATGGGCTGAAACTGCTGGCTTTTGTTCAGAATCTATAGTGTGACAGGCCCCTTCCTGGGGCAGGAAAGGTGGTAAGGCTGGAGCCAGGCTTGAATTTCAGACAGAGCTGGACTGCCCCAATAGTCAAGAACATTTAGAGGAATTTGGCCAGGCCCTTTTTGCCTCTGTAATTGATGCCTCTAGCTGCTTGATCTTTTGCTGTTGCTACTTGGCCAGAAATCCCCCCCGAAATGCCTGTTCTTAGGAGATTTCTAACCAGATTGCCAGGGGCTCCAGTCATTTTGGTGGTGATGGACGTACCAAAAGCCAGATATTAAACTCTTCTTGATTGTGCATTAGAAACTGCCCTGAAGTTCATTCCAAAGAGGATTTACATAATGTCAAAATCATGTTCAATGCAAGTTTCTTAGAGCCAGCCCAACCTTGAACCTGAAGCTATAGCTTGTCTGCCCTCAGAAAAAAAGGAACAGACAAAACCGTAGCAGATAAGAATGCATAAATAAACCAATAGAGTTATCAATGGGGCAGAGGAGTGAAATAAGAAATACCTCTTGCTGCAGCTTCCACAACCTGGTGCTCCTGCAAGGGTGCCTTGTCCTTCCTAAGAGCAAACACAGCCACAAGTAGCCAAGCTGCCAAGAGCTGGTAGGTTCAGTGTTTATATCCATGTACCTCAACCCACATTCCTTTCATCCTCTTCTCTTTTTATGCTGATAATGCACTGACTGTGGCACATAAAAGATCTTTGGGGCTATCTAACATTTCCCTCCTCAAGGACAGGTCTCTACAGTAGCAGAGCTGGGCAAAAGTGTTTTGCCTTAGCTCCATCTTAAACTCAAACATTTTGTTCCTTTGAAAGAGAACCCAGTGCACAGTCTGAAGCTTAGCCTTAGCCACCTTGCTGCCATCGATGCCTTCTTTACAAGTGTGTAAAAGACAACTCTACCCACGGCTGTAGCTTCATGGCTGAGTGAATGGAAGGGCAAGCTGCCAGGGGACGCGGCACCCACTGCCTGTGCTTTGCACTGCCTTCACCACCTTGTGTCCACATGCTGAGCTGGCTCTGGGAGCTGGCTGAAAATGAACCTTTTTTTTTTTAAACTCCTCAGGTTAGTTTTCAGCCAGCTCTGTCCTCTAATCCAGCTCACCATCCATAGTGAAGATCTATGAATAGGAAAAAAAGGTGGAACAAAAAGGAATAGTGGGAAGATGCTGAGGAGACAAGCCAATGCTTTTCATCTGCAGGCTCTGGGTGATTGCTGGTGTAGTTACCCAACATCATACCCACTTTCCAGTTGAAGAAACAGAGGTTGGTGTTTCATGACAGCTTTAAGAGAATGCATGCGCAGGCTGCCTCTGCACATAGTAGGTAGACCTAAAGAGGCAAATGGCAAGGGAGTTTTTCATTTTACCCTCCAGTTTCCTCACTTTCCATTGTACTGTTTCATTTAATCCCATGCAATCCCTGTCCTTGCCTGGTGGGCTTCAGGGATTTGCAGCCCGTGGGGATCATGGGGACCCAGCCTGGCAGCTGCCGTCCCTCCATCATGGAGGTCAGAGGATTGTCATGGATGGTTGGTAAAAGAGAGGGACCAACTGGTAGCCTAGCTGGTCCAGGACCCTGTAGCACTGCCAGCACCGTGGGATTGCAGAGAGGGGGGCACTGGGACCTGGAGGAGCAAAGGTCAACAGTAGTTTTCACTCCAGCCAGTCCCCCTTTGGCTCCTGGAGGTGCTACTGGTGGCTGGTGAAGATCGGGGATGTGCTGGGGGGAATAACTGCTGTGGAAGATCCCAGTGGGAGGGCTGTAGCATGTGGTTTTGGCTGCACCAGGAGAAACCCATGCTGGCACTTTTAAGTTCTCACGCTGCTGGAGGGGATGGCCTCCAAGAGGGTCCCGGGAGGCATCATCAGGCTTGCAGGAGCACCCCAGACCAAGCCCGGTCCCTGGCAGCGCTCTGCGTATCCTCGGCTGGCACCATCCCCTCCACCATCCCTGCCACACCTGTAGCCTGTCCGCAGAGGGTGGGGATGCGGTGGCCCCCGGCCGCAGGCCGGCCCCACTGCGGCTCCCCAGGGCTACCCCACGCGTGACCCCATTCCCCACGCCACCCTCTGCAGTCCCACAGCCGGGTTGCCGCCAGTAGGATCGAGCACGGGCAGTAGGACCGGGAGAGACCAGCTCCCCCCGCCCCCCCGCTTTCAAAGACAAGGGTGTGCAGCAGTATTTGGGGGTAACTTTCCGAATTGACTGCTCATGGTCACGCCAGCCCGGGGACGGCGATTCCCAGCGGATCTAGCTACCTTTGGAAATTTCACAGTCGGTAAAATCCTCCTCCCTCGGCTGAATCAAATAAACACAAATGAAAGAAAATCCTCCACCTCCAAACGAACCAACAAACAAAAAATGCAAGGGCTGAAATTAAAGGATAACATCCAAATAATGCTTTCCCCCTTCTTTCTCTGACAGTACAGAAAATGGCCTTCTGAAGAGTTCAGCCTCATTTAAAATGGAATGGTAATACGAATGGAGGGGTTTGCATCGTATATCCACATCTTCCAGAGGTCAACATTTCATCGCAATTTTTTTTTTTT
>NW_020799095.1:61501990-61505355 GCF_003259725.1 Athene cunicularia
TTTTTTAAAAAAAAAAAAAAAAAAAAAGAAGAAGAAGAAGAAGAAGGGGGGAAAAAACCCCGGTCCGTGTCATCCCCCCGCGTCAGGGCCGGCGGTGGGCGTGAGGCTGTTCTTCCTCCGCCCCCTCCTAATGGAGCGAACCATTCCCAGCTAGTCCTCCGCGCCCGCTCCCTCTGCCTCCCTCTTTCTCTCCTTCTCCTCCTGTCTCCCCCCTCTTGTCTGCAAAGTCCTCCGCTGCTCGGAACTTGTTGGCAATGCCTATTTTTCAGCTTTCCCCCACGTTCTCCAAAGTAACTATTTAAAGATCTGCAGCCGCAAATGGTTTTACTAAATGTAGGATGGGACTTAAGTTGAACGGCAGATATATTTCTCTGATCCTTGCTGTACAGATAGGTAAGTGGACTGCCAGATTCGGTACCAAGTTGTGTGCACCAAAGCCCGGCTGATGCATGCAGAAGCGGAATGTCGAAATAACCTGCGCTGACTGCCGCGGTTTGGGGCGGCGGGGAGACCCCCGCTCCCCGCTCCCTCTGCCTCCTTCCCGGCGGCAGACTCGCGGTTCTTCACGCTCTCACGGCAGGGGGGTCCGCAGGAAAGGGAGTCGATTTCTTATTCTTCTTAAATCACTTTTGTTGTTTGTTTTCCTAAATCAGTGCATGCTCGTTCATACTTCCTCTTCCCCCCCCCCCTTTTTATTCTTCCTCTTTTTTACCCCTCCTGTTCTCTCCGTCCCCACGAACGGCTGTATTTATACCTGCTTTTCGGATATCCCCTGCATTCCTTTCCACCGACAATTTGGGGACTCCAGTGCCAAGAATTCCACCCCCCTCCTCGAGGGACAGAGAAATAAGGACCGGCCAAAAATTACTTGCGAAAGATCTAGCTGGAAAGTTTTTTTGAGGAAAATCAGGGGGACAAGCGAAAGGCTCCCTTTGGGAACTTGGAGGCTTTCCCATTTGCAGAGCAGCCTAAAAGCAAACAAAACCTAACTTTAAAAAAAAAAAAATCCACCCGAAAGTGGGGATTAAACAAATGAAAATTATTTTTAAATCGCCAAGTCCCACCGCCCGATCGCTAATTTTGTGCTCCGAGAACCGCCGTCAAAAAACGAGCGGGTCCAAAAAATTTCTATGTATGCTAAGTTACTTAAAATAGAACAGGTTTCCCTCCACGCCGGTATGTGTTTTTGTGTGCTCGTGGCTGGTTTTGTTCAATATCTTGAGGTTTTCGCTGGTTCTTTTTGTTGATTTGCTCTCAGGTTCATTTTATTCAACATTTCTTCGCTGAAATTTTTTTGAGTTACAGACATTAAACAATCTCCAAGTTATTGACCACTTTGGTCCTGTACAGGCAAATTCTAAATATTATATATTGAATATGTATATTCCCGAGCAGGACCCAAAACTGGGCTTCAAGGAAAGGGCGATTTAAAAGCGTTTAAAACGCGGTTAAAACAAATTATCAGGTGTGAAGAGACCTTTGAAAATATTTGCCTGCAGAAGAATTCTGCTACAATAAAAAAAAATGCTCGGCGTTTCTATTTAGAGATCCTTTTGCTCGGTCACCCTCCTCTCCAGACAATCTCTGCAGCATTTTGTGGGTACCAAAAGAAAGAAAAAAAAAAAAAAAAGAGAGGAAACAAGGAGGCAAAATGCCTTGACCATTTCCTCATCGAGAAAAGAAAAAAAAAAAAATTGCGATGAAATGTTGACCTCTGGAAGATGTGGATATACGATGCAAACCCCTCCATTCGTATTACCATTCCATTTTAAATGAGGCTGAACTCTTCAGAAGGCCATTTTCTGTACTGTCAGAGAAAGAAGGGGGAAAGCATTATTTGGATGTTATCCTTTAATTTCAGCCCTTGCATTTTTTGTTTGTTGGTTCGTTTGGAGGTGGAGGATTTTCTTTCATTTGTGTTTATTTGATTCAGCCGAGGGAGGAGGATTTTACCGACTGTGAAATTTCCAAAGGTAGCTAGATCCGCTGGGAATCGCCGTCCCCGGGCTGGCGTGACCATGAGCAGTCAATTCGGAAAGTTACCCCCAAATACTGCTGCACACCGCGGAGATGGTGGCGGTGCGGTCGCTTTGCGGTGCCCTGGGAGCGGACGGCTTTGAAGCTCGTGGAGGGCTTTTCTCCTCTCTGCTCCTCCTTCGGTATTTCGGGTAACCTTACCACCACCACCAACCCCCCCGAAATTAGCTTCTGGTTGTCGGTGTGAGGTTTGCGAAGGGCCATTTGCCTTTGCCCCGTCCCCGTTAACGGCTCGTGTGAAATGGATGTTCAGCTCTTTCCCAAAATGTCTATGGACAGGGGCTTAAAACAAAACAAAACAAAACAAAAAGGGGGAAATTATTAATTTATCTATTTATTTGGGCAGAGGGGATTGGAGCTGTCCGAAATCCCTGACATTTTGGGAGGTGATGGGAAGGGGGCGAGGGGACCGAGTCTCGGGGGAGGACTTCCAGGGACAGGAGGGGTGGACCAGGCGCAGCTAAAGGGCAGGCGGGCTGAGAGGACGGGGGACGGGTTTCGGGGCGGCGGGGAACACGATCCGGTACGGATGGCTCCTGCGGTCCTGCTGCATTGCAAATTGCTGCACACCCTTGTCTTTGAAAGCGGGGGGGCGGGGGGAGGTCGGGGCCACGGCAAAGCACAAGCGACCTAGTTCAAGAGGAATCCCACTGTCGTTTAACCGGGCGGGACCCTCGTCTGTCTGCTTTTGTTTTGGTTTGGTTTGGATTATTTTTTAATAATTATTGGTGGGGTTTGGGGCGGCTTTGGGTCGGGGGCACCCTGTGCGGCGGGCACCGAGGACCAGGCCGCCCCTGGGAGGGGAGGGATGCTCTGCGCCCCGCTGCTTCCACACCCGACCCTCCCTCCCCAACACTCCGGCCCGGGGCAGGGGCTCCGCTCCGGACCCTATATTTTCAGCGCAGACCCGTCACGTTTTTGGAGAAATTCGTGGCAGCTTCCCCTCCCCTTCCCGGTGTAGCTGCCGGCGTGGGCCGGAGCGGGTTTTACAGGGCACGGCTTCACCCTGGGGATGGCCCCCGGTTCTCCGCCGTGTGTTTGCCTGGATTTTTTTCCTGCCGTGGCCAATGTCTGTAACCTGCTGGGGGTTTGATGTGGCGGCTGGTGCCGAGGGGTGTGTGTGTGTGTGTGCGTGTGTGTGTGTGTGTGCGGAGGGGAGTGGCCACCAAGTCGTGTCAGCGATGAATCAAAAAACGACGAGAGAGGGATCTGGGTCGAAACAGTCTCTTTTCGGAGTCAGCCATTTAGCTTGTAACCGGGGCCCGGCAAGGAAACACGCACACACACACACACCGCCCTGGCGGCACGGACCGAGGGGGGGCCCCCCC
>NW_020799095.1:61505405-61521849 GCF_003259725.1 Athene cunicularia
GCTGGGGTGGCCCTTGTCGGGCTGGTCCCACTGCCCCGGGCAGCGGCAAAAGCTGGAGACGTCCAAGCCTCTGAACACCCCTTAACTCCTGAGCAAACGAGAGCTGGTGAACCAGGGAAGGGGAAAAAAAAAAAAAAAGCAACAGAAAAGCATTTAAACATTGGCAGTAACCACAGTAAAATTATCACCTACTTAAACAAAAATAAACACGCACACACGGGGAAAAAAAAAAAAAGCATAAACACAAATCAACAGGGGAAAAAACCCACAGCTGAAACAAAAGAGAAGCCAGTGCCTTTCTAGCTGGCTGGGTAATCGGGGAGGGCTGCAGCCGCTGCGGCTTTGCCTGCCCTAATTCCCGTCCCCAGCTCCGACTGAGCAACCGCGGCCCCGCGGTCCCCGGGGGGCTGCAGAGAGTCGACTCCTTCCCCCCCCTCCTGGCCCTGCGTGAACCCCTCCTTGGCAATCGGCTGCTCTCTGCAAGCCTCCACCTTTTGGCAGCCCGGCCGAGCCTTGAAGGGAGGGCTGCGCCTTGTTCCCTGGTTTGGGTTGTACTCCGACGCGGCCAGGCTGCGCCAGCACTGGGCTGAGGTGGTGGCGGTCGATTTTTTCGCTTTAAAGGGGAAAAAAAAAAAAGTCCCTTTCCCATCTGCTCCTGTTCAAAGGCTATAACAGGGAGATGGAGTGGGCCTGTGCTGGGAGCAAAAACTTGAGCCAGGACACAGAAAACCGAGGAAAAGCTGTCTGAGTGGTAGTGAGGGCAAATAGGTTGGTCCTTATACAGGGAGCAGGGAGAGATGGTATAAAATTAAGGTGCAGTACCCATTTCTCGCAGGTCTTTCCAGTGGCTATGTCTACACCTCACAAGAATCAGCAGTGAGATGCTGTTGATCCCTGTCTAGTTTGCACAGACTAGGGACAAATATATCAGTGACTCCCCCAGCCCCCTTTCTTTCCAGGGCCCAGTTTAAATCTGTGCAGTTGCTTTCCCACCCAGTGAAATCCAGTAGGCTCTGTGAAGGGCTGACAACCCAAGAAGACAGAGGCCAGTTCAGCCTTCCTACTCATCAGGGCTGATTCATTAATAATTAGTGCCATTAGGTGCACTACAGCAGTGCCTGAGGGCCCTAATTAAAGGAAACCGAACTTGTTAAATCCAGAGAGACGGATTTACCCTCTGTTGTTAGTCTCGCCTGCTGCAGAGGTGGTGCCTCCAGGGTGGGCAGTAGGAATAGCCCTGGCTTTCTAGGTATGCAGCTTCTCTGTCTTTTTTCTTCCTCCTCTAGCTTTTTTCTCTTCTTCACCTTAGTTGTAGATCCTGCTTACAGGCTGCTGCAAAGCCTGGCCGGTGCAGGAGGTGGCTAGCAGGACTCGTGGGAGGAGGTGGCAAATCAGGTTAGTTTTCAGAGCTGCTTCATTCTTCACATTTTGCTACTTCATAGGGCAAAAGAGTGGGTTTGGATTTTTTTTTTTTTTTTGCGTGGGGGTGGGGTGGGCAAAGTGATGGGGACTGCAGAGGAGTCTGTTACAAAATCAGATGCAATTTTAGCTGTCTGAAAGAGTTGCTTTAGTCTACAGGCAGCTGATGATCAATGGTGCTGTTGGCAAATCTGCTTCAAACTGGATGCTGTCTCTCCTGAGGGAAAGTTTCAACTCAAGGCCCACTGTAGTGGTGGTACAGCAAGGGACTTTTGTTTGCTTTGGGCTAAGGACCTTCTGCTGCCCAGTTCCACCAGTGAGAAGAAAAGCTGGAGATGATGTGGGAGAGAAACACAGCACTGTCACTGGTGAGTTATTGGCTGTTCCTTTCTCCTCAAATTGCCACAGTGGGTCTGTGTTAGAAGATCTTACACAAAAGCCCCATCCTTGAGCTATGGATGGGCAGGTTGTGCTGGCATAGGCTTTGCCTTTCAGGAGGTACTGCAGAAATAGGTTTAAATGATTTGAATGATCAGAAACCCAAGCTGTGGCCTCTACTTTT
This sequence comes from Athene cunicularia, assembly GCF_003259725.1. Lineage (NCBI taxonomy): Eukaryota > Metazoa > Chordata > Aves > Strigiformes > Strigidae > Athene > Athene cunicularia. The sequence goes on from NW_020799095.1 coordinate 61,507,387, forward strand.
TCGGTTTTATTGTTTGTTTTATTTTGCTTGTTTGTTTATTTCCCAAGCTGATATGAAGGAAAGATGGAAACAGACTGCTGAAGGTCAAGGTGAGACTGACCGACAGTTCACCTGAGTGTGGTATTCACCAGCAGAAATCCATGCCCACAGATGCTGGAAGTCTCCTCAGCAAGAGAAACAGCATTGCTGCAGGGGACACACAACTAGTCTTGATCTTCTCTACACAATTCTTCTCTGGGAAAAAGTACCCCCTGAAGTCAGTATGCATTCTGCCTAGGTAAGGATTTTGAATGCCCAGTTTTGCCTCTGACAGAGATGCTATCCATATGTGAACTCCAGGTTCATGCCACCAAAATATTAAGTGCTTGTGTGTGCATCATACTTTGGGCCTCCAGACTTCTTGCCTATGTTTTTGGTTTATTAAGGACTGTGGAAAAACTCACTAAATCTCTCAAGCATCAAAGATCAAATCTGCAGGGCACCTTTTTTAGCTGTGAAGCAGCAGACTCGAGTGGATGGGCAGTGCATCCTTTAATACCACCAATTTTTGTAACACTTTGGAAACTACTGGTTATTCAAACTGATGCTCCCTAAGGCAGGGAACAAAAAAAACACAAAACCCAGCCAAACAAACTGGGGAAAGAAAAAAAAAATAAAAAGAAAATAGAAGGAAGAAATGAAGAAAACAAGAAAAAAAGAATCTTCACTACATCAATAGGAATTGCTTTAATCAGATTTATCCCTCCTTAAACCACCCATTTTGCTACAGACCCTATCAGTATGTTTACTTCAGGAGCAGCTAGGTGCATGATCTAATGCTGCCAAATGCACCTCTTCAAGAGTCAAATCATGTGTCTAGTATAGCATCTCTCTTTGTCAGAACTTCTAATAGTAGTATCTTAAGGACAAGAAGTTTTGCTGTAAATTGATAGTAGGTATTTATGCTTCTTTTAATGTGTTTTGTTTTGACTGGGTAGTAAAAGAAGTCTTATCCATTCCTGTGCTCCTCTGGGGCACTTCCAGTGTTTCAGTCCTCTGGCACAAGCTGCTTTTGCAAAGCAACGATTACTGTAAAGGCACCGCCCCATTTCATTTTCCATATTCCAAGAAATTCCTAAATTATGTTGTCAGATGAGAAATCCGGAACATATCTTGTTAGCATGGAACATTGGTCTCATTAGTTTCGCAACGCCTCATTTAAGGATCCAATATGTCAGAGAATTGTCCTAAGCTTTGCTTTTCATTGAGGCTTAATAGGCGCCCTTATCCCTTTTACTAGACCTGTGATGCAAGGCTTGGTTTTGTTCTGTTGCCAAGACATTTCATTTGATCTCCTTCACCCTTACTTCTACTGCCTATTAAATGGAAGTAGCACTTTGAGAACCTTGGTGGGTGAAAAATGCTACATGAGAAGGTAGGCATTATTAATTAGAATGATCTTATTTTATCTTTTAGCTTTCATCGGAAGAAAAACGTCTGGATTGAAATGACAACAACAAATAATAGGTAAAGGATGCTTCCCTGTGGCCTCATAGATCTGCTGTGTAACAGAAAACATTCAGCCCTGGGTGCACAAGAGTTGTGGTTCACGTCTCTCTCCGAAGAAGCCTCATTTTAAATAATGTTGTAGCATACCTACTCAATGCAGATGCTGTGCTGCAGGCATTTTGGGCTGTGAATTTCAGCCTGTGCCTCTGGCTAGGCCATCGATGACAAGTTGCAATACTTGTCCTTCTTGCAGAGATCCCGGTCCATCTTCAGTCACGTCGCTCACTGATGGCTAGCTCCCTGTTTTGTTGTACATCAAAGGTTCATTTCATTCCCTTCCCTCCCTTTTCTCTAGGTGTTGGTGATTTGTGTGCTTTCCATCTAAACCAGAGATCTGGCACATCAATACTTAGAAGGCTTAGGAGAAAAAGAAAACATCAATATTTCACTGAACATACAAAGTTGCATGACTCCCAGATCTCCATTTTAATGTCAGCTGTGGTTAGTTTGGTTTTTTTTTTTTTTTTTTTTTTTCCATAATCTGAGTGATTTCAGCTTCTCTTTGAATCCCACCTGTGTGAATAGCTTGGTTTTCTCCATTGCTAGTTTTAACAAGGAGCTGTGAGGAGTTTGTTCAGGCTCACTAGTCAGGCAGTCCTGAGGTGGCTGACTTCTAGGAAAAGCCACAGCAGGAATAAGCTAGAGCCAGCCTACGCACCAGGCACAGCTCTTGCTGGTCTTGAGCTTATGCTCCGACTCACGCTCATGTTAAACAAATTGCCATTAGCAACTGTAATATAGACAAATGCAAAAAAAAACCCCAAACAACTGAGCTGGATGCTTAGTCATGGAGCTGTGCTTAGAAATGATGGCCCATTATAAGGCAGCTTCACTGACTACAGCGGAGCCATGACAGCTCACGGCAATTTAGGACTGGTTTCGCTCGCATTAGTCTGTGGTCTAAAGTTTCTGATCTTGTCCTCCATGTGAACTAGATCATGCAAATAGGGGTACTGGAGCCACAGGGAAGTGGAGCAGAGTGCCACATGAGTACTGGCACAAGAAGGAGCAGCAATTAGCTCTAAATTTCACTCTGCCGACCTGTCATTTCTGAGCTTCCCCCCTGCTGCTCTGTAACGGGAAGCCTTGTGCTCTAGAAGAAGGGGAGAAGAACATTTTGCTCATGCTCATATTAGACAAGTTGTATTGTGAGCTGCTGAAGCTGTGAAATTGTATCTCCTGTGGTGTTCAGTGGTAATAACTGTTTCTATGTGGACTCTCTGGTGTCTAGTAATACAGTTGTGTTTCTGCAGTGGATGCACTCACAGGGTTTTTCTCCTCTGCCCGCCTACTTCCACAGCACTTGTAGGCAGCTCAAACCTTTGAAACTTCCATCACCTGTCAAGTTTGATCAAACCCAGCTCATAGGCTCAAAAAATTATTTAGGAGGGACTGACTGGCACTTGCACAGACAGTGTGATCTCATAAGCTTCCTTTCCTTGGGAAACTAGGCTACCAACCTAGCAACAGGGGAAAAAAAATGTCATCCTGCTAGCAAAAAGGACCTAAACACTGGGAGAAAAGAGGGAAAGTGGGAGAGGAAAGTGAAGCTATTTTGAAGGGAAAAAAAAAATCATTGCCTGTGGCTGCAGAACTGTCACACACCTAAACAGCCAACCTTGGGAAGGCATGCTGGAGAAAATATTATCCAGGAGATGACAAAATCTCTTGTAAAAATTAATAGGGGAGAGAAATCACCTGGAGTCATCTCACCACCAGGCATTCTAAATGGATATTTATATAGTAAGGATTGTCTCCAGTGGTACCCGTTTCTCTCTACTGACTAGAGGAAGACACCAACACAACTAGCACACAACCCATACGCCTGCAGTATCTGACGTGAGGTGGTTCCTATTCCAAAGGGAACTATTCTCTTAGCACTTTCTCCTGCAGACCAAAGTTTTCCGTGGTGCTGCTGCAGGATTTGTTACTCCGTGTACCATATTTGTGTTTCAGAAAAGCTGCTTTGTGTCTTAATAGCTGCAAATGTACGCATGGTTTTACTGGATATTCATAAGCACTTATCTTTTGTGCACTAAAACCTTTCCTGTCCTTGTTATCTTACAGAATAAAATCCTTTAAGTGAACTTTAATGGTTCTAGTATTACTTCTTTACAAATTAGAGAGCTGTCATCCTGTTTTTATTTGTTATCACACAAAGTTTGAGGCTGTCAAAAGTATTATGGTGCATACTCATATAAATTGATATTTAATTTCAGTAATTATAATGTCACTAATTGTATTTTTACACCTGATGCAATTACTGACAGTCAGCTCTTGAGTTCTGCTTTGTTCCTTCTAGATTTAGGTGCTCCTTATTCTTTAATTTTCCCCACCTACGGTAGATTGTACACACAAAGAAACTCAGAAATAAAACCTCAGACCTTCCCATCAATTTCTGTGTGCCAAATGCTTGGGATAGTTTGAAACTCTGGGTGTACCCAGCGTGCAGGATATGCTCGAAACCTCACTCCCTATTACTGTCATTTTTATGAGGCTTAGAGGGGGTTGTGTTATCCAAATGTTGCACAGTGCTTAAGTGCTTGTACTTGCCTATTGCTAAAAGCCTTCCATTGCAATTTTTATAGGGCTTTTTTGCTTGTAGACTTTCACTTAACATACCCTGGGGCTGCTGTGGCAGTCCCTTGGCTTGGTATCTCAATGCTCTTCTCCTCATGGCCTTACACTGGTGCATTTATCATGTATTCCCCGAGAAAGAGTTTGTTTCCTATGTCTCAGCCATCCTTCTGTCCTCTTCTCCTCCTCTACCTTCTCCTCACGTTGACATTGAGTTATTTGTAGTTTGCACTGAGGTTCCCACACCCTGTCCACTTGGTGCCTTCTAGACTGATGATTCCATATTAGAACTAATATGACAGATAATGAGTAAATAATAGTAATTTTAATATATGATAAGTATTACCTAATTACAGATGTGTACAAGCAGCCAATTAGCAGGCAACATTTGTATCCAATTAAGCATAATCCAGTCAGTGTCAGTGTTGTCATCAGACAAAGATCACTGAAAGGCAACTTGAGCAGCCTTTAATGAAGGGTATAATTTTACTGGGAGAAAATTACAGGGGGGGTGTTGATATGACTGTGATCCTCTGCTGTGCAGGAATAGATACACAGGAGAGGAGGTTCATTTGAGGATTCCAGACTACATTTCTTCTTGGGTGGCCACCGGGTAAAATTTTCCTTTCAACCTTGAACGTGATGTATGCCATCAGCTACAAAAACAGTGAATAAAGCATGTGCTTTGTGCCTGTCAACATGCCTCAGCTTTCTCTGTTAAAGCACAAAGTAAAAAATCACCTGGGCCATAGAATTCCTCCTCTGTCCCAGTAGAGTTTGAGGTCAGTGATCCCTCTTCTCAAAGATACCTAAGACCCATTGGCCTCTGGGTTATAGTCCACACAGAACTTGGTTTGGTTCAATTTAATTAATAGAAAATCTTTTGTGGACAGTACATCTTTATCATCTTTATTATTATTGCCATATGTCAATATTATTGCCATCTATTTTTTCAATTCAGGTGTGGCTTTTACTATTTGAGCTTGAAAACTGTGCCTAACTGTCTTAAATTAAACCAACAAAAATTTAATTTAACCTGAAGGGAATGATTACTTCCCAGACAATTGCTGTGCTTTGTTCTACTGCTAGCGGTACCTGGTGCAAACAAAGTTTCATGTCCTATGACAGAGTCATGGCAGCATCCAGGCTGGGGTGTCCACGTGGCAATGAGCACTGACTTCACTCAGTCTTGCTGCTTTAGCCCACCTGCTAAAACAAGCCCTCTGACTGGGTGACCAAATTCACCTCTTGGTGCAAGTGAATATACCATATAGACCAGATCATAACTGTGGTGCCTGAGCTGGGTGCCCGGTGTGTGAAGAGGTACTCTAAGAGTGGGCAGGTATTATGCAAACTGTTGCTTGTACAGTTTTGCATAAACCCTTATGTTCCAGGTTCTTTGGAGGAAAGACTAAGAGGTCTGCAGAGATGCTATCTTAGGAGAAAAAAACTAAGACAACAAGAAAAGGTAATTTGCACTGAAGTATCTGGAGAACTCAACATTAACAGCAAGGTGAGTAACCTAGAAGAGGACCTACAGCTGTTAAAACAAACACATCTGAACAAAAAATTTGACCTCCTACATCAAGACACTCACTGCCCAAACATCCCAAGCAGTGTCTCTGAAACAGGCAGTCAGGCAGCCATCAGAAACATGGCTCATGTCTAATGTCTTAAAAATCATAATTGAGAGTGATTCCATATCTCCTTAGCCTCTGTTGGTGCTGCGCTTTCTTCACTGTCAAATATATCTTTTTCCTAAGCCTAACCTGAATTTTCCAGCTTTAGAGGTGACTAAAAATAGATTGGCTGAACATCTATTAGGAATGACATGGACCAGCCATTTACATGGTGACCTCTTGTGAGCTTTCCAATTTCCTTCCATGGTTTTCTAGCATTCCAGTGTGATAAAAGAACAGCTACAGGTGAAATATTTACTCTTCACAGAACATATGCTTTTGTTGAAATAAACACTATGATCTGATCATCAATCATTACCACCACTGCAAATATTTGCTGACCAGTATAAAACCAGCAGGGGTCAGCTGTTTTTATAAAGTCTTATTGGGGCAAAGACTTCTAAACAAATACATAAGGTTTCTCTTGCACTGCAAAGTCAGCATATGTTACTTTGGGATCAGAGAGATGGAAGAAATCCCAAGACATGAAGCTGTGCTGGAGATCTGGACACAGCCTGCTAGGTATGTAAAATAATTAGCACGGAGACAGTTAGCAGTATTATCATTTAGCCTTGCCATCATTATGCTTCAGAGTTAACCCAGCCTTAGATACAGCTATACAGGGAGAGGGTGTTACAAGGAAGCCAGTGACTAATCTTGTTGACATTTGGGCTAAAACCTGTCTAAACATACTGTTCCTTGGGGCACTTTATTCTAGTTGGAGATAACAAGGGAAAACCATCTCCCACTTTTCAGGCCGGCATGCCCAGGCTGATGTCCAGGCAGAAGAAAGGAGCTGGCATGCTGAGATATGCAAGGTGGGTGCCTCCTCCAGAGGCATGCCAGCCACTGGCTGCTGATGGCTTATGGCAGCAGAGAGAGTAGCAAAGATACCCATCCCGCCAGGTAGTTCGACCTGTGCCAGGACTGACTGAGGAACATTTTTCCACTGATATGTGTTGAGAGCTTGCCTGTGTTTATGCAATGTTAGCAAATAGTCCAACCCCTCATGTGCCAAGGGGACACCAGAAAAAAAGCTGTAATGATATCAGTTTAGGTATCAGCCCTACAAGCACATCCTCCCTCAGGCTCTGGCTCCCTTCTTGCTCAGTGACATCTGTTCTCTAGAAGGTCAGAGAAACACCTCTAATCCAAGCAGAGAGGTGGTTGGTCTCTCTCAGCTCCTGGCTTGAGCAGTAGGAAAGTCCTCTCAGTCAGGGTCATCATGTCCTCAGCTGGCCACCCTTCTCTTCCATAGCTCCTCTTCTTTTGCAGCACACCTCTACTCAGCAGCTTTATAAACTGCATTTCCCTCATCAACGGTAACTGTGGTCAGCTGAGACCTCCAAATGTCAAACCCTGTCCTAGGGATAGTGTCCCCTGGCAGCACATCCTGGAGAGCCGATGGACTCCGAGCGTAGGTAGCAGATTATAAGGCAGTGGAGTTTTACTATTATTACACTGTGTCAGACAGATTTCTGTATCTCAGGTTACTTACAGGAGCTGCTTCAGAAGAACAAGGTGTAGGAGGAAACAGTCAAGAGGAAAAGGCTTACCCTGAATATTTCCATTCTGTGTACAGGAAAGCTGCTTGGTGACAGGCAGAAGCTTTCCATAATTTTCTGTGTAAACAGCATTCGGCTTTAGCCTGTGGACTCAGCATCTTGCTCAGAGGAACCAGGGTTAAAATTGACCTGCAGACACTCTGCATTTGGCACTGAGAAGAGAAAGTCCTTGGGCCTCTGGAGCCCTGAGATGGAGCTTTAAGTATGTATTTAAAGGTCAGACAGCAGCTTTGGCGACTCATTTTAGCTCTTTTCCTCTGACAGGTTCCTAAAATGGGCTTACTCTCTGGATGCACCTGTTAAAGAGTATAACGCAAACAAAATCTTTTATGATCATAAAAGTAGAGTTCCAAGTCACATTATATTTTTGGAGAAATATAGCTCTGGAAAACAAATTTAGAGCAAAAGAATACACTGAATGCAGCTGGGAGTATTGCATTTGGTAATGAAGATGACCATGTGAAAACTGTCTGAGGAATACACAGAAGATATATTCCATGTATTGTTTTCCAGGTCAATGAAACTACAAATATAAAATGCAACCATCAGGAAGTTTCCTTGAGTTTGTAGAACTGATGGAAATTCTGAGTCCCTCTGGGCTTGATTTTCAAAAGTACCAGATCCTCTGAGTCCCCAGTATTACCAACTGGAGCTGCAGTTGCTGATCTGCAAGCTTAAACAAGGGTTGAGTTAGAGACTTCAAGACACAAATGAAATATTTTGTTCTTAGGCTGGTGTGCAGATATGGGTCAGCTGTAGCTTTTTTGTCCCATGTCTTAACTGCCTCAGGGCTGGATTGATGGGAAAGTTATTTTTGAAAGGAAAAAAAAAAGATAATATAGAAAACTGTGAAAATAGTCTTAGGCCATTTTGAGTGCATTTTATGCTGTATCCCACCGCCTTTACCTGTCCTTCCTGAAAAGTAGGTGTGGTTGTATGCACTTGTATTCTCTGAAGTCAATTTTTGTTCACAGACTTAGCCAGACTCCCTTAGGTAATTAATGTTTTTTCACTTTCATTGCCCAGCAAATTCTGACACTGCTCTTCACTGAATCTCCCCTGAAATCAGCTGATGGGGCAATGCTAGATAATGCAGGTCCCCAAGCAAGTTTCAGATGCAGTGCTGCAAACTATTTCTCAAGGAGTTTATCTTCCTATTCTCCCTGCACTTGTCAGCCCACACCCCAGAACTGTTCTGCCAGCCTGCCTCTGAAGCCCCCCCTTCTGTGCCCTCTCTTGGATGAGCCCAGCTGACAGATGCAGTGGGGCATTGAATGAGCCACAGGGCAGGAGCAACCCTTGCATAGTTACTTTTGGCCTGCTTCCAAACCCAATAGCCCCCATGCTGGATCCCACCGCACAGCACATGGGAAAGAGACACTCGCCACCCACACCTTGTGGGTGCTGCGAGGTAGGAGCTGGATCATGGGCAGCCACAGACACCCATGTGCAGCTGACACAGGTCTGGGCAGGTCAAAGCAGGTGTATCCCCAGCAGACACAGAGCCTGGCACTGCCTTCTGGAAACACCAGCTTTTCTCTGAGCATCGACCAGGAAGCCTCTACAATCATCTCTGTAGACACCTGTAGTTGCCTAAAAGGAATAAAGTGGCCAGAGATGGCCTGAAATCATGAATAGTTCCCACAGGCACTTTAATCACAGTAAGGGTAGGATGTTTTTCCACTCCTGCATATGTATTAGAGACCAGAGATCTAATTCCCTCATACCTTTCCTTAACAGGTGTGTAGGGTTTTTTTTTTTCAGTGTTTTAGGTTAGGCTAAGAGCATGAAAAATATAGAGGAAAAGTCAAATTCTAAGATTTTTTTTTTTTTTTTCTCCAGGGGTATCTTGCTGAAGGATGCCTGAGGAATGCCTGGTGCCCTCAGCTGCATGAAGGGGACAGGCACAAGTCAAAAGAGGTGAACTGCTTTGCCAGTCGGGTATGAGGTTATGCAATGATAGATCCTCCCAGATGGCTTGTCAAGTACCTCCACTGAGCAGGGACAATTACAGAATAAGGGCAGCATCACTCAATAAAATTTGCAAAAGTGAAGGACAAGAAGAGAGCATTTGCAACCTGCTAAATGTTCCTTCGTAGCTTTGTTGCCTAACAACAACTTGGTCGAGCAGCAATACTGTCACTAGTCACAGGCTCTTGTGGACAAGTCTCATCTAGCTCTGGGATTTCATTTGCAGCTGGAACATTTTGCTAAATGCCTTTTAATTTTCTTGACTGCTAAACAGGCATACACACCAGCCTTTATTTTTAGCCATCTTTTAGCAAAACAGATAGCTCAACTAATATTAATGGTTTAAGGTAACTGCTGCTTACCTATTGCGAAGCACGGTACAGACTTCAACATGTACAGTATTAATTTAAATCCTCCATAGGAGCTTCCACAGTGCTTGCCTGAAATGCTCCTCTGCTGTTGGCAAGGGCAGCTGGAGTCCTCTGGGGAGGTTTAAGAGAGTGCAGCTGATACACCTACGTCATGCCTCTGTGTTGTGCTGTTTCCAATCATCTATTCCTGATTAGCACCCTGTGTGGATGTTGTTACTGCAAAATCAGAGTGCATTGTTCCTGCTTAGCTCAACCCTTGAGCTGCTCTTAAGAAACAGCAATGGCACTTTATATTTGCACCTTACCTTAATCAGTGATAACTTTCAAGTGCAGGCAAGTCCTAGGATACATGATTCATTATCTTAGAGGAGTGAGAGCAATGTAATGAGTATGCTGAGCAGTCCTAAGGGAGGATCTTCTATCCAGCCAGCTCATGGAAGGGATTTGAAATGAATTTTACCATGAACGTTTTGGGAAAGAGAAATGGGGTTGTTTTTTCATGTAATCAGTAAAAACGGAAAGAAACCAAAGGAAAACAAACCAGCATTTTGATCGGGCATACTGTTTGCATTGTCCTTGCAGAACAAGTTGGGGAAAATACCTTTTCACTCTTGTATAGGTTGTCTCCTACAGATGTTGCTTACTGCAGAGTGCTGCCTGTTTTGGTGGTATCCATGTCTATGGCAGCGGCACTCATGGAGAGCAGCCATCCATCATATCAACAAATGAAGGAGGAAGATTGCCACGTTACACAGGCTCTCATCAGTCAACTGAAGATAGGCAGTTAGATATTCACTCATGTATGAGAAATAAATTGTTCTGGACCAAATCTCTCATATCTCTAGTGAGGGACAAGCACCCAAAGGAAACTGGAACTTCTGGGAAGAGAAAAAAATCCCAGTGCAATGTGTATGTATGTGACTTGGCTCCCTGAGAAAGGCTACAAACATCAGGCTTCCTTGGCCCTCTCCACTCTAAATAAGCCACACTGCTCATATCCTTATAGCCATTGAATGGCATTAGCTGGTTGTCTATCATTTTCTTCTCCACAGTGATAAGACAGAGAAGACAGTGCTATTTTTGCAAGGGCTGCAGAGTGCTGCAGAGGAGAGATTCTTTGTGCAGATGGACAAAAGCCATGGGTTGTGTGGGCTGGCATTTTGCAGAGGTTATTCCCCCTGTATATTGTTTTTTTTGCAAAAGGAACCAGGGGACCTCATGGCAACCAAGATGAATTGTTTGCCTCTCTTGCCTTTTTGAGCTATATGAGCATCCATTTTTATGGCTGGACTAGTTTCTGGGAGCTGACTCACTTCTGAAGTATTTTCCAATCCATGTGGGGACTCTCCATGGCAAATTCCATGCTCCTATACAGCTAATGTCCTTATGTCCTTCTGTTATTGTGGCTGGGGGCTTCTCCCCACTACCTCAAAGAGATCTTGTGCTGCAGCAGATTTCTCTGATTTATCAGAGTATCTCTGTACTGCTGATGTAGCCATGACAAGTTGAATGGAGAGTTCTAGTCCTTGTGCTCAGAGTGAGACTCAGTGCCCTAACTCATTCATCAATCCACTGAAAATCAGCCCGTCAGTCTGCAAGGTGAGCCTGTAAGGCCCTGTGATGGAAAGCCCCTTGATCTGTGCTCAGTCTGTAAATCTCAGACACTGGTATAGACTCTGTCCCTAAGAGCTCAGTAGCAAACCATAGGCTCAGTAAGATAGGTCAAGCCACAATAAATGAGTTGATCATTGACCTTGTCTCTTTTTTCCCGTTTGTGAATTACCCAAGAATGCACTTGTTGTTTGCAAAGGGTAGGTCAACTAGTTCTAACTAAAATTTGTGCCTCTTAGCTTTGCTGTTTTTAATGCCTACAAGGAAAAAACAGGGCAGTGGGAATAATAAAGCATCATGACCACAAACACCATATAAAGCTGTAGTGAGGAATCATGGCAAAAGACACAGAAAAGGTCAAACTCCACTGTGCTTTTTTAATCTAAAATGGGATTTTTAGTGTGTGTTTTTAAATGACCTTTGTTTTTGTAATGATCCCTCTCAGAAAAAAAAAAAAAGAGTGCATGGTGGGCCCAAAAGCTCTGTCACTGTTCATTCTTGTATGCCAGAAAGTCAATGGAAGTGGACACTGCAAAACAGGGCATGGTGTGCTGTGGGCTGGCAGGGGTAGACAGGGGTGACAACACTCGCATCACACATTGCTAGATCCTGCCATCCATTCCTACCCCCCTCATTTGTGCTGAGGTGAATGTACAGGACCTTTGGGCTGATGACATTTGTCTTCACAGGTGCAACTTTGATTTACATCACAACACTGTCTAACACTCAGCACAACCAAGGAGGTGGACATGCATAGCAAAGGGTGGAAATGGGTTTGATGCTGTCGCTTGGGACAACATCTCACCAAGCACAGTTATAACCGCAAGGACTTTGCTCACAGATGAACCTAGAACTCCATTCCCTAGATACTCTTTGATGGGATGTGCAATCTTGTTACTTTTCCAAACACGACTCCCTCCCACACAGACATACACACCATAGTAATGTGGGCAGGACTTCTACAATCATTTATGGCCCTCTTCTTTGGGCTGCACTGTTAGGATCAACAGTTCAGAGAGGGCATGGCAAACTGGAAATGTTTGCCTAGCAGAGCAACAAGGTAATTTGTGATGTCAGAAAGAACTCACTAATCTTTTTCATAAAATATCCTGGATCCACATATGACATCTTCAATCAAGCAGATGTCAGCTCTCTGCCACATGTTAAAATTTAGTTTGACTGTGCTTAGCTAGTTGGCGTAAAGTAAATTAATTCTTGTTATTTAATAGTATGATGATGAAATATGGGTTACTCCACACTTGACTCTGTGTCCTAGATAGTAACGCATGAATTTTTTAATAGGATCCACTTTCCTTATATTCAAAATCAGTCATGAGAGAGATAAATGAGGCTAATAATAAACAAACCTTGCAAAGGCCTTTGGGATCTCACAGAAACGAGGTTCAGATGGCTGCACAATGATGGAGATTCCCCACAGCTCACGCAGAGGAATGACTGCCAAGTGTTAGTCACACAGCGGCAGCTCCCAGAGGGCATTTCTCCACAATGGCAAAAAAACCTCAGCCAAGGGAAAGGTATGCAACACCGAGGTTAGGAAGTCCCCCAGCTTCTCATTGTTTGATATTAAGATGTCCTTTCATGAGAAAAATTACTTTACACATGCCTGATTTTCGTATTCTCTCTCCCCGTGACACTGCAGTGGGCCATAGCTGAAGACAGACTACTGGGACTATTAGCCAGATCAGCTACTGCTACTACAACTATCACATGAAATAAAGGAGGCAGAATAGCAGTCGCCTCATTTTAAATGTAATTAGTGATGGAGAAGATTTATGGCCACTACTTTTATCGACTGTTTAATTTATTGGGCAAATAGCCTTGTGACGGAAACAAATGTCAACTGGGTAGAAAGGATTCCAGTGAAAGATCAGGCTGCAAAATATCTTTCAAATAATGACTGGAAAGTCTTGCATGGACATGCAAAACTTTATCTTGCAAACATCTTGTTCACCACTTACTTCTGTAGTAGCTGATGGCATCCTGCATGTAATATAACCCTGAGTCCAATCAGGCAACCACGCATTAGAGAGGACTCCGTATCAGGTTTTAATGCTTTAGTGCATACAAAAGGCTAAACTTTCTCCTCAGAGGTGATTAGGCAGCTCAGAGGGCAAAACTATAAATCCCCAATCATTATAGAGGTTGAGAAAATACGGATCTGGAATTATTAGGGATCATTAATAACTATTATTAAGATCCCTCAAAAAATATAGGTGCAAACAGATCTTCCCCAATCTACAGTGCTGCTGGTGAAGCATCCCTCCAACTCAGGTCTAGGGGAAGGTTGAGGGAAGGACAGACCACTTGCTCCAGCTCCTTCAGGCTGTGGCCTAGTGTGGTGTGATGGATGGAAGCAGAGGGCAGATGTCTCCTTTCATGGCACTTTACATGTCCCTTTCCACCAGCCCCTAGGGCTAAGATGGAGGAAGCATCAGAGGAAACTCGCTCAGCAGCTGGTGTGTACTTGTGAGGAAGAAATGGCATTTTGGAGCCAGGCATTTGGTGGCCTGGGATTTAAAAACATGAAGTGGTTATTGCAGGAAGTTCACAGGCACATGTCATATACAATGTGGAAAAGATGTCACAAGATTATCGATGAGGGTAGGTCATTAGCCAAGGGTGACATGTATTTTGGTGGATGATTGCCAACTGAAATGACCATCTGTGTCAAATGAAATGAAACTGGCCATCAGTACACTTGTCATCTAAAAAGAAAAAAATAAAAGAAGACAGACTTTATTTTCTGAACTGTCAGTTCAGCTGCAAAACCCTGAAAACCTGGGCTCACCACCAAGTAGATGGTGAGCACACACTTAACTTGCAGCATTCAGGCCATCTCTACAAGGTTAGGAGAGCTATTGATGTGCTAAAAATTCAGAATAAAGCTAAAATGCTTCTGTTGGCAGTATGCTTGACAGTTTGCAGGATCAAAATCTCTCTGACTATTTTTAATATCTAATTCATGTCTATGGATGAACCCAGTTAAAAATTCGTTTTGCAAGGAAGAGAAATCTTTTCTTCTAAGTTTTCTCATTAAAATACCCATTACTTTCAATGCAAAATATCCCACCCCATTAAAAAAAAAAAAACCAACCAAACACCACCCCTTTAAATCCTGAA
>NW_020799095.1:61521899-61530178 GCF_003259725.1 Athene cunicularia
ACCCTCCCACCCCCAAACCAAAACAACAAAGCAAAGCATTGTTTTAACAAAAGAAAAATCTGTTTTGGGGAGGTCTCTAACTTTCTTTGACAGAGGACTTAGTTTTATGATTGTTCTTAATGGAAAAAACATCGCCCACCTGCTCCTTTTTTGACTGAAATGATTTCAGCCATTTCTACCTGAAAATGCCTTTTTCTGTGGGGAATGAAACTGGAGGATGAGGTGTGCCAGCCTAGTCCCTGTGCCTTGTGCCAGCCTAGTCCCTTGAACCTTGTGCTGTGGTTTATTGTTTTGGCTAAGCAGTGGTGCTACAGAAAGGGAAAGACTGCATAGTTCATTTTTCCACCTGAAAGATAGGACTGCCTATTGTCTCTTGGCCTGAGGAGCTGTGCATGATGCTCTCTTGTCTCATGCAGTGAGGACTCCCCATCCTATTTCAGTCTGTTGAAATAACCTTTTTCTAGAGTGCTAGGATTAAAGCATCTTAATGAGTTTGCATACGTCAGCCAAATTTCCTTCAGTGACATTTAAACTAATGTAATTTATCTCACAGTTGCTGTGGACTAATGCACAGGATCACCTCCCACTGTTGGCCTTATGCCTGGTAATAGGCATTAAGTTGCTGCCATAGAATGCTGTGTCTGAGCCCTCAAGCCCTGGGGAAGCATCTCCAGCTGCTGCACTGAAGCCGGTGTGTTTCCCATCTTGTCCAATACTATCTTGCCAAGAGTGGCCAGGTTGAATACCTCTGTGGAAAAAAATAAACGGCCAAAAACCTTAGATATGACACAGACCACCTCTCCTACAGATCTCATCCTATTCTACTGAAGTTTAAATCCTGAAACTTATAATTATCTTCAGATAATTCTTCCTGCATTTTTGAGGATTAAATTTTCTCAGTCCAGGTATATTTTCGATCCTGGAAATGTCTTCCTCATTAATACCTGCAGCCAAAAGAGAATATTCATGTGACACCCCTGAGAAATGCAGGCTATCTATCCTTGGCCACTAGTTAAGCCACTGTTTGGACACTTCTGGCTTTCCTCAGCCTTTCCAGGGGTTTACTGAAGTCTCAAGTCAGAGCTTAGCCCAAAATTTAAAAAAAGTGAACATCAATAGGATGTTCAAATGGAAACTGCCAACCTAGGTCACACCGAAATCCTGATATTCTCCTATCTATCTTGAGTGAGTACATTTTTTGACCCCTTTGATTTCACTGACTTTGGAGGTCTATCATTTTGGTGGCCTGTGTGGGAAATTGGTGTTCTGGTAACACAGATCTCATCAGTGGAAATTTCACTGAGGTCACACTTCCTATAGTAAATCAGATCCTGAATAACAACAAGTGTCCCACATCTGTAAGTATTTGCTCTGGGGCTAAAAGATTCCATACTTGGTGCAAACCCACAAGCAATTAGAAAAGTATAGGTAGCATTCCCACAAATATCAAGTGTCAGAGTTCATTTTGTGCCAGCTCTGACAATGAAAGATTCTCTTCTGCAGAGTAGTGCAGCAGCAGCACGCCTTTTAACCTAGGAGGACTTAGGGAATGTGAGAATTGTGAGATTCATTCTCTAAAAATACTCAGAAATGTACTTCTGGGAGAGTACAGTGAAACATTTTCATATAATGTCCATGAGTATTTTCTAAAATTGGATTCTGAATTATCACAACGAGTCAGACAAGATACCTAGCTCCTGGTGCCGATCCCATCTAGTTAGAGAACACAAATGTAGCAGTCAACTAGTGTTGGTCCATGCAGTTTGAAATACAAATATACTTAAATGCTTGCAAAGCAATTAACAGAAAAATACCCCTGGGCTAGATGGGGGAGATTAATTTTCAATAAACTATTTGTATGATAAATGATTCATTAAAAATTAGTCTATACCATCCAATCATAAAATGTTTCTTTTCAGGGAGGTAAGAAAAGAAGAGAAGGGGAATAATTTTCATTACAATTATGACAAAAAGATTTCGAATGATGAGGCACTGAAAAACTTTACATGCTTCTGTATGGTAAAAAATAGTCTCACCTTTTTCCCCTGCTCTTTCATAATTTAAAACTCACTTGCTTTTAAAAGTTCAAGCCTGTCATGTAGTTAATCCTCACTGAGAGCTAGTGTAGATGACATGTTTGAAAATAATTGGTTTTAGGAATGAGAATGTTATCAAGTGCTGAAATTCCCTGTCTTCTTTTAGTTACTCAACTCTTGAAAGTGGATTTAGTAAAACAAAGCTTAAAAAAGTCCAGTTATAATTTGACTAGAAAATCAATTCTTTTGGTTATTGTTAACTTTTGCTACTGATACCTATACAAGCTTTCTATTATCTTAGTGACACAGAAACACTATGAAAATCTGTTTCAATTGACCATTCTTGCAACCACCTCAGCATTACTACAGTCAAACACCTCCCTCTGTTAAAAGAACCGTAAGACTGAAAACTCAAGCACTCGAAAGTCAAAAAAGTTGAGGAAAAGTTAGAAACTGTATCTTTATGTTAAAATACAGTCTTCAATTACACAGTGACACTATACTTTCAAAAGAAGTGTTGTCTAAATACACCATTATTCAATATTCTTCAAAGGATAATAAAATATGTAGCACGCATGACAAAACACCAAACAGAAGATTATTTAATTTTCTCCTGGATGTTTCTAACACACTCTTACCTTAATACTTGAGAAGAGCTAAAGCAATGATACATTTATTTCCACAGCACTGCTGTGGAAATGTGGTAGAGGCAGTAAAGCCTTGCTTGAGATATCTAAAACTTCAGTATTCAAGTATTGTGTTAAAATTGCAGTTCCCATTTTAGAAATGCAGTCCTGGAAGGGACCTCCTAGGTCATGCAATCCAGGGTCCTGCACTTGCAGGCAATGGCTCTGGAGGCTCCCTTTCATCAATTGCTCAAGCTTCACCTTAAAGCTATTTGGGTTATTTTGGCTTCATGGCACCCTGTGGAAGCCTGTGTGACGACCTCATCACTTTGATAGTAGAAAGAGCTTCTAATTTCCAGTCTAGACTGACTCCCAGGCATTTTTAAACCATTTACTATCATTCTAAACTGACTTTTTTAAGAAACTATTTTCCTTCTCTGAGGTATTTGCAGATAGCAATTCCATTTTTTGCCAGCTTTTTCATTGCTAGGCTAAACAAGACAAATTCAGTCTTCTCTCAGAAGACAGCCAGTCCACTCCCTCTGTTTCCACTGGTGTTCCTGCCTTGCTCCTGTTCCAGTTGAAGTACATTGCTCCTAAAATGGGGAAACCAGGTCTGGACCTGTGAACCTGTTATATGGCCATCTTCCAAAAAAATGTATTATGCTCAGTCTAAGATACAAAGAAATGAAAACAGGAGTATAGTGTGGAAAGGGTCAGGTAGTCTTGAGCTGGCAGGACCAATTTCACAGGTAACACAAGCAGTTCCAGACAAAGGATGAAGCCCGAGTATGTGCTTGTGCTGAGGCTGGGCCACTGACCAGGGATTCACAGAGACATCCATTAGCTCAAGGAGCCAACTTTGACCCCAGCTGGGAAGGGATGAAGTCTCCCCTTTCCCTTTATGTTCTTGGTTTCTCTAAGTGAAGTCAAGGTGTCTGTGGATCTGGGGTGGGGGAGCTGCTGCAGTTTGGGGCATTTTTCTGTTGCCTACATAGGTTTCCTGGCAGAGGAGATATACAGGATGACATTGTATGGCACAGGACATGAAAAATATCAGCTGGAGATAAAAAAGTGTTCCTAGATGTTACAGCCCTCTGGCTGGTCTTCTGTCTTTTTAGCATTATCCATACCTTGAGTCAGTTCTCCAAGTAAATGCTTTACACTCTCTAACTGTGTTTCTTTCCCTTTCTACACTGCTTTTGTAATGTTGTCAAAAAAAGCAGTC
Source organism: Athene cunicularia (assembly GCF_003259725.1). Taxonomy (NCBI): domain Eukaryota; kingdom Metazoa; phylum Chordata; class Aves; order Strigiformes; family Strigidae; genus Athene; species Athene cunicularia. The sequence goes on from NW_020799095.1 coordinate 61,525,790, forward strand.
AAGCTTTGGGGCTGTTGGGAAAGCAGGGTAACACAGGCACAGATGCATCTGCTGACACTATCTCTGTGAGGCCCCAGCAGCTTTTACAGCTCAGACAATTATCACAAGTTTGGCTGATGCCAAAGCTTCTCTATTCATCATTTTCAGTATTTCAAATGAGAAATGCATCCAAGCAAACATAATATCCTCTAGGATATAGGTACGCAACAATCAAAAATCAGTGACTTATAGATAGCCAGGAAAGCAAACCTTTCCAGAGATGCTGCTATGCAGAACAGCACATAAACTCAGTTGAAATGTCTGACACATATAAAAGTTTCCAGGAAAGAGTCCTAGGCACTGATACAATTGCTATAGGCAAATCCCTTCTCTGAACATCTATTCATAAAAGTAGGTCCCCAGCTGCATGAATCATTGCCCCAGGAAGCAAAAGATGCATTGCAGAGATTTTGATCTGGATAGGCTGTTGATCACTCCCTCAGCATCATTCAGTACTGTTAAAAATGCCCTACTTCATCCTGGAGGTAGTGTATGAAAGAAAATCTGTGTCTATCATTTCCACATTAGCTGTTTATTTTGAAACATATATAAATGTTATTCTGTGTACATGTATGGGTATAAATATATATACAGGTCTTTGATATGTGTATATGTATACATGCATAGACATATGTAGTATGCATTATAGACATGAGCCAAGTTTGTCATAAAACTTATATGTAACAATTAACAGGGGAACTACAAGGAACAACAGGACTCTATATTAGACTGAATAATGCCAAATACATGTTGCTAATGGCAGTGCTGACAGGTTGATGAAAATAAAGGTTTCTCAGTCACTGAACTGGACTTTCAAGTATCTACCTGACTGTCTATCTAGATATGCACAAACTAAATAGGTCAACAAGTTACTTGCAAACTCTAATAGCTTTGACAAGGCAAGCATGCACCTGACAAATGCCTAATCAGGATACTTGCTGATGGAAAATGTACGTTTTGTAGTCAGTTAGTGCAATGCAATGGTTTAGAAAGTGTACTGCATATTTTCTGAATATATGTATCAAATATATGTATTCTACAAGGCATGATTCAGTGTTTGGGCTCTTTCTGTTGGACAGTTAGACCTCACTAGTAATTTTTTGACTAGCAATGTAGCATGGTTCAACAATTTTGATGCTTGCTACACTGGCATCTGTGACAGTGAGCTGAGTCTCTAGCCAGACAGGTTGGAAGGAGAGGTAGGTCTTGGAGGAAAAGACAGACATAGCTCTGCTCCCTGCGGGTGGGTGTTTGTAGGCCACTGCTCTAGCCCATACACTAGAACATACACATTGTTCTGCTGCTCCTTACCCCAGAGATGCAGATTATGGAGATAGGGGAGAGGGGCAGAAGGATTTCACTGTTCTTCTTGCGAGTTTCTTATCCCTGTTACCCACTGACCTCCCATACAGGATAGCAAAAGGAACAGGTAATGGTCATCTTCTTCTGCAAATAATGCAAGATGTATATTGTGCCTCAAAATCCATCAGGATAGACTTTGTGCCTCAGACAACAGATCTCCTACCATGGCATCTGAAGGTAGCCTCTCTGGCCGGAAAGGAAAGGAAATTTTCCTTTCTACCAGAGCAACTGCAGTATTTGTAGTTGGTGAAAGATGGGGTAAAGGACTGCCGATACCTGCAGATGGCTTCATGAGTTATGGCACAGAGCAAAATAATCAGAGAGATATGCAGAGCAGATTTTATTTTCCCATCTGTGAGATGCACATTGGGCTCCACATTCCTGTAAAAAACCCCATTAAAAATCATCCACTATCTCTGGAAAATTGCAGAATGACAGCATGGGGAAAAGGGTGTTTCTTGTTGACAGAACTGTCTACTAAATAAGAACTAGCTGCAGTCAGTGTTATCTGTGTTAAACAAGAGTAGATGAGTGGATGATGTATGCGTTTGCATTCCCGTGGTGAGGTGTAGGTCCTGGGCCCTGGTGGCAAGGAAGGAAAAGGGATTCTCCTATCCAGCTGTTCACTTATATCCTTCCAACTTCAGCCTAACACCTGAGCCTGCCATGTCCCTAGGCCACTGTGCAGCTGAATATCTCATACCTGAGAGACATGCTGCTATTGTGGACACATTACAGTAATCGGGTAAAATCAAGCGTTTCACAAAATAACTGTGGTGCTTGGGCTTCTTACCATCCAACTATTTTACAAGTACCACTGTGATGTGCTAGAGCTGCTCTTCAAGGGCATAATTTTTCAGAAAATGCAGAGTAGAGTGCAAAGGTCTTGTTGTCTCAAAGCAGGTGAACTCACCTTCCACAAACGAGTCCTCTGAAAAAAAACAGACCGTGTTACCTCAGATCCTCAAATAAAATTAACATTCTGTGGAAGCTCTGATAACTTTAGTCATTTAATGAGAAGCAGCACCTACATGTATAAGCACACACATACACACCAGCCACTCTGTGTAGGGGTATGTGTACACACGCGAATGTATGCACAGCTAGAGCGTACATCTATACGTTTGCATGCTATAGATAGCTACAACATCTACATGTAGTCTCATAGTTAAATGAGCAATTTTTAATACGCAGATGTAGGTGTGGATAGTATGTGTGTCTCCCTCCCACGGGCATGTGTGCCTCTCTTCGCACGTGTGCAGAGCCCGTATCTGCATAAAAAGGCTAGAAGTCGGCATCAGCAGCATTCTGCTCTTCCTGAAGGCAGAGCTGATGTGTGTAATAGCTCCAACAGGAGCAGGAGCGGGCAGCTCGTCCCAGCAGTACACTGCAGTTTCCTAGGTAACTGAACTTGAAATAAGGTGATGTCTGGAACTGGGTTTTATCAAATCAATTTGCTAAAGGTGCATACATGGGGAAAAAAACCCACCATGTAGGATCCTACTTACTGTAAGAGCCAACAATATACTACTCATTTATTTTGGTAATTGAAGAGTTTGTTGTCTTTTAATGATCAGCAATGGCATTTTCCCATTGAAGCCATCTGTGCGGGCAGGGACGTGTAGAAAATATGTCTGTGCATGTTATGCATTATTTACACAAGGCCACAGCTATGTGCTTTGCAGACATGAATGAAGATGAAATGAAGAAAAGACAGACCCCTGCCCTGAGGATGCTGCACAATGAGCACAGGTCCCACCTTGCCTGTTTCTGGTACCTCCCTTTATCCATGTGAGCACCCCAAGTACAGCAGCCAGACTGATAACAGGCTGTTTCTTCCTTTGTCATAGACTTTCCAAACAGTGGTGGGCCACGTGACTGGGACAAGTCTACAAAAATATTTGTGTGCTTACCTAGAGTGTCTGGATGAATCTGACATCAGTGGAAAGGACAGCCATATCTGCAGGAAAATGAGTTGTAGCTTCTCTGGGTATAACTCTGCCCAAGAAATCAAAATGAGATGAGGGCATGTGCCTACAGTGAGGAGCACATTTGCTTCTACTGTTGAATTACATCCATCATGCTCTTGGCTTGTGCTAGGTAGCACTTAATCTAGCAGTATCCTAAGCACTGTCTGAGTGTGGCATGGGACGGGTAATGCAGGAAGCAATACTGAGTGTGTCACTTTGTTATGTCCTCCTGCACCATCTTCTAGCAGAATTTCTCCTCATGAAACTCTTTTGCTCTCATACTAGTCATCAAATTACTCTGAATTCAGCATCATCCTGTTTTTTGTCTTTTTGTCTGTCTTTTTTTTTTTTTTTTATAGACAAGACAACTGCACTTGCTAATAGCAGCATCATGGCAGCAATCAACTTGGCTATTCTTACTGCAACGTAAGAGGGACTGAGTGGAGCAAGAGTGATGGAGTCTTTTACTACCTGATTTTAGACTAAGGGAAATGGAGGTGAAGCTTCCTCAAGCCTGTTGCCCAGAATAGGAACAAAATAACCCATCTAAACTTGACTTGCATGCAAATGTCCAGCCAGACCCACCTATTCACCAGGAAGCCAATGATAAACTTTCTGACTCTGTGAGAGAGGGACTGATGCCATGCCCCTTAGCAATCCTGGTCTAAGACTAGACACCATGCCCATCCAGGTTCAAGCACCTTTCCTCGTAATCCTTGTGAGGAATGGGAGGCTCTATCTAATGGGTATGAATGCAGAGGATGTCAGACACAGTCCATCATTTCCTCAGCTGATGGTCTTCCATAGCAACAGTATCAGACAAAACAGCAGTAGTCTGGGACCACATCTGCCCAGCCTACTGTGTCACCAAGCTGTGAACCACCTCCAGCCCATGCCAGCATGCACAGGGGGTAAATAGGATGTCTTTTGCTGGATAGACATTGGGGAAAGTTTACCCTTTCCCTCCTTTCCCTCCTTTTTCCCTCCTTTCCCCCCTTTCCCCCCTTTCCCCCCTTTC
>NW_020799095.1:61530228-61571671 GCF_003259725.1 Athene cunicularia
TTTCCCTTTCCCTTTCCCTTTCCCTTTCCCTTTCCCTTTCCCTTTCCCTTTCCCTTTCCCTTTCCCTTTCCCTTTCCCTTTCCCTTTCCCTTTCCCTTTCCCTTTCCCTTTCCCTTTCCCTTTCCCTTTCCCTTTCCCTTTCCCTTTCCCTTTCCCTTTCCCTTTCCCTTTCCCTTTCCCTTTCCCTTTCCCTTTCCCTTTCCCTTTCCCTTTCCCTTTCCCTTTCCCTTTCCCTTTCCCTTTCCCTTTCCCTTTCCCTTTCCCTTTCCCTTTCCCTTTCCCTTTCCCTTTCCCTTTCCCTTTCCCTTTCCCTTTCCCTTTCCCTTTCCCTTTCCCTTTCCCTTTCCCTTTCCCTTTCCCTTTCCCTTTCCCTTTCCCTTTCCCTTTCCCTTTCCCTTTCCCTTTCCCTTTCCCTTTCCCTTTCCCTTTCCCTTTCCCTTTCCCTTTCCCTTTCCCTTTCCCTTTCCCTTTCCCTTTCCCTTTCCCTTTCCCTTTCCCTTTCCCTTTCCCTTTCCCTTTCCCTTTCCCTTTCCCTTTCCCTTTCCCTTTCCCTTTCCCTTTCCCTTTCCCTTTCCCTTTCCCTTTCCCTTTCCCTTTCCCTTTCCCTTTCCCTTTCCCTTTCCCTTTCCCTTTCCCTTTCCCTTTCCCTTTCCCTTTCCCTTTCCCTTTCCCTTTCCCTTTCCCTTTCCCTTTCCCTTTCCCTTTCCCTTTCCCTTTCCCTTTCCCTTTCCCTTTCCCTTTCCCTTTCCCTTTCCCTTTCCCTTTCCCTTTCCCTTTCCCTTTCCCTTTCCCTTTCCCTTTCCCTTTCCCTTTCCCTTTCCCTTTCCCTTTCCCTTTCCCTTTCCCTTTCCCTTTCCCTTTCCCTTTCCCTTTCCCTTTCCCTTTCCCTTTCCCTTTCCCTTTCCCTTTCCCTTTCCCTTTCCCTTTCCCTTTCCCTTTCCCTTTCCCTTTCCCTTTCCCTTTCCCTTTCCCTTTCCCTTTCCCTTTCCCTTTCCCTTTCCCTTTCCCTTTCCCTTTCCCTTTCCCTTTCCCTTTCCCTTTCCCTTTCCCTTTCCTCTCATTTTAATTTTCCCCCCAAATTAACTTTCACAAGAACTGATGTATCCCATCAGCTGCGGACCCTGCTAACTCATCTTTGTGCATGTGAATGTCTCAACACCCTTTGTTGCAACAGCTGGGTCATTTGGCTTCTACTAGTGCATGAAGTTTAAGGCCATCCAAAGGAGATATATTTTATCCTTCAGGCTACAACCTACCAACATGGGTAGCCAATAAAGAGCAGAGCAGCCCAGCACTCTTCAGGGTGGTCATACAGCAACCTGTGCTCCTCTGAAACCATCCTCTTCTTGCTGGTTGGGCGCTGACAGCAGCAGTAGGCACTACAGCCCCTCTCTGTAATGCGCAGGCTGCAAACAGCAAAAGCACAGGGACCTGTTCCAGGAACGACAGCCTGATTCCATCCCAAATTCATCCTGAGAGCAGTTAAGTGGTGCTGAGGGAAGAAGAAGAAAACCCAGACCCTTGTAGAAGGTATAAGTCTGAGGTGATTGTGGCCAGGTAAGGAGAGGACTTATTTTTTGAGGATGCCCCAGACAGCAGTTGGGAAGGAGCAGTTTGTCCAACAGCCTCGAAACCCCCCACCCCACTCCAATCTACCTGCTGACTCCATGCTGTTTGTAGCTCATCAGAAGCTGTCAGAGACTGCTAGTCTCCAGAGGTGGACTTCTCTTCTTTGCTGGGATGAGGCTGATCTGACATGGCCAGCTGTGCCTCTGCTGGCTCCAACCCAAAAGAGGCAGCTGTCTCCTTCCCCCTGGGCCTGGGGAAATAGCAAAAGCATCAAAGACATCACCTTTTATGGGCTGCAAAAGCAGATGCAGCACCCACTTAACCAGAAACTGCTAAGCTGGTGGTGAAGCCTGCAGAGCCTAGTTTCAGAGCCCACGCATGTCATGGTGCCTCAAACATGGGGCAGGGAAAAGGGGGCTGGGGGATGTGCAAGAGGGATGTGGCCTGCTCCATGGACATAGTTCATGCCACAGCCTGTGCCTACTAACTTGTGGTCCCATTCAGTAGTGAGCCTGTTAGCCCTCACAGCCCACATGGTGCTTCTGGCCTCGGCAGCACCAGACAGCTCTGGGAATGTTTGTTACTATTATTAACACAGACAGGGTGTCTGTGCCCATCTGCAGCACTTCCCTTACCTCACCGGGGTGTCTTGAGGACAAGTACCTTAAAAGACTGAGTCAAATGGGGCATCAGAGTAATGGAGATCATAAGAGCACTGGTTATAGCAGCAGAAGATGATGACACATCAGAGCCTATCTTTCCAACGCATTTTGTTTAGTCTGGTGTTTCTAATACCTGTGACAGACCCATGTCTAGGACAAAGGCCCCCAAGGAGGCTGGTACAGCAGCACCAGGAATGCTTTGTGCTGTTGCTGCATTCAAAGGGACACACTCAGGCTTTCAGTAACCTGAATATCCCACCTTGGTCTGAAGGCGCTCTGCATTTAGCCTCTGCCTTTTCTTAGTGTGGCTGGTGGTGATTTGGGGTGCAGAGCAGTGCTGCAGTCTGGGCTTTGACAGCTGCAGGACAGAGGAACCTCCAGTTCATCCCAGAGCATGGCCTACCCTGCATCTCACACACCATGGGCCCCATAACTGCCTGACAAAGCAGTTCTCACATGCTGGCAGGCATATTGCTGGCATGCTCTTATATGGAGTTCCTGGGTGCTCTGGGGGGCTTCCCCATCATGTCCACAGGTTCAGTATCTCTACAGCCCTTGGGTCCAATAATAAGGACAGATGGTCTCAGGGCTTCCCTTAGCTTGCAGCATCCTCCAAAGCTACTCAACACTCCAGGGTGTAAGAATTCTTTAAAAGACAGGACACTATCTGAGTTTATCCTGTGGCAAAGCAGGCTGGAGCAGTTTAGCAATCTGCAGTCCCCATTAACAGAGATGCTATGTGATTTCCAAGGATGAATCCATGTTCCAACAGCTTCTTCCAAACTAAATTAGCTTTGGGATATATGATTGCAAAACCACAGCAATTAGCAGATGGCTCAGGATCAAGTGTGGGACCTGATGTGACCGCAGCCAAATGTGGAGGACGACTTCAGCTTCCAGTTTGGTACTGTGTCATCTTAATGCAAGTGGGGTTTTGGTTTTTCTTTTAACTGATGTTTAAACCAAAAAAGAAGGGATCTATTTTTATTTAGCAAGATACACAGAAGCGTTATCAGCAAAAATATTGCCTGCAGTGTAGAGATGTTACATTTCATTTCAGGCAAATGCTGCTAGGGCTGCCTGGGATGTGACAAAATATCTGACTGATTGTTCTCCAAGTGCTGCTCTGTAGCCCTTGGAAAATCAACACATTAAGTTTTCACTATAGGCAAACAATTAGGCATAGAACCGTCCAAATGAAATAAAAATAAAATCTGGAGAGAAAACTGCAGAACATTTGCTTGTCATTTTACCTCAGGAAGTTTCATTACTGCTGTGCTCAGCACCAGCATGTCTGGCCTTGGGACAGTACATCCGGAGATGGGGTCCACAGGGCAAGGCTGAAATCCTAGAGAGGGTTCAGTGATGAGACTGAAAAACTGTTGACAGGTTGCTGAGCGCTTCTTAAGGTGGGATATTCTGTGCATCCACCTAGCCCACCTTGGGTACACATCCTGCGGCACATCGTAGGGTCCTCATCCTCTTCCCATCTCCCTTGGGGAGACAGATGAAGAGGCTTTCTACCCAGTCAGTTCACCTGGGCTTTTCTGGTGTAGAAGTAAAGCACAGAGAGTGGTGGCAGTGGCAGGCTGTGTGCACCTCCATGTAAAATCAGGTCACAGCCTAGGCACTCACCCAGAATCAAGAGTTAGAGAGTGCTAATGGGTCTCCTGGTTCACCCATGGCTTCAGGGCTCAAGGGAGTTAGTTAATAGATGAAAAAGCTATTTAGTGATGCTCAGAGTCCCATGCCCAGGGAACAGAGTTAGAATAACAGTGTGCATAGCCAGCATACCAACATGAAATAAGTCGGACAGTCAGGAGTCAAAGCAAGATAAATAAGCAGTAACATATATTTAATAGGGAAGGAACAACTTACTGAGGGCAGTGTTGGATTCTCCCATTACATTCTCCCTCTAAGAACAAGTTGGGCAGTTTCTCTTGAAATAAGTGCTCTAGTTCAATCACAGCTGTTGCTCTGAAGTAGGAATTAGTTCAGCGAAGTCCTGAGGTCTGTGCTATGGGAGAAGCCTGACTGAATTACCATAACGGTCTCTTCTGACCTTAAAAGTGGGTGGATCACTACGTTGTCCTTTCCCTTTCATCCAGCCTCATATTTCACTTTTGATTCTTTTCAAGTCACTTTATGGCACTCATATGAAATATCTGAGTACCTCACAAGCTATGAATCACTTCTGATTCAGACTCCCTTAATGGAGTCTGCCATTCCTTTCTCTCAGAACCAAAGCCCTGAACACGCAAGTCCCAACTTGCACAAAAACTCTCAGTTGTAGCTAAGGAGGAAACCTCAGCTTGTGCCATCTACTCCTCCTGTACCATCACCCCATCAGTGTGCCTCCAAATCAGCACATCTAACACTGTGTTTCCCCTTCTAAGAAGAAATTGCATAACAAACTGAACAACATGTTTGTCTATGGTTTTTAATTGGGCAGTGTCTCTTCCTGCCTCTTTTCACAACCTGTTGGCCTGATCAGAGACTTTCCAGATGCCCATTTACCTCAGACGGGAATCAGAGAGGGAATGCAGTTCTGCACTTTCTTTGCTTATCTTTGCAAGTCTGGAGATCACCTTAATGGGTCATCTATTCCAGCTACCATCTCCTCACAAAATCTGTCCTAGTGCTTCACTGTCACCAACATTACTTCATTCTTTTGTCTAATATTAATGTCTCTTGCTGAAATTTATGGTTGCGACTTCTTGTCCCATCCACTACAGAGCTGACAAATAGATTACATGATGAAGAACTGATAAAGTACAGGCTAGAGAAGTGGACAGTCAGATGAACTGAAAACTGTCTGAACTGCCAGGCTCAAAGTATTGCAAAGAGTGACATGAAGTACAACTGGAGGCCAGTCACCAGGGGCCAATGTCAGGGCCTGTATTGTTTAACACTTTCATTAATCACCTTGATGCTGGACTAGAGAGTACCCTCAGCAAGTCTGCATATGACACAAAACTGAAAGAAGCAGTTAATACACCAGAAGGTCATGCTGCCATCCAGAGGGACCTCAACAGGCTGGAGAAATGGGCAGACAGGAATCTCATGAAGTTCAACAAAAGGAACAGCAAAATCCTGCCCCTTGGAAGTAATAACCCCTCGCCCCCGTAGAGGCTGGGAGTTGACTGGATGGAAAGCAGCTTTGCAGAAAAGGACCTGGGGGACCCGGTGGACACCAGGTTTGACCTTGAGCCAGCAATGTGACTTTCATAAAAGAAAGCCAAAACCCTTGTGATCTGCGTTAGGACAAGCAATGGCAGCAGGTTGAGGGAGGTGATACTTCACCTCTGCTCAGCCCTGGTGAGACGTATCTGGAGTGCTCCATCCAGGTCTGGGCTTCCCAGTGAAAGAGAGATGCTCCATCCTGGAGGAAGTCCAGTGATGGACCACAAAGATGATTAAGGGATGGGAGCATCTGACATATGAGGACAGGCTGAGACAGATGGGCCCATTCAACCTGGAGAAGAGAAAACTCAGCGGGATCTTCTCCATGTGTATAAATACCTGATGGGAAGGAGTAAAGATGACAGAGCCAGACTCTTCTCAGTTGTGCTTAGCGACACAAGAAGAAATGGGAACAAACTGAAACACAGGGAATTCCATTTAAATATAAGAACAAAACCTTTCTAAGGGTGGTTGAACATTAACAGAGGTTTCCCGGAGAGGCTATGGTGACTTCATCATTGGAGATATTAAAAACCCAACAGGACATGGCTCTGAGCAACCTGCTTTAGTTGACCATACTCATAAAAGGTGATTGGATTAGATGATCTCCAGAGGTCCTTGACAATCTCAGTGGTTCTATGACTGTATATCCTTCCCCTCACTGTATCCTTTTACATTCTTGATGGCAATTATCATATATCCCCCTCAATTCCAGTTAGTTCAATCTTTCTTCAGAAGACATACCTCACTGTGGGCTCCTGGGCCTTCTTCAGTCAGTCTTTGGTTTTCTTAAAGTGCAGTGTCCCACACAGGACACAGCACTCTAGCTGGACCTGAATGACAACAGTAAGTTTCAGAGTTAGCAGGCCACAGAGAGAATCAGGTGAGCAGACAGATGTAAAAGAGAGAGAAAAAAAGCCAACAAGCAGACAACAGTTGCTATTTACTCACCGAGTGCCAACAGACAGTTTAAAATGTTCTGTTCTAGATATTGTAGCTGAGATATCTTCAGAAATTTTCTACAACTTTAGATTATATGCGTTTGGGAAAGAATGTGTTTGGTTTGGCCTCCTCCACACCTTTTATATGAAATTAATTGTTGGGGTTTTTTTTAAACAAGGGATTGAGTATCAGCCTTGTCTTTCCATATCCATTCTGTGCCATCCACTCCCTTGAAACCCCTAGCAGGAGTTGGCATCCCTGCCACCTAACCTGAGACCCAATTCCCCCCCATATGCCCAGCAGAGGACTAGCTTTTCAGAGGGCAGATGATGCTGGTGAGCTCCCCTGCACTGTGCCTGCGAGCTTGGCAGGGGGTGGACTCCTCCTGGTATTCCAGAAGCCAGGATGGGAGCCAAGAACCAGGAGCAAGAGCAGCCAAAACAATCAACTTCAATGTGCTGTACTCTAAAAAATATGAGCATGTGTCAAAGTAGGAAGGCTCACAACAAGGGGCTGTCTCGGGCTGTCTTGTTTATGGTTTCATTCCTCACCCCGCCTCCTTTTCCTTCATCTCTATTGCCAAACGCAGCTACATAGCCCATTTCAAAATACAGCAGGAATTGAGGGAAGAAAAAATTCTTAAAGTCATACAAATACGAATTTATACCTTGTAAAGGCGGCCACTCTCTTAATACCCTGTCAGCCTATTATACACAGTTTGTACCCCTGCAGAGCACACACCAGATGGGGAAAGGAAGGAAGAAGTTGTGCTTTCCCTTGGTTAACAGCTTTATTCTGAAAACCTAAGGAGGTTGATTTGAGCTGCTTGATGGTTTCTGCCTGTTGTATTACTAAAGGAAAGCCAGTGAACAGGACAAAAAAATATTAGGCTGACAGACTGCAAAATGAAGTGATAAACTGGGAGAAAGCAAGAGAGGGTGCTACTGGCAGAAGATGGCAATAATCTGTGACCCCCAAGCACCCCAAGGTATTTACCTGTGAATAAACCTGTGCCATTTCAGTATAGTCCAAAATCCTACTGGACTATTTAACCTAAAGAAGGTTTTCAAACCTTTTACCCTGCTTGGACAATATCCCTTCAAACCAAAGAGGCCATTCCCTGAGCCAAGCTGCAGCAAAGTCACTGTTTGCCTTTTTTTTTTTTTTCTTTCCCCCCACAAAGAAACAAATCCAGCTATCTCATTGTTTGAAAACCATTCAGCAATTTGTCTGCAAAATTAGGAAGGGGGGAAACCTTAACTGAAATCTGATATGTGTACTCTGATATTGCATGTGTCTTTATTATGTGGTTGGTTTCAGCTGCAGTTTTTCTCTCTGTGTTTATTCTGAATGTAAATATCTGCATGTAGTACCAATGTGTAATTGTATAACACAAGAACATAAGATCTAAACACAATGTAGATGTAGAAATCACGAGAAAATGTGTCATTATTATGAGTGAAGCACAATAACAAAATCAGAATTTAAACCCTGTCTTCTTGTCCCAAGTATGAAGAGAATTCAATTTTAAAGATTTTTTTCCCCTCCCTGATCTTGCAGGCTTATGAGTGAGCATGAAGACATCTGCTAATCTTGCATTAGAAGGGCTCTTAGCTCTTTATCTGTTTGTCTGGTGACAGTTATGGTACTTCAAGGGGGCAGGGGGTTGGCAGCACTCACTGCTGGGGATCTGAGGTGCTGGTAGAGACCTTTTGAGGTTTGTCCTGCAGAGCAGACCAACAGTTCCTTTTGATTCACGCTTTAGTGGACATTGATGGACATTTGCTTTCTGGTTCAAGCTTCCATTGCACTCCATGAAGCAGAAGATCACAGGGACCAACTCTGGTGTCCTGGAAGGATCCAGAGCCCCATGTGACAAGGATTATCACTCTGCTCTGCCTGCTGCAGAGGACAGGATCACTTCTTTGGCTTCTCCTCTAGGTGAGATAATACCTGTAGAGGTGTAGGTGACACCCCGAATCTTCAGTTTCCCTGAGAGCACTGGTGTTGCTGCAGCTATTTTTTTTTTTCCTACTAAATTTTCCCAGCTTTACTGAGATCTGAACTCTGAGAGTTGATGATGAATGTAAGTCTGTCCTTGCTTGCCTTCCATTTTTACAGATTGCAGGCTAGGTACTCCTGAATTAGGGTATCTATTTCCAGAATAGCAACAACGGATTTCAATCTCTGATGTATTTAATGAGAAAATATAAATTAATAGTCCTTCTTCACAGAAGATCTATGCTAAATCCACGTGGGATCCTTAAGAACTGCATAGTCAAAATAATTGACTGGCTGTACAGCCGTAATAAACACGATTTAATCTAGGAATATCGAGATGGTCTAAAATTTTAAAAAAGCACAAAAATCACATGACAAAAGGGTTTAATGTGTCCTCAGCAGACCTGGCTATGCCAAATTTAATTAAAGAGTTCTATCTGTGTCAGTAAATTATTATCCAAGGTAAAATAAAAGTCATTCAATTTGTTAAAATTCAATTTTATTTAGGTGCACAATTAGTGGGTTTATCCTATTGCAAAATAATTCAGCCAAGAATCAATTTTAGCACCAACAGAGTACAACTGAGTATATAAACAGTCTTCCAATACTAACTGCATACAACTATGGACAGGATGTTTTATATAAATGGCATATTTCTCTTTCACATACACAGACAAATAGGTATTTCTGTAACCGTTTCCTAAAAATCATTAGCCGAATGCTACTGTAATACTACTAAAACTAATAACAGTATTTTCTTACAGAAATTGCTGAAGGCAGCTTCAGGAATGAGACAAGTAAAAAAAACCAAAAAACAACCCACAGCATACATAATCTTGTCTGTCTGCATCTCTGTTTTTTTAAAGGTTATGCCTTAGTTCTATGTTTGTTTTGTACCATTTTCTAGTAAAATATGGATGAACTCAGATCAAGAAAGTGGTACCAAGAACAAGTTTAAAGGAGTCTTGCAAGTAAGCTCTCTACCATCGCATTGCTGAGGCAAGGATGAAAATCATTTCCAATGCTGCCAACTATACCAGGATGCCTGCTAACCCATTGGTAGGAGAAGCCTAGTTGTGGAGGATGGGCAAGATGTGCTCGTGCATATTTTATCTAGAAGGTCTTGATAAACTCACCAAAAAGTGAATTGCAGCCTGAAAAGATAATTGCTATCATTGGGAAATTGTCACATCGCCTAAACTGAGACACCCAGTAGGTAATTAAGGTAGTAGCTGCCTAATGTGTCTGGACTGGCAAATCGGGTCACTCCTCATTTTGTCCGACTCCACTGATTACACATCCTGTATGCATGTTAGCTCCCTTTGGGAGTGAACATCCAAGAGGAAACTCAGGCACCTTGAGAGGACAGCATCTCCCAAGGTCTGCAAAAAGGGCACTTGGAAAGCAAGAAATGTGGCTGCCTCCAAAGGACACTCTTTCAACTCTGTCTCAGAAGACTTTACTCTCTAAACCTCTCTTCTTAGGGTGAGGGAAAGGCCTACCCTTCCTGTTACAAAAAGCCTTTCTCTGAAGGCTGGAAGAAAAGCCATGTCATTAATATATGTATTTTGAAGAGAGAAAACACTATGCATATGTATGTGAGTGAACACGTGTATGAACAAACGTGTGTGTTTTTAATGTTTCAGCTGCTATGCAGGAAGGCTGTAGTCAGTTCAGAGCCTGATAATGGTAAGGAATTAGCCCCTTCACATCTATTTTCCCCAGTATCTCTGCCTGCTGCCATCTGTAAAGACAATATACCTAGCAACAGCTTTAAGAGGCCAGTTCACTACAGAGTACATCAGGACCCACAGCTTTAGGAAGAAGAATGATGTTTGTAGGTATCACTTTCTCTTTCACTGTGGTTATTAGCTCCTGCAGTAGAAGGAGGGCTGGTGATAGGATTTGGGTTTATGGTAAGGATTTATTCTACTGCTCAGTTTCCTTCTGGATTCTAGAGAGACCCCAGAATTAGGCAGAAAGATGGTATCAGGGATTAGTTCCTTCTTCTCATTTTCACTGTGGTCCTCTTGCTACAGTTAAGGATACAGTTGGGATTGGAATAGGGTGAGGACAGTGACACTTTCTAGATGCCAGTCTATTCTGGAGGGCACAAAATGCTAGGAAAAGGACTGGTGGTGCTATTACCAAGGCCATAGGTTCTCTTTTCCCACAGGGAATGATCCCTTGGCTGTCAGTAGGCACAAGGGATGGGGTGGGCTTGGCTTCTGTAGTTCACTTTAACAAGGCATACATTGCTGTAGGGCTTTCAACAGTGTAAGGACAGCTGGTGTTAGCAGAGGTAAAATTATGTACTCCTTTAGGGAGGGGGGTTGTCTGCTGTCTGTCAATAACATTAGGGTTTGTGTTAGGATTACAGTAATAGCTTGGAGAATATAAAATGTCAGAAGCATAACTACTTCTTGCAATATGCAAGGCCTATAGACACAGTGAGAGGATTTGTGTTGAGAAGAGGAAATTCTCTTCAAGCTCTTTTACAACACAGATTGATACTGTGACCTATAACTGTGATCAGAGTTTGAAGGGTTTGGAAGCCTTCGTGAGTCCAGCATATTGCTGAATGCTACAGCATTTATACAGCTACAAAGAAGACAAAGACTGGCAAGGCTCCTTCCACCTTTACATGCTCTTTTACTGCAGGATTGGTCCCCTGACATCAGAGTTAGGGGTGGTGATAGGCTCTGCAAATGTCAGCCACAGGTGCCCCATATTACCACACTCTCCACTTCCCAGAGGCAGAAAGCAGCTGGTTTCTGCAACGATCCATACCCTTTCAGAGTAGGAAAAAGCATAAAGCCTAAAGCATCAATGGACAAGCCTCTTCCCACATGTGGCAAGATGAGCTGAGGAAAAGAACCACGCTGATATTGGCATGAGTGGGCAGGGACAGGGGGCATTAAGCTTTGCTCTCTTCTGCAGGGAATGATCACTTGGGGTAGCAATCATGTGAGACAATTTATATTTTTTAAGAGCCTTCTGCGTGTCATGTGGCCCACAGTCACAGTAAGAGTAGAGACCAATGCTCTCTTTTACTGTAGGGATTGCTGCCCAGGGTACAATTAAGGTAAAGATTTGAGCTGGGATTATCTTTTCCCTCTCTACAGCTTGTTTCCACTGCCTTCTGCAGTGCCTATGTGGCAGTTCATTCCTTCTGGAGTAAATCAATCATTTCCATCCCAGAGGAAATCTGAGCACGAGTGATGGGGGAACAGTGCAGACAGACACTGTGGCCACAGATGCCATCTTATTCAGCTCTTCCCTCCCAGGACAAGCCCCAGCAGTGTCCTAGAAAGCCTTGCAGCCTCCCCCCTTGTCCCAGGGGACAGATCACATGCCTGTCACGCAGACACTAACTGAGAAGTCTGTGATACAACCATCCCTGGCACTTAAAACACTTTGGATTAAAAACCCACCCACATATATAACAGCGATCTATGCGTTTCAGAGTCACAGGGGTTGCACAGCAGATCAGAGAAGACTTTGGTCAAGGAGTGTCCTGGCCATTCCATGCCAGGGGTGCAGCCCTGAGCACTGCAGACACAAGCCATATTGCGCCAAGCAATAACACGTCTCTCCATCAAGCCTTGCAGAGCCAGCAGTGGGAAAGGAATTTGAGCTGCTCAGGGAAAAGAAGCTCCAGAGGAATTCCTTCCTCTACCAACAACTAAGCCTACATCTGATGCTCAGTCAGGTGTTATAGATGTCTTTCTGTCCACAACATTTACTTCCTTCACACTGTTTCCAACTTAATTTTCTTGTCCAGGTTTAATTTTGCTGCAGGGTGATGCAAAACCATAGGGCAGTCCATGTAATGGCAGGATAACTTGATCCAATAGAAAAGAGGGAAATAATATTACTACCCCCCCAAAAAAAAAGAAGGAAAAGAAAGTGATTAAAATTTTGACCTTATATATGTAATCATTATCAAGTTAAAACAGCTCAAAACATGTCTCTGCACCAAAAAATATCTTCATTTTTACTGTAATTTCTGTGCCAAGCCTTCTGCATGCTTATCATGCATGAAACAACTCTTAACACCACTTAATCTGTAACACTGCATGACCCAGTGCTACTAACATCAGACATTTGTATAACTTCCCTCAGATAAGCAGTATCTTTTAACTTATTAGGAACATTCACACATGAGCAAGATCATAATGATGCCTTGGGGTGAAATTTCAGCCATGGGTCAGAATCTCCTACTAACTGTAGCTGCTTCAGGATTTCACCTCATACCACAGACACAAAGCCATGATGCAATAAACAATTCTGAGTCCAACAGACACAAAGAAGTTTATGATCTGTTAAGAGCAAGAAATGAGCTTACTTACCAAAGTTCATGAAGGAAGCCTGTGGCACGACCTGAACACCAGTGATGCACCTCTGACTTTTACATTTTGTGCTTCCAGCCCCCAAGCCATCTTTCCCAGACAGCTGTCTTCATCTGCATGGCAAAGAATGGATGAGTTAAGGTTTATTCTGGTTGTAGACCAGCTTAGTCATCTGTGGTGTTGGTGACACTGGTGAAGTTGTCGTTGAACACTGAGGTAGCTTTGTGCATGCAAATATGCTTGATTATGAGCACTGGTTGAAAAGGAAAAGAGTAAATTCTTACTGGTTCATTCCTGCTTAAACCAGCTATCTGGCCACCCTATAACATAAATCAACATATTCAGGAAAAGACACAATATTTACTAAGCTTTACATTCAACTGACCTTTGGATAAGAGGTAGCTCCACTCTTTTAGACTTTACACAGCTTTCTTGAATCCTGCTGGGTAGAAGAGATCATTGCAACAGTCCAGCAACAGGGGTGGCTGGGGCAAGAACCCTTCATCTCTTCATCTCCACAGGCAAATGTTGCTTAGATATGCAGAGGAGTTACATGCCTCTCACATTCAGTTGCATCCAAAATCCTTTAAAAAGGACATTGGCATCTAAGACCAGAGCCAGTCTGGAGGAAGCTTTCTGGTCACAAATGCAAGGAGCACAGATATATTTTTATTTCTCCTTTAAATACTGATTACCAGGAAGCGGAAGTGTTTTTAAATACATTGGTTCCAGTGTCCTGAGGTTTTTAATGGAAAATGAAAGTAATGAAGGTCACATATTAATATTTCATTGACCACCAGTCCAAACAGGTTGGCTGGCAAATGTTTTATGCCTTCCCACCTGCACAGAATTGCCATTGCCCTCCATTAAGGACCTGATTCCCATTATCTTCTTCCGATTGATGGGGGGAAGGGGAACATGTGTGTGCAATGCTGGAATAGGGAATGAGATTTTTGCAACCTTTCATTTAAAAAAGAAATCCTTGGGGGTCTGTGAATGGCAGGTTGTACTAGTCATCTCTCAGAGCCTTTCAGACCTAATGGCACGATGACACCAAAGCTAACCTTTCTTCACCAACCTCCTTTATGTCAAGGATTAACATTGCTGATTTCAGAAAGCAATGATTGCTTCTCCCTGGATTTAATCTGTTGTGGAAAAGGCTGGTTGGAAATCACTGTTTACTGTTTTGATTGAAGGCATCAGGGCTCTGGATATTTCTTCTTTCTTTAAAGGCATACATTAGGATGTTGCCTATCTGGAGCTCACTATGGAAAATATTCTAGTTGGGGTGGACTGCCTGCCAGGAAAGACTGATGGTTTGCTTCAGTAAAGGAAATTAAACCAAAATAAGATCTGAATTTGAAGGTCTGGCCACAGCCTGAGTTGAGATGTATTTGTGTTTCTAAAGGACTCCTAAAGAAACTTAATTTAATTCTAAAACCACAAGAAAACATTCTGTATTTGTGCTTATCTTTTCTGATTCTGTCTGAGATCAGAACAAATGACATCCACAAAATGACAGTTGGAGATTTTTGTCTTAAAGGAAAGTTGGAAAAAAATACTGTCTCTTTCCAAAATGATTGCCCTTCTGAGGCTGTTGGGTTAATTTTGCAGACATGAGAGCTGCGAGTAATCATGCTAAAATCAGACTGCCTGTTGTGAATCTACTGCTACCTCAGACACTTGTTGAGGCCTTGAAACCATACGGATAGGCACTTATCCAACTAGCAATGCTTTTCAAGAAAAGTCAAAGACCTATGTGAGTTGTAGGAGTTTGCCCAAGGTTTGTTTCACGCAGCCCTTTCACAGCACTCTCTGGGTATCTTCCCCTGCCCTTGTAGTCTTTGCTTATGTTCTTGCAACCTTTCAGTACGTCTCTATCCCTTTTCAGGAGTTCATCAGTTTGCTGTGACTCTATTCCCTCTCTCCAGCTTGCCTATATGCACTACCTAAGAGTTTTTCCTCCTGTGAACATCCCTGGGCAAAGATCCACGTGGAAAAATTCTGCTTTCTGCAACATGAACTTCTAAGGGTCATCCACACCATAAAGGGATGGATGATGGCAAGTGACAGATAGGAAACTACCTTTACATGGCTCCAGAGAATACTGTGCCACAGAGAAAATATATGCTACAAAGAGCTATATTTTCATAAGGATGCCCCCAAAATTACTGTGTACTGTGTTATGAATCTTCACAATTGGGTAGACCCTAATGTCTCCACAGATTAAACAAACAGTGCTTGAAATAAGGAGTGCAGGCAGAGGATATTTTGCCTTAACATTGTCCCATAGGTCTTCTACAAAATGTATATATATGCAATAACACTTGTGCAACAGTGCACAAGAGTATTAGCACAGGAGTTTGGTCAAGAAGTGGAAAACATTTCTCACTTGAAACTCAAAATCTCTCTCACTTGAAATTCAAAAGACTCCCTAGATCAAAAAAATGTCAGAAAAGTACATTTATTTGCCTCAGAAAACATCAGAACTGATGCTATTGTTTTTAAAAATAGACTAATAATTGCGTAGAAGGGAGAAAAAGGGGACAGTTTCTCAAACATCTTTAATACTAGAAAATGAGGGAAATAGCAGAGAATTTATCCCTGTAACTGTTAGGGAAAGAGAAGCGATGAAAAAAAAAATCCATAAAAGCTTCGGGTTTATTGTTTTTCTAACCTCATTTCCAGTACTCTTCCTATTACCTGCTCTGTTCAGAGAATCAGTCTGCTGTTCCTTAAGATGTTTTTCCCTATGTTAGTTTGCATCATATATTTTTATTAAATCAATTACCATGTAATTTACATCATATTGCTTAATTAAGAGGAAATTGTTTTGCTGAGGAGCCTGTTGGAGGATGAATGGAATCAATCAACTTTAATATAAGACTAGCCTCTTCATAAAGCCATTCATTTCCAAATTTAGTCCTTGGGAAACAATAAATGGAATGCTATTATACTGCCTAGAAAATGTGACACTATGGTACATCTTAAATGTTTATGACAAGTTCAGTGCACTAAGCTGGAACAAATTTTTTTTATAACTCAGGTAAAAAAAAAAATATATATAAAAGGACCTTTTTTAACAAGGGCTGGGATGCTAATAGGTGGCAATTCATTGTCCGCAGATGATTATGGGAAAAATGAGGCAGAAGAAAAAGTTTCCAGGCCATCACTTCTCCTGGAAGCATCAAGATTTCAAACACTAGTAGGAGTTAGAAGAATGTATTGGTGAAATAAAAATATGTTTTTCTCATTTCCCTCCACTAAGATGTCGACTCTGCCATACTTACTGCAGTAGAGCAGTCATGCTGGAAAACCGGTAATTATACTTCTACCACTCCTCAGCATTTTACAAGTACCAAGTATAATTTGTTTCTGTAGCATCATGCAACGCTAGGCACTTGTAGGTAAATGCATAGAGTGCTGCTATTGTGCTTGTTATCTGCACTCTGGGGTACCCCAATGATCACAGCTTCCAGAAGAGGCATCATGCCTAATATTGCAAATTTACAAAGTGATGGAAGAGCAGCTCCAAATCTGTTTTGGACAGAGAGCTCCTAAATCTTTGCATATGCCTCTCTTGCTTCCTCCAAAATTCTTATCTCCTCCTCTCTCCCCTTCTCTACTATACAGCCTACAGCAAAAACCTCGATGAGACCATTCCTTCTAACATTTAGAAACATGGGGGGAAAAAGGATGTTCCTCTGTTGTCTGCTTCCCACCTCCACTCTGAAAGCTTAAGAGAGAAAACAGTTTAGATTACTAGTTTGGCTCCACACCCCTGTGTATGAATTTTCTTGGTGCTGTTGGAAATGAAACTCATGATAAATAGCACAACACTATGACCCTCTTTTTCTCAAGGCAAAGGAGAGTGAAACCACACATGGCTAAAGGTAGCCATGGTGCAAACAGTGTGGGCAGGAATTCAGGTCCCTGCAAACAATAGCAACTGGTGTTGAACCTGAGGCTAGGACAGTGCCTCAGGAGCAGCTTTTCTCATCTTCCTTCACACCATAGTTTTGTCTCAGTGGTTTTACCTACCCTGTAAAAAATTTCCCATAGGTTGCTTCTCTTCTTCTCTTTCTTCTTCTTTTCTGCCCTTTTTCACCTTCAAGGTATTTATTTGCTGGGATAGTGAGAATGTTTGTTTGTTGTCATAGAAAACAAGAATTTTTTTTTTGCTTAATGAAAAATAGCAATTGGTCTTCATTTTGAAGGCAATAAAAAGAAAGAGGAAAAGTGAAGCCTCAGTAGCCACTAATACCTCATAACCACTTTTTTACTTTGATAAATTAGCTTCAACAGGCACTTGACTAAAACAGCCTGCAATCTGATTTTGTAGTTTCTGCCTGGTACCTTAAGTAAGCACTGACATCAGAACAAAGTAAAGGCTACACTGAAAACAGACACTCCTGAATTACGCTCAGCTGCGTACCAATAGAAACAGCACATCATAAGTAATGTTGAGTTTGGTTTAACTTCCAGTTTCTTTGATGATGTTAACTCTCTGGGGCGTTATTGCTGAGAAGGAGAGTTTCCTGATTTTGTACCATTTATATCTCAGTATACTATTTTTTTTAATTTTGGAAAGACAAAATGGGAGTACTCAAGAATTTTCCTGGCCTTAACTAAACACCTTGATTTCCGTATCTTGATCAGTTCTGGACACATTTTAAAATGTTTATTAATCATAAAGGAGAGGTTACATTTATCAAAGTCCCTATAGGCACTGTATAAATCCATACTAATTATGTTTGCTTGCATTTCCTGAGAAGAAAAAGAAATAAGTAAATTAGTTTCCCATCACATCTGTCTCTCTCCTTGCCTGAGATGAAAAGGAGACATGACGGTTGAAAAGAAACTCCAGGACAAAGTGTAGTGTCAGCCTGTGTACAGTTTTTTTAGGAAGTTTGTAAGTACTGCCACACAGGCTTTGTGCTCTGGCACGAAAGAGCATAGCAATGATAGCACTTCTAATATCCAGCAAAGGGTTGCCTTTTAAAAGCTTGAAGTTTCCCTACCATCTAGCTGGGAGATGCTGGAGTCAACAATAATTTGATATGATTAAGTCATATGGGAGAAATGGTGTTTCTCACCACCAGAGAATTTAGGCATGAGAATTTAGCTGATGAAAAGAACCAGACTGTGGGTTTTAGAAAACAAAAGGAAGAAAATAACTTTTCACATAGGATAAGGTTCACCCATGGATCTCATTGCCATGGCTGCTAGCAGGGTAAGCGGGTTCAGACAGGGACTAGACAAACTCACATGAAAATGAATCTATGAGTGGCTCCAGGCACAAGGAGCAGGGAAGAAAACCATTGTGTGCTGGTCGATGGAGTCAGCCTTAGGCACTCCTGGATGAGATGTTGTGTATGCAATATCGCATGACGGCAATTGCTTGCCTTTCTGTTGTGAGAGAGACACATACACAGAATATGGAGAGTCGGGTAGATGCTGCAAACATTACATTAGCTCTGAGTTTCTGGGTTTCCTAGCTTGGGGGGATTGCTTTTGGCTGATCTGTGTCTGTAGATAATATTCCTCAAGCCAGTGCTTCAGCTGGGAAGGGTAGTCACTTCCCCAGTTGACCTGCCAGGTGTTGTCTGACAAGATATATGAGGTGGTGAAATGTTCTCTTTTAAACCCTTGTAATGATCCTGCAGTGAAGCCAGATTCCACATTTTTGATGAGTGTGCTCTGCCTGGTGATGGATGAATTCAGAGGGAAAGCAAAGGCTTTTCCCTCTGGGGAAATATCCGAGTGAGCTGTTGGAGCATACCATGATATACTGAACCCAGAGCCAGTCTGCCCTAATCTAATGCTGCACTGAGTCACGGGCAGCTGCTCCTCCCTCTTCCCATAGCAAGTACGTATATTTTTAATGTCCTTTTTTCTTTACAACAAGTATCTAGGCAGGGAAAAGCAGGAGAAAGGAAGGGAAGAAGAGGAGGAAACCCCCTCCCAATTCTGGGGGACCCTGAAGTCACTTGTGTGAAAGGGGAAAAATGTCAGTGAGGCTGTCAGGTCACTTACAGGCACCAAAACAGCATGAGGAAGCATCTATCCAATGCCTCCAGTGAAAACGGGCAATGTTAAGTAGGTTTTAGTTTGCTTATGGGTGACAGAGGAGGAGATGAAGCCAAGAAGGGCTCTTGCATCACTCAGGGCAGCAGCAACTGGGTTATGTGGGAAAATTTCCTAACTTTCACCTCAGATGTGGAAATTCCTTCCCCTTGCCAATACCATGTCAACAATTTTCTAAAGGGTTTGAGCCATCTTCCCCACTTCCTTTAAGCTGCACTGGATAAGCAAGGCACTAATTTGGACACCCATCCTAAATCTGAAATACTGGATGAAGAAAATTTTGAAGAGTCAGATTTTGGGTTAGCTACAGTCATTGCCTACTGTCATTAAATGCTGGAAAGCTGTGTGTTAGTGGCCAGCAATTGTCTGGGTATTGGTCCTGTGAAACTGTTGCTCAAAACAGAGCAGGCTTTGCAAAGGCTAAAGATACAACACCTTGGTCTCATCTAAGTTATCTATTTATCTAGATAATAAATAACGTTCCCAGCTCTCCCAGCCTCTCCTCACACAAGATGTTCCAGTCTTCTTTGTGGTCCTTTGGTGGACTCTTTCCAGACGCTCCATGTCTCTTGTACTGGTGAGCCCAGGACTGGACACAGCACTCCAGGTGTGGCCTCACCAGTGCTGAGCAGCGGGGAAGGAGCATCTCCCTCAACTTTCTGGAAACACTCCTCCTAATGCAGCCCAGGACACTGTTAGTTGAAGCTCTTGCCTTTCCTTTGGCACACCCTTCTCAGCCCTATACCGGCTGTAGCTCTGAGGGGATAGGATTTATTCAGACTTAAGAAGAAAAGGCAGAAAGGGAACTTTATTGCTGTCTGCAGCTCCCTGGAGGGAGGGTCTAGAGAAGATGGAAGCAGGCTCCTCCCAGAGGTGCACAGTGACAGGACAAGAGGCTGCAAGACACAAGCTGGGGCTTGGAAAATTCCAGATAGTTCTTAAGGGAAAAGCATCACAATAAGCTTCATCAAACACTGGAAGGTGCCCAGAGACATTGCAGGATCTTAATTCTCAGAGATATTAAAAACTCAGCTTGCTGAAGCCCTGAGTAGCCTGACCTAACTTCAAAGCTAACTGTGCTGTGAGAAGGGAGGCAGGGTCAAATGACCACCAGAGATCCCTTCCTACTTGAGTATGATTATGCTATTACGTACCTCAGCCTTTGTAAATTCAGAACCTAATCAGATTACCTAGATGAGACCAAGGCGTTGTATCTTTAGCCTTTGCAAAGCCTGCTCTGTTTTGAAGAAGTTTCACAGGACCAATACCCAGACAATTGCTGGCCGCTAACACACAGTTTTCCAGCACTTAATGACAGTAGGAAATGTTTGTATCTGACCCAAAATCTGACTCTTCAAAATTTTCTTCATCCAGTTTTTCAGACCTAGGACAGGTGTCCAAATCTGTGCCTTGCTTATCCTGTGAAGCCTAAAGGAAGTGGGGAAGATAGTTCAAACCCTTTAGAAAAAGACAGTAGAGCCAGGCACTTTTCAGTGGTGCCCAGGGACAGGACCAGAGGCAGTGGCACAAATTGAAACATGGGAGGTTCTCTCTGAACATCAAGAAACTCTACTGTGAGGGTGACCAAGCACTGTCACAGGTTAACAAGGGAGGCTGTGGAGTCTCCATCCTTGGAGATATTCAGAAGCTGTCTGGACATGGTCCTGGACAACCAGCTATATGTGGCCCTGATGCAGCAGGTGGGTTGGACTAGATGACCTACAGACATTCCTTCCCACCTCGACTATTGTGTGATTTTATTAACTCCCTCTGAGAAAGCTGAGGCTCTCGGTGAAGCAGAGTTTTCAGCCTGTCAGGGTGCGGCAAGAGCAGGACTGCTCCCTAAGAGACAGGAGAAGTTAAAGCCCAGAGCTACAGTTATACAGGGGCTGGCAGGAGGACACAAGAGGAGAATGAAAGGTGGAAAAAGCACACTCTGCTGAGGAATGCTTAGTCCGTGGGAGGGCTGGGATGTTGTTTTTAGGGCTCAAACTAGAGTGAAGGCCAATATAAAGGAAAAGCGAAAGCCTCCAGCCCCACTGGACATGTGTCAGTGGGTCTGAAAAAAGCTGCCCAAGGAAATAGAAATCTGATAGCAGAATTAATCTCCGAGGAATACTGAGTATCTGGAGAATGGGCACGCTGTCTTACAGGTGAGTCAGTGGCTAGAGCTGAGAAGTCAGTGGTTGGGTTTGAGAGAGAGGAGGAAAAAGCTCAGAGCTACATCTGGTGTGGGGCTGTGCAGGGGCTGCCACAGGGACCTGACTGTGGCAAAAATAATAATAATCTCTGAGGACCTTTTAGTGGTTGAGAGGATGGAGTGCCTACTAGTGGCTGAGAGGATGAGGCCCAGAATAGGGTTAGCATTATTGTTGGAGTTGAGAGAAAGTAAAGATTTACTTTGAGAGGGGTTGGAAAATTATGCCCCAAGTAAAACAGGGTACTGAGGCTAGATGCCTATTCTCATTGAATTTACACTGTGATTTACCACTGCCTTTTTTTTTTTTTTCTGTATGCATGAGGCCCTAGTCAATGCAATTTTGCTTGAGATTTCTTACCAAAAATCTAGAATACTACTGCTTCTACTCTCCAGGTAAAATTCACCTTCTCAGCCACCTGCTGCTGCAAGGAGGGTGGCATCCTGATGACACTGGGACCTTTCCACCTTCCTAGTCTGTGCATTAGGCTCCCAGCTGCTCTGTTTGACATACAGAATAAAAAGAAAACAACATAAAGGAATCAAAACACTTTAAAACATCCCCTTAGGGCAGTGGTAGAGCATTTATGCAATAATGTCTTAAGTCAGAACAAAACATTAAAATAAATATTACGGGTGGGAACTGAAGGCTCAAACCATGTTTTTCTCCTGGCACGTACAGTGACTGCTGCTGTCACCAGCCGTGTGCCTGGGGGAACACAGGTCCCTGACACGC
This sequence comes from Athene cunicularia, assembly GCF_003259725.1. Taxonomy (NCBI): domain Eukaryota; kingdom Metazoa; phylum Chordata; class Aves; order Strigiformes; family Strigidae; genus Athene; species Athene cunicularia. The sequence goes on from NW_020799095.1 coordinate 61,551,958, forward strand.
TGAAACAGAGAGGCCTCAGCAACAAGGGACTGAAGCATCAGTGGCCTGCAGGTGAAAGATAATTTTAAGAGGTTTCATAGAATTATAGGCCAATATTTTACACTGTGGATCCCTCTGTTGAGCACCTGAATTCAAATCAGGTGCTAGATCCTGCAAGCTTGCACACAAGAGCAGTTTTGTGCAGGCGAGCAGGCTCACCAAAACTCAGCAGGAATGCCCTCGGGTGTCTGGGACCAGATGACCCTTGCGGCAGGGATGTGGTGACATGAGATGTTAGTGGCCCTCGTGTGTTTGTTAGTGATCCAAGGGCTCCTTGCCACTTCCCAGAGGTGGCTGTGCATGCGAGGTTGGAGGTCTGGGTGTTTTCTTGTAACTTGGACCATTTCACAGAATAACAGAATCAACTAGGTTGGAAAGGACTTTGAAGATCATCTAGTCCAACCATTAACCTAGCACTGACAGTTCCTACTACATATCCCTAAACGCTACGTTGACCCGACTCTTAAACATTCACATTTCAGTGACTGGGTTTCCAGTCTGGCTGGAGAGAAGTGCTGGGGCACTGGGAACTGCAGCACAGGTGCCAGCAGGAAGGAAATATCCTGAGCTGCTTTTTCCTCCAGGTAAATCTGTCATGTCACTACGATCTGAGCCCTGGCCTCTTCTCCTGGGGGTTCTTTTTCCTTACCTCACCCTCTTCTGCTTCTTGTTCAAGCGATTTGGGTGCCATCCAGAGACCAGGGACAATACAGCAACTTCCTAGGGAATTTAATCCTAATGACTCCTAAACCACCTGGATGGGGAAAATCTACATATAGTATCAATAATTAGTACAGATTAGCTCGATACTTGTCACACTGACTGCGAACTACAGCACACTGTCAGGTAGATGTACATCACTAACTAGCTTATTGCCTCGGGATGGAAACAGGAGTGATGTCTAAGCAGAGAACTGCATTTCTGTGGGAGATCCTCTAGCTTTCAGTGGACAACCTGTGTTGCAGAGCCGCTGCATTTGGCTATCTCTGCTCCCAGAGATGACAGTGGCATGCAGCTCCTAGTTCATCTAACAAAACTCATCTGGGAGGTTCCTTCCTATCTGAGATGGCCTTGGTGAAAGTTGGCTCCAGATTAGGATTTTTCTAAATGTGTAAATCACAGGAGAGCAAATGTCTGACTACTGTTTGATAGGACCAGTGGCCCTTTGAGGGCTGTTTCAGAGTCCCACCCTCTCCCTCATGTTTCTTCCAGCTCCCTTGTGTTGGATCCAGTGATTCTGCAATTGCACTGGGATAACACCACTGGAAAATGAATCTTGTCAGGGGCATGGGGGGAGTTGTTTTCAATCACTTCATCTCATTAGCAGTTGCATCATGGTTCAGTTCATTCAAGGGAGTTGGCAGAAAAACAGCAGTGGGCCAAGGGGGAAGGAGGAGGGCACAGTCGTCCTTTCCACAGCAGTTAGCAACTTGGTCAGATTAAATATGCTAGCAAACAGGAGACACTAATTCTCCTAAAATTTTCTGAAAATCCTAACCACTCTTTTATTAGTGTTTCTTTTAACTGATCCCCCATTCTTTTCAGGTCAAATTCCTACTTACAACAGTCAAATGGTGATTCAGAGAAGGGTAAGTAAAAAGTTGCCTTGAGACCCCATAGGAAGTTTTTATGGATCTGGACTAGGAGGCTGTGTTTTGAGAAACCTGAGGGAAGCCAAGCTGTCACTAATGTCAATCTTTTCAAGGTTGCGTTTTACATAATTTTAATTAACTTCTATTGAGTGTTGATGTTCATCTTCCAAATGGAAATATGTTCATTAGCACGCTTATAAATACCTCTGCTATACCGTCACTGGAGGCTGTTAAATGGGGAGGACCCTGAGTTCAAGCTCTAAGTGGGACTGTCAGGGGGAATTCTACCAGTGGGTGGGTGCCTGCCTGGCTTCTCCAAACTTTTCTCAATTACCTGTGCCTGGGCTAAAGCATGGCAGTGCATCTCTAAGGAGAACTGTTTCTCAATTAGAATTATAAACCCTGTAGAGGATGACTTTTTTTTATTTTTTTTTCCTAAACAGTGGGTTCATACTGCACTGGGAAAAATAAGATTTAAAATTCAGCCTTGTTATTAGAGCAAGCTTTAAAATAAATAGTATTAGTTTACTTGGTCTGTTATCAAACTGAGCAGTCACAGAACAGGGTGAAAAAGCCAAGTTGGTGGGAAGAAGCAGGTTTCACTGCAGCATCTCCCAGGGCTGGTGTCTTCCAGCCTTCTGCATGACCTATGTGAAAGTGTGCCATGAATATGCAGTTTCTCACACTGAAGCCACAGAGTAAGAGGTCAGAGGGAGATTTATTTTGGAAGGTGACTTAAAGATGGGAAAGTTGCTGGTGACTGTATTGGCCCCGTTATGACAAGCTGTGCCCTCACAGGCATTTAAAAACATCCATCTTGCTCCTCTACTCTGCTCTGGTGAGACCCCACCTGGAGTACCCCAGCTCTGGAGTCCTCAACACAAGAAATCCATGGAGTGGGTCCACAGGGCCACAAAAATTATCAGAGGGCTGGAACATCTCTCCTATAAAGAAAGGCAGAGAGAGTTGGGGTTTTACAGCCTGGAGAAGAGAAGGATCTGGAGAGAACTTATGGTGGCCTTTCAGTACTTAAAGGGGGCTTGTAAGAAAGATGGGCACAAACTCTAGCAGGGCCTGTTGTGAGAAGACAAGAGTAATGGCTTTAAACTAAAAGAGGGTAGATTTAGACTAGATATAAGGAAGAAATTTTTTACAGTGAGTGTGGTGAAACACTGGAGCAGGTTGCCCAGAGAGGTGATAGATGCCCCCTCCCTGGAAACATTCAAGGTCAGGTTGGGCGGTTCTCTGAGCAATCTGATCTAGTTGAAGATGGGACTGGCTCATTGAAGAGGGGTTGGACTAGATGTCTTTTAAAAGTCCATTCTAAGCTAAACTATTATATGATTATATGATCTTCTAAATTTCAGAGAAGTGGTGTGCAGTTTTCATCACAGAGGCCACAGAAAACAGATTGGGCATGAGCCGCAGGCAAAAAGATGTTTGAGGACCTTCTCCCCAAAGCTCACTGCAGGGTGATCCAGTGATCACCAGGGTTTGGGGTAGATTTCAATGTACAAGGTGCCTGCCAACATCCTCCACCACTAATTGCTCTCTGCTATTCTTCCACAACCCCTGGTGTTTCACGCACCTGGTCTTCAAAAGAGAAGGGACAACTGGCCTGTGGCAGCAGGAGAGCCAGGGCTGGGGAGACCTCTTGGACTCTCAGATGTGAAGGAACAACATGAGTGAGATTTTGTCCAATAAGGTTGGGGTTGAAAGCACTGAGCTGTGACCAGGCTCTCCAGCAGGGTTAAGCCTGGAGCTGCTGGCTGAGCTGCACTGGTGAAGGATGACAGGGAGTGCAGGGACTCAGTGGGCTTCCCCAGACTTGCACCAGGGATGCAGCATAGTCTTGGCTCATGCCTCTTCTCAAGGATGGCTGGCACGATTTATCTGGGGCCAAGCACCAGGACAGGAATCTAGGTAAACTGGATTATCGATTATCTGAAATGGTAAAGTCATGCCATGCAGAAGTTCCCATCAAAAGCAGCTTCAGGAGAATATAATGCAATTTCATTTTCCATTGAACTACTGGTGAGTATTAACCTCCAAGTTTGCCACGTACATCTGAGGTGAAAAAATAGGAAGTTTCCTGAGAGCCAGAATTTCCTCAAAGCCCCAAAGACAGAACAAAAATGACTGACGTTTTCTCATACTCTCTGTCATGCATTTGACAAAAGCAGCATAATGCAACCACCTTTACCTGGTATCGGGAGAGAAGGAATAGCCTGTCTAATAAGAAAATAAAGAAAAATTGAAGGACTTACAAAGGACATTGGTGAATCCCGAAAATGAGAGTGTTCATTATCAGTGCATCAAGATGCTGTTGAGACACACATCCTTGAAGGGGGCACTTTATGAATGCTGTTGGGAATGATGAAATTCGGAGCTCTAGCTCACCCTGATTTAAAAATACCTTTCAAGAGTTTGGGGAGGCTGTGTCTTTCTTTTTGTTTTGATTTTCAAGAAGAGACCAATGAAATTATGAATCAAGAGTTGCAAGGCTTACCTTGATTAAGTAATATCAAGTGGTTGTGTGACCTGATACTCTTAGCTGATGTTTTCAGTTCCCTCAGCAATGACAGCTCCAAAGCCCCAGAAAATTCATATCTCCTCTAACTGTGTGAAATAATCTGAAGGAACTTTGAAGTGACTGAAAAAGTCTAATTCAGGCATGAACAAAAAAATATGCTACACTCTCTCTGTGCTTTTGTGGAAGGATCATATCACCTAAAGATACTTCTTGAAACCTGATTTTGCCATCCACGTGTTACTTTTGTCCATTGTATGATACTGCCTGAACAAAATTGTGAGAACCCCCTATCCCAGCATGAACTAGTCACCTGCTTGCTTTCAAAGGAAAATTCCAACATCTATCACTAACTGCTTCATACTACCCTAAATTAAATTAAATTAAAATAAAATTGTTAATCCAGGCTGCATACTTGTATAGACCTACCAAAATTATCAGATTTAAAAATTTTACCTGCAGAAACAAAGTTGGTTTTATTTTATATCTGAGCAAATCCTACTGGACTCAATTCCTAAACCTGCCCCAGTTGAGATCAGTGGGAGTTTTTCTGTGTTGTTTCAAGAGTCTTTAATTACTCTTCCATTCCATAGGACTTCCCTGTAAGCACAAGGAGGTTAATTACTTCCTGAGTAGTATCTGCTTCATATTATTATTAATTATTTAGCAATTAATTATGAGGCATTGCCTCTCAGGAGTGTGTGTGAGCTATAATAGGCACCAATAAAGACAGCCTCTGCCCCAAGGAATTTTCAATCTCTTCTTTTTAGTTGTATGACCAACAAGATGTAGCTTCATTTACACAGTTGCTTGTCCAAAACAAATGGAAAAAACAGCAATCTGTCTAAGACTGAGGGACCAGAGGTTTACAGGATGGGTAACATATGGGCGTTTTACACCTAGGTGACACGTTCACACCCCAGAGATGGGGAGCAGCTACAAATATTCAACCTCAGATGGCTGTTCTCTGACAAAGACACACCTGGAATTTGTTCACAAAATCTGCCTCCTCAGGTGGCTGCCCAGAAGGGAATGCCCACCCGGCACAAGTGGAATTGAACACAGGGACCTCTCCAGACTGAGACCAAAAGAAAATTGCTGTCCGTCCTACATCCCTGCTACAGTTCTGGATGTGAGCTCAGACTGCTGAAAGGCTGTTAAAAATATATCATTCTGAGGAGATGACAGAAATAGCTTCCAACTATTCTTCAGCTGCTGCCGTTCTGTGCTGCAGTCACACGGGCAGCTTCCGAGCAGGGGCTCTGCTCCGCCGCCTACTAACGCCTCTGCGTTGCCTGCACCCTGATAAAAGCAGAGGGTAAGCAGTGTTCCTGCTATCAGGCTGTACCCTGAATCACAGAGAAGAGGCATCCCAAGGGCTCTTCTTCTGCCTCTGAAACTGGTAGTGGGGAGAGGGGAGTTCAGATGTATCAGAGCAAGACAGTATGCAGCAGACTGTCAGACTTGACACCAGCTAGGGATTTCACTGTTTAAATCCTAACTTCAGCTTCAATCTGTGCAGCAACAGGCTGAGAAGGAAGCAGCAGGCAGCTTTTTCCAATACTTCCAAAGTCCAGGTACCCAGCTGTTACACCCACTTGCTGGTCTTCCCTATTTTTTTTTTTTTTCTGTGCAGCAGACAGGCAATTGAAAACAGCATCACAGCTTAAAAGCTTCTGTGTAAAAACAAATCTGCTCTTCTGCACCATTAGGGATTCACTAAATCATAGTCACACCATCATGAGTGTGATGCCCTTTTAGAGGGTCTAGCGATGCTACTCCCAGGTTCAGTGAGCCTGTGAAGCAGAGACTTTTCCTTGTCACCACGACGTATGCAAAGCAGCCAGCAGCCTCCTGTGCAAACCCGAGGCTGCCCTACTTTCTGCGAATGGCTGCCCCTCAACCATCTTCACCAGACAGTCTGATTATATTTCTCATACTGCAACACAGCTGTTCATAACTTGTCATCTGCACCAAGAACACTGGCCAAGTATTCCAGCTGTATAATAGCTTTTTATTGTTGATTGAAGAGTCTCAGTACAAATTGCTTTCCCTTATATCCCTAGAAATTACACAAACATTGCACAAGGCAGAGAGTGATGCATTTCGAACCACCTCTTCGAAGTGCCACAGCAATGTTTTAACGAGGGTTGTCTTCCTCCAAATGCTTAGCATCTCCAGAGCCACTTTTGCTGAGAAGATACATGAGAGATGCTGTTGATGCATCATTGCTGGGCACACACTTGGATTTGGAGGATCCTGCTCTCCAGGAATCCTGCTCTGGTTGGGAATCCATGACAAAAGGCAAGTTATTTTATGATGACTTGATGTCTTTAATTCTAAAATCAGCAATGCTGAGTACAAGGAGATTGGTGGGAAAAATGGAAAAACCTGGAAAACCAGCAATAGAAGAAATGGATGCTTTTGTAAGGGGTAGGAATTAATTAGTCATTGTCCCTCCCAGGATAAGGAGCAGGGGACATTAAGCAAAGCTGGCATGTTCAAAACAAACATGAGGGAATAGTTTTCACCAAGTGCCTAACAAGGCTGTGGAACTCCTTGACATGGGATGCTCTGGATGTTAGTTTTTACATTGCTCAGAAAGGACTGGATGACTTCTTGTAAGAAAAATCTGTTGAGGACTGTTACATGCAAAGACAATACATCTGACCTAGGAAATATCTGACCTGCAATTTGTTGGAGCCTGGGGTGATATCCCTGTATGTTTTCCTGTTCATCCACTATTTCCATATTATCCTCTGTTGGCCACTGTCAGGAATGTGATACCAGACTAGATGCACCTTTCTTTTAGTCCTGAAAGGAAATAGCTTTTGTTGTTAATGTGGATAAATCTAGTGAACGTATTTAAAAAAAAAAAAAAAAAGCATAAAAAAAAAAGCATAACTCTTAGCTCACCTAAGTCTATAGTGTTTACAATGATGATAGGATCCAATGTGCATTTCTTCTTACAAACTATAGCCACCAAGAAATAAAGTACAGTTGCTGGAGCTGGCTCTGACACAATTTGCTGAACTCCTGGCAGGTCATACTGCCAGCAATGTGATTATGTCCATCACCAGGGACTGATTTCCTCAGCTCTAAGATGAGTTTTCTTTGCAGTTCTGCTCTATGAAAGTGGTACTGTGGAAATACAGGAGCTTGCCCAGAAACATCTGCAATGCAACTGGCCTGAACTTTTCCTAGAAATCCTCTTGGGATTGAAATACTTCATAGCGACATGCCAGAATGCTGCTTGGGCACAGCCATCAAAGATTTTTTGATAATGATATTTTATATAGTTAGCAAGGGTTCTGCAAAATGTCTTGCTGCACATTTTTTTTTGTTGGCAATCCAAGCTGGGATGGAGGAAATCAAGATCTGTTCCACTTCACTCTTCTTCAGTAGCTTTACCACCACTGAAAGCTGAAGGCTTATTTCTCTAGCCAGGATAAGACAAGAGTATATCCAGCACACTAATGATTAAGACTTTGTGTATCCTACCACCTACCCTGTTTGAGCAAGCCAAAAAGCACACATTTATTGCAAATTTTTAGACTTCTTTCCTGAAGAAACTAGGTCTACTACTAAGCTCTCTGATCATATGTCTGTGTTTCTGTCACAGCCAGTCCCTTCCACAATCACTTTTGAAGCCATTGTCCAGTTGACAGAATGGGAAAGATAAAAAAAATCTGAAGTTCCTATATAATTAACAGATAAAAGTAACCGAGTAGTGAAAACAAGCATTATTAATCATGTCACTAATTGGCAGCAGTGCCAATTCAGCCCTTACTAGACAGCAGAGTTCAATCTCTAGAGAAGTTCTTAGGAAACTACATCTCATCGCTTCTGCTGCTTATGGACATACTTTTTATGACTTAAAGATGGTGCATCTTGCTGCCTGCAATCCAAATGGAAAAGACCCCACCAGGCCTTGATTAATATTCCCCACTGATGAAATATGATGAAATGAGAAAGTAGCAGAAAGGCTAGGTCAGGGAATAAGCAAGGAGAGGGATTCTCATTGCTGTACAGAAAGCAGAAAATGATTTTGCCCTGAAAAGCATAATAATGTCCTAAGTGAAACACTGGAGGACATCTAATAAGAAACAAATCCGAGAGAGTGGTAGTGATTGAAAAAGGTCATTTAACCAGGGCAGAGTAGGACAATTGGGATAAGATAATTAACAATAACTCTACCAATTTTATTTAAAGCCTAGAGTAACCTGTGCTAATCAGTGTTGCTGAGACATGCACATGTTGTATATGATCTGCTCTGCTTTTTGAGAGTTTATCTGGGGCATGACATGTGCCAGAGACTCTGATGATTTGGCTCTGATACAGTCATGACATAAGACCTCCTCTCTACCCTCTATTAGTGCTTACCTCTGCAAGTCCTGCACATTTGCCTTTCCAACTGGTGGGCCCCTGTTCAGCAGCAATGGGGGTAGTAGTAGTTGCTTGACCACTGGTGGGTGACAGAAGAAATGAAGCTTCCATCACCCACAGTGCTATTTCTTGCCCCTCTCTCTGTGGAACAGGTGTCTGGCAAAATAAAGAGGCCATCAGTCATGTGAAGCTTGACAAAGGAAAATTGCTTGAGAATACTGACATTTTGCTCCTGGTTTTGCACCTTCTCAGGCAGGGGGACTCACTGTAACCGCCCCAGGTTAAGACTTCTCCCCGGTGGTACACATCACCCCAGCAATGCTGTCCTCCTCCAGGTGCAGACAAGAGGTATCCCTCTTCTATTCCTACAGGACGTTCAGTACAAGTATAATGGCAATACAAGTATAATCCCCTCTTCTGTGGCTTCAGTGTCAATTTTTCAGATTTTCTAAAGTCTATGCCTTACAATGTGCTCTCATTTACCTGCAGTTTTCAAAATAGTTAATTCAACTAACAGGTTTAGGTGTTACCCCACTTCACTCCTGTGAGACAGCTTTTTTTTACAATAAAATTTCTTCTTCCTCAGGCCAGTGGTAGTGAGATAAGGACTCAACAAAACTGTCCAGCATTCACCCACGAGCTATAATACCCTCACCACTTAAAGGGTACACAAGGTCTTCCCCTTGTTTTAACTCCCCTATAAATATAAAAGATAAACTTCTCCATGATAAAAATAGGCACATTTTGGCTGCACCATGTCTAGTTTTACACTGGATGAATCCCTTGAACAGGGATGATCAAATTTTTATTACACCGCTGGGAGACATGAACCAAAGTGTTTCACCCTGTATACCTCAACACAGCAAATTTGAGCACCTTTTTCCCCTCATTTATGCAGTATGGTGCAGTCCAGAGACCCCTTCACTAGTGTCCTTTGGAGCCAGCCACAGCTCCAAGCCTCAGTTAATAAGGTTTGCCTCTCAAATGAGCTAGTTCAGTTTTGGCTGCCACAAGCACACAATTTTCAGTTCCTGAGGTACCTTAAGAGGTTTTGCCCCTCACTTTTCTGTCTCCAGGGTCTTTGCTGAGTGTACAAGGTGTCCCTAGCACTTTAGAGACACCACATATTTATGACTGGATGTTTCAGTGATTAAGTCATCCAGCTGTGAGGGAGGAAAATGAAGCCAAAACTTGAAGGAATGCTTGGACAGACAGAACACATGGATGAGAGGAGGAAAGTGTACATCCAGGGCCGTTGACCCCATGGAATAGAATTGATAATCAGGGCTGAAATAATGGAAAAAAATATTTTGTAAGTTAGCCAATTGAATCTTTTGAAAAGGTGTTGTTGCCACAGGAAAAAAGAAGACTTCAGGTGCAGGTGAACCTATTTGCAAAGAATCCATGAGTCCTAAAGCTCAGTCAAGCTTAGAATGGGTGTCATGAAGCCATCAGGGAGTCTTCTCAAACAAAAATGCATCTCTCTGCTTTCCCTAGTTCCCTGTGTTTCTGGACACACATTTATTCCCTTTAGCTGACAAGTATCTTCTTATAACCTCTTGTCACATTTGTATTTTCAGTCCTCTCCTGACTTTAGTGTTTAGTCCACATCCCCTATCTGCTTCAGGAAAAACTTTATTTCCATAATCCCTGGAAGTACCTCTTTATGATGAAATCAGACCCTCTGCACAGAAGATGGTGTGCAGCTACATCTGTGTAGCTGCATTTTTAGTCCCAAGCTTTGACTGGTTGGCATAAAGTCATTTGTAAAAGGACAATAACAAGCATGATGAATTCTAATGCTCTGTGTGTCATGGTGCTTAGAAAGCTCATAGATAACTGCATCACCAATATTTCACAAAGCTGCAGCAACTCAACTCTCTTTAAAAAAAAAATAACCTCACAAAAACAACACTTTATCATAATATTCGTGGACAGGTACCAAAAAAATCAATGGTTGAGGATCTACATCTATCACAGCTTGCAGAAAACCCTCTGCTAATATCAGGTCAAGGGAAGCTGCTCTAATTGTCTGGATTCTTATGTCAGCTCATATTCACCTGACACCACTCACTGGCATTAAAATAGATTTTCAGCCCCCTGCTTCATGCATCATAGGCAGCACAGAAAATAAATCAGCTCTTTTAGAGATAGTGTTCATGACGATGAAGCTGGTGCCACAGAGAGGTTCCCTCATTAGCTGTCTCCCTTGCACTTATTGCATTTCAAGTCCTTCGGGGATCATTGAGATCCCAGAAGGACCAAAGCACCCTGGAGGTTGGGCAGGCCCTGGTAACATGCCTCAATATCACTGACACCTTGACATTAATTCTTTCCTTTCCAGTCTGGGAAGGTAGCATGTCCTGCAAGGTTTATTAAGATATTAAGATACTGAACTGTGCTGTAACTTCCAACAGATGTAAGTCAAGCTCAGCACAAGAAAGTCACCAAGCATCACAGAAAAACAAGGGTTAAATAAGAACTTGTTATAAAGACGTTATTGTAAGTAAAGCTTAATAACAATTATATAGTAATAAAAACATTATTAATAACAACAATAATTTAGTAATCACAATAAGCACATATAAAAACCAATGAAAATGGTATAAGAGAGAATGCTTAGTGGTCCTCTATCTGTGACAAGTAGTGCCTGCTAAGTACAACAGCTCGTGGAAAGGGAAAGCCTCCTGTACTCCAGAAGTAATCATACCTCAGGCACATAAAGCATCTGATATTTAGTGGGTGCTGGGAATAATTTCTGCCAGTAAAATGCAGACCATAAATCCAAATGGAAAGGGACAGACCTTGGAAGAGGAGCAAATTTGTAGCTGGTGGCAGCAGCTTTACCCTGCTGTGATGATGCATTCACTAGCCTAGTTCCTACTGAAGGTTGTGAGGTAGTTCAGCCTTGCTCTTGTCACACTAAAGGGGGATTCACGTGGTAATGACAGGGTGAACACAAGAGGAGCCACCCCATGTTAGATCAGACATTCATCTACCCAAGTCTTCCCCAGAGACCAAAACCAAATGCTGGGAAGGAGCATAAAAATGAGTCAAGCATAGTGTGATACTACCTCAGATATTTTCTAAGCCTTCAGTTACTTGCAGCTGAGGGACTTCTTAAACCCGAGGCAAAGCCTTGTATGTAATAACTCTCAATGAATTTCTCTTCTGTGAACATGCGTCATGATCCCTTGAGCTCACAGAAACTTCCAGCACCTGCACCCTCCCGTGACAAGGAGTTCCCACAGCCTGACTCTGTGTGGTGTGAAGAACTACCTCCTTCTCTGGGCTTTCAGCCTGCCACATGCTAGCTTATGTGTAGAGCCTGTAGTAGGAAGGAAAGAATGAGGAACTGTCTGAAATGGTTGCATCTTTCCCCTCTACACCATTTTGGCTCCAGTAAGCCTCCACTCTACCCCTGTTCAGTCTTGGAGACTGAAGACCCCCCAGTCTATTTATTTGCTCCCGTTGAGGAAGCTGGTTCATTTCTCTGACCATCCTCGCCATTTGTCCCTGCTGTAGTGGCCAGTCCTCAGTGTCCAAAGCAAGGACATGTCCTCTGGGAAGGAAAATGCAGAGGAAAATTAACTAGGACACACTCTGGTAAGGGGTGGGTACACAGAGAGTCAGGGATCAGCTCACATCAAAGGCAAAGAGCAGAACAAAGACCATGGCAAACATAGCCTTCATCCTCTGGGATGGACACGCTGGAAAAATCCACATCTGAATTTGAAAGAAAGTGCAGGAGACTGATGGAAGAGAATTAAAAAATTGCATTAGGACTCTCAAACATGTCACCATAAGTGCTCCATTGATAAGTGCTGTCATGCTCAGCCCAAACAATGCTTCAGGGAAGCCAGAGCACAATTCTGAGGAAGTACATAAGAGCCCTGTGAGATCCCTCCATTTAATACATTGCAATGAATAGTTAATGACAGGGCACTTACAATAAATGGCAATACCCTCTTCACTGTGAAGTGTCCCGTGGTGCAGAGGGAATCCATTGTCTCCCCCACTATCTCACCTGGCTCCCCGCTTTGTTCCTCCTGTGGAGACAGACACCTCATGTCTCAGAAGGTGCTGCTAGAAGATGACACTCATTTCAATAGTCACGGAAAGGCAATCCCTCATGAAATATCTCATTTGCCTATTAAAAAGCAGCAAGGCTCTAAGCTCAGGTGGTTTCACCTCTGCAATCCGAAAGCTATTTTTAACCTACAGAGATTTTCTTTTTTTCTCCCAGAAAATCTGGACACTTCTATCTTGATGCACTCTCTGCTTAATAAATAGCTCTTTACAGAAAATGCTTAACATCTCACCACATACTCTAGGTAAAGACTGTTCTAGCAGTGGCATGAGGTGGTGATATACTAGCAGCACCAAAATCTGCTGCCCTCCAAACACAGTATGTCTGGATAATCTTTTCCTAATAGATATGCCATTAAGCAGGAGAAACTTTTGCTAGAGCACAGAAAAGGGAGAAGGAATTGAAATTCCAAAACTTTCTCAGCGGATAAGATGCTCACAAACGTGTGCAGAGCTAATGGTATCTCAAGGCATTAAAGTCCCTACCATTTTTGAACCCTCCCTGTGCTGCAGCTCACTGTCCCTGTAGCTCAGCTGTTGGTGAATCGCAAAATCAATTTTTGCCCACTTTTGTGACAAGTCTTCCAGGTTATTCAAATCACCATCAGACACACCTTACCTGTCTCTGTGCTGGTGCTTTAAGAGTGCTCAGCTAATAGATTGTAGCTGCTGGGACCAGTATGGTCTAGCTGGCTACAAGCAGGTGCTGGTAGAGGGTGGCTACAGCTCCCAGCCACCATCACTGGTACACCCATGTCTGCAGTGTAACAGCCCAAAGGTCTAGGCTTTTCCAGTTGATTTGCTAGTAATTACAGGTGTCCTATCTTCTCTTCTACCCACAGGACACTGAATAGGCCATCATCACTCATTCTCCCTTTTGCATCTGTGTCAAGAGCTCCATGTAGGTAAGGCTTTTTGCTCTTTTGGCAGATCTCTAGCCAGCAGATAAACCGGCAGCACCAGTAGAGAGCTGTGAGCAGCTTTAGGTGCAACGACATCAACCATAGGGATCTGCTTTTCCTTCTCTCCATTTTGCTGCTCAGTGTTAATTACGTTTCTGTCATAATGAATTTTCCTAGGCAGGAAAACTCCTCCATGGCTTCTTTTTGTGTTGTAGCAGTTAAGTGCCTTAACTAATTCTAAGCGTGAAGAGCTGAGCTGAGCTGGGCCCCTGTTCAGCTGGGCCTGGAGTTAGAGAGTTGTCTGGAGTCAGTACTGAAGTAGCTGTAGTGAAACTTTGAAGGATGGCACCACAGAGCTTTGTAAGTGTCCCTGAGTTATGTGATGCTTCTTGCCCATGAATCAGAGGATCATAAAGGACATTGCTTCTAAGTACCCAGATGATGACTTGTAGCCTCTCTCGCTTAGCAAGCTATGCTCCAGGTATTGGGGGCTCCCATCACTCACCCAGGCAGCCTTCTGCCAGCACACGCAAATTGCTTCAGCCTGGCTGCTGAATCTTAAATTAAGCTCATGCTCTTTAAGAAAAGTCTGATATCCCTCATCTAAATGTTTGCTTAGCAATGCAGAGTTCTCCTGGCTTACTGAGTGCTTGTCTCTCTATAACACATACCCAGACAAACACGCACACACTCCATCTGGGCAGTTGTGGGGAGCAGCAAAAGTGCAAGAGGGCCAAGGATGAGCTGAGAGAAGAACAAACTGGCTTTCCTTCCTTCCCTGATGGACACAGGGACCTTATGTATTGCAGCTTTCCAATGTATTTCAGCAGAGGGGTACAGCATTCTCTCATATCTCATCTCATTCCAAGCACAAATACAGGCTGGGTGATGGGTGGATGGAGAGCAGCCCTGCAGAGAAGGGGGTGTTGGTGGGTGGAAAACTGACTATAAGCCAGAAATGAGTGCTTGCAGCCCAGAAAGCCAACTGCACCTTGGGCTGCATCAAGAGAAGTGTGGCCAGCAGGCCGATGGAGGTGATTCTGCCCCTCTACTCCATGTAGAGACCCCACATGCAGTGCTGTGTCCAGCTCTGGAGCCCCCAACATAAGAATAACATGGACCAGCTCAAGCATGTTCACAGGAGGCCACGAAGATGATCAGGGGCTGGACTACCTCCCCTGTGAGGACAGGCTGAGAGAGTTGGGGTTGTTCAGCCCAGAGAAGATAAGGCTCTGGGGAGACCTTATGGCAACCTTCCAGTACTTAAAGGGGGCTACAGGGAAGGTGGGGAGGGATTCTTTATCAGGGAGTGTAGTGATAGGACAAAGGGTAATGGTTTTAAACTGAAAGAGGACAGATTTAGGTTAGATATAAGACAGAAATTCTTTTCTATGAGGGTGGTGAGACACTGGAACAGGTTGTATGGAGAAGCTGTGGCTGCCCCTCCCTGGCAGGGTTCAAGGCCAGGTTGGACGGGGCTTTGAGCAACCTGGGCTAGCGGAAGGTGGTTGGAACTGGGTGATATTTAAGGTCCCTTCCAACCCAAGCCATTCTATGATCTCTGGTTGTCACTTGTAGAGCCAAACTGAACCCTGTGCCTTGGCTACACCCTCACTCTGCATTCAAAGGTCAGGGCTTAACTGCTTCTGAAAGAAGGAAAAAAGTGAACTTTCAGAGGCAGAACTGCAGTCTTAGCTTTATACCTCCTCCCAGAGGAGTCGATATAAAAATTATTCCAGGTTTGCTGAAAGCAGGGCACAGAGGGGCTGGTTGACTCTGAGCTGCAGAGGGAGGGTGTCAGAGCTGCACTGCTCGTTTGGAAGCAGGGGAGACGCCAGCATCACCAGCACCTCTGCCTTCCCCCTGCACACCGGCACTGCCTGCATATCGATCGGAAAGGATTTGCAGTGAAGTGGATGAAAACTACTGGTGTAAATCCCCCTGCAGCCTGGTGAGAATAAAACCCTCCCTCCTCCCCTCATCTTTCACAGCCAGGAATGATATTAAGACTGCGGGACTGAGGATTTCCAGATTTCAAACATTAAAGTATTTTAATTGCACTTCAGGGTAATTCAGCATGGAGCATATGAAACTTTGCAGGCAGAGAAAATAGCTACTCTGGAAAATGTCTATAATTTTCAGGGGTTCCTTTCACTGTTGAATATTTCTGCTCTTGACTAAGTGCTCCCTGTTCCCCCGCGTTTCTTAGCAATCCCTGCAGCGACTGAAGAGAATAGCACTAGAAAGAATAAACAGCCAAAGCACTGACATAAAATCCCTCAGTTAATGAAAGGGGCTTCTCTGCTCACTGATTTAGTACAAACAGGGCTTCCAGCGCCGGCTCGGGCAGGGCTGGCCACCTGCATGTACTGAATTGCAACAAGGACATGGAGTTTGCGGGAGAAATGCCACTCATGCAACGTATGGCCTCCCGCTCCAGATTTCCTTAGAGCTTTCACGCCTCTGAGGGAAGCCCCTGCTCAGTCTGACTGTTGTTATTCATTATTTATGGAGTGATGCAAACATATCTAATGCAAGGATTATTATTTTTTTCCCTAGCACCTTAGGGGCTGTCAGAAGCAGAAGCAACCAGAAACTTAACTCCCCTTCTGATTTCCCTCCCTCCTCCTACACACTGGGCAGGCGCAGATGCAGCCCTTCAGTTGCTGCAGCTCATCCACTCCTTTTCCTAGTGCTGTTTGGAGGTTGCCTCCTCCAGCTTGGTGACTGGGCTCTCACTTCAACAGGTTAAAATGTCTGTAAACACCAGTCCGGGCTCTCTCTAAATGTTTGTGTTATAGACATTTGACATTTATTTTAGACTGACCCCAAGGTTTGCTGCAAATCTTTGTATCATGGTAACTTTCTGCTACGTCCTCCTTGAGACAACAAGGATGACTTTTGACACAGGTTAACTCATGAGTCAATCCTTGTGTAGATGGGGTAATACATACTGTAACTGGCAGAAGCTAGATAGAGCAAACCCAGAGGGCCAGGCAAGGCTTACCTCCGCTGGCTGATGTATCTTAGGGACACGGATTGTCTTTTCCACTCAAAGATGTACAAATCTGCTAACAATGTCTTCCATCCCAAAGAAGACAAAGTTTATCTGGCCACCGAATTACCCCTGCAATCACCCTGTGACAAATAATGAACACACACACACACACACACACTCAAACATGTGTGTGCACACTCTCAAGGTTTACCCCGAGGAGACTGCCAATCAAAAAGCATTTAGAAAAGGAAAAAGAGACATCCCCAGCTCAGCCTCTTTCTAGTATGGGCCTGCAGACATCACCAAATACACAGAGGTGTAGATAGTGACCTCTAGGTAGCAGAGGGAATTATTTGTGGCATGATTTCCTTTGCACTAAAAATAGCCCTGGGGCTAATGATTTTTCTGCAGCACACAAGGTCCTCTTCGTCCTCTGTCCCAGATGACGTGGCTCTGCATGCTGGAGCTGACGTTCTATGAAGCCCAGCTGTGCCCCTTACCAATGGACATCCTCCTGGGATGAGATGGAGAGTTCCTGACACAGGGGAGAGCTACACAGGATGTCCACCCATCCCCGTGTGCTGGAGTAGGATTCATCTATCTGACCTGTCTCTGGCAGACCTCCATACACTGTGTTTGAGGAATATTATTACACTTCCCCTGCTCAAGGCTACTTCTTGCCTTTTCTGCACTAAACAAACAGCTACCAGAACCTTTTCTTCTCTGCCAAGTTTCTGAAACTGTTAAACCAATATGACCTGCTCTTCTTTCCCATACCTACCAGGCTTGTCCTTCCCCCTGTTGTTTGTAAGTAAGTGAGTTTTAGTCTGAGCTATTTATTGGATGCTTCTAGCCTTGGAGCCAAGGAGAGGAAAGCTCACATCCGTATCGGTCCTTTGGGGCAGCTCTCATCACAGTGAAAATGGAGTCCTTGCCTTCCCCGCTGGCTTCCTGCAGCCATTCATCAGGTGATGGGAGGCTGGATTACATTACTCCATTGTTTATTGCTCACTGGGTTCACATCATTCTCACAGCGCTGTGTTTGTGTTTTTTGTTTTATTAAAAAAAAAAAAGAAAAAAAAAGAAAAAAAAAGAAGTAGAGGCTACTAAAGGGCATGGAGGGCTCCTAGCTCTGGTCTTGACCCATATCAAGGCAGGTGATTTCCGCCTTAAGATAGCAATAAGGCATCCGACCAAAGAGGAGGTGAGGGCTCTAAACTGCAGGAAGAGGAAGATGGGGAATGTTGCAGTAACAGAAAATTAATAAATGGATTTCTTCTCCATATCCATTCAGTAAGCTCATCATGAACAAAATCAGGTAAAATCCTTCCTCCCTAAGTCAATGTCCATCATCATGCACAGTCTATTGTATTCTATGCATATGAAACATATGTTTGTATATGTGTGTACATGTATATGCACGTACATATACCCATGCATAAGAAATTATCTCCCTCATGGCATCTCCTATTAAGCAGCGATACAGGAATCCTGATGCTGCTACCATGTTTGACTTTCTCTTCATCCAGTCAGGTTTGTGCCCAGTCAGATGCACAGGGCTAAGACACCTACTTCTGGCTAAGAACTTCTGGTAAGAACATCTGTACAGCCCTTTGATAACAACTGATGAAATGCACTACTAAGCCTAAAAATAAGAAGATAAAAATACAGGAAATGTCTGACTGGCCTGGAGCAATGGTCCAAGCAGAGGAGTGGCAGTGGAATGTGCTATCTAGTGAGAACTGGTCAGCCTGGCCACTGTCTGTGGCCCATTATTCCCATCTATCCCTGGCATCTACAGTCATCGAGGCAGAGGGGCTGGAGGGCACATCTCTGCCTATTCTGTTTAGTAACTATCTATAGATCTATTGTCCACAAGTGTGTACCATGCGGAGAGCTGGCAGAGCTGCTTTAATGGGATATGTTGCCACAGACCTGAGACATGTTTCAGCCGATGTCCTTCTTCCTCATCATGGTCTATATCTTGCTTTGCTCACATAGACTGCAGCAGGAAGAGGCGTGGCCAGGAAAAGCCCTTGGCTGTGCTTAGAGTAAGTGGAAATCTGAAAGAGGGTCATGGGTTTAAGAAACCAAATAAGTAGTAATTAAAAATAAATGGGCAGAGGTTGTACATTCCTTTGCCCCATCTGGAAATATAGTGGTGGATTTAGTATGCCAATATTGACATTTTAATTAATCACTGCTTCTAAAATGCTTTGTGAGTGAAAGCCTACCATAGTCAAAATTATTATTAATAATAATACTTCTAGTATCATTTCACTTTTTATTGTGGCATTATAATGCATTAATATTATATAAGATTATTAATAACAATAGTCTGTCCCTTAATATAGGAAGGGGCATCTTTAACTCTCTCCAGAATAGAAAGACCAGTATTACTTATTAAAGGCTTTCCCTATATTTTTTTAGCCAAGTCACTTTATAATTTTATAACTGAAATTAACCACATAGTCACAGGTTGGGACAGTCATAATTAACAACAGTAACAGAAAAAGAAATACAATGGGCTCAGTAAATAGAAACAGCTGCTGTTACCTGGTATAACATTCAGTCTGGGTACACTGTCTTGCTTTGGGAGAAAGGTGGCCTTGGCAAGAGACTGTAGATCCCTTTTCTCTGTTTGCTTGGTGACTGCTGATATGAGGAGTCTGGAAAAGGATTCAGCAAAATATAAGGGTACCTTTAGACACATGCATTGTCCCTCTGATGACAGCTGTAAGCAACAGAAGTGATACTCTCATCCAGAGGACTGTTTGGAGCATAACATATTTTGTAAATAATGTACTAGTAGAGAATACCCAGAGCCAGTGGGGCAAACATGTGCATTAATACAGATGGTGAGAAAACAAGAAATAGATAGGTTTTTTACCTTAGTATCAAAACTTGCAATCAAATGAACTCTGATGTGCTTATATACATAGTTTCTAATGACATCCATGCACAGAGCACTTGAGTTTCCTTGTTGAGCCTTGCTTAAATGATTTTTCTTCTTTTTCTTAATACATTTTTATGTTGCCGCCCTTTTGAAACAAGCTGGTAGATAAAGACTGAGTGATCTTAAAGAGTTAGAGCTGGCCTCTCCAACGCTGATTGCAAGGTCTTTCTCCTGTAACCATGACAGACTTGCCTTAGGCTGCCGTTACAGAGGAGACTAGGG
>NW_020799095.1:61571721-61671557 GCF_003259725.1 Athene cunicularia
AATTGGTGCAAAATACATAGGGGACCATGTTGTCATAGTAACTGGCATTACAGCTTGCTTTCGATAATTAATGGAAGGTTTTGCTATTACAGTATTCTTGAAATTTCACTTTCCCTGTGCTGCAGTGCAGAATGCAGTATCATTTCCCCATTCATAAATATTTCATTACCACAGTCTGCTGTGTTTCATCATCACTGATAACACTCAGCCTAATCCACCCATTGCTGAATTCATGTAGCCCTGTCGGTAGAGCAACTTTCATTTCCTCCTTCCACTTCTGCAGTCTTCATTTTTCTTGTTCAGTGTTCTCCTGCTGCAAAACTGTCATCGTAGGCTAAGTACAGAGACCTTTATTTTTCTTACTCTGAAAAATAAACGAGTGGTAAAAGCTCTGCCCAAGTAAACAGCATACAGACACACGCACGCACAACGTTTGTATCACAGATATAATTTGTATGTATCACTAAAGAGAGGTATTTAGATGAGCAATGGAGAAGAGTAATGCAATACGTTACTGTACAAGGAAACTCAGAACCTGATTCAGCAAAATATAAGGGTACCTTTAGACACATGCATTGTCCCTCTGATGACAGCTGTAAGCAACAGAAGTGATACTCTCATCCAGAGGACTGTTTGGAGCATAACATATTTTGTAAATAATGTACTAGTAGAGAATACCCAGAGCCAGTGGGGCAAACATGTGCATTAATACAGATGGTGAGAAAACAAGAAATAGATAGGTTTTTTACCTTAGTATCAAAACTTGCAATCAAATGAACTCTGATGTGCTTATATACATAGTTTCTAATGACATCCATGCACAGAGCACTTGAGTTTCCTTGTTGAGCCTTGCTTAAATGATTTTTCTTCTTTTTCTTAATACATTTTTATGTTGCCGCCCTTTTGAAACAAGCTGGTAGATAAAGACTGAGTGATCTTAAAGAGTTAGAGCTGGCCTCTCCAACGCTGATTGCAAGGTCTTTCTCCTGTAACCATGACAGACTTGCCTTAGGCTGCCGTTACAGAGGAGACTAGGGAGGCCAAAGCGAAGGAAAGTGCCACGTGTAACCTGTTAGAACGTTGCACAGAATCTATCTCATTTTGTAATAGGTATCATAGATGTGGTGTAGTTTTACTCCGGGAGGGGTTAAATCCTGGATAAGGAATCATGGTGCAAATGAGCATTAGTGGAGACCACTGCATGCATCTCTTGACAGGCACTATATAAATGTAGAAGGAAAATTGGTTTCATCTATTCTGCATGTAGCAGAAATAGCTAGGTAAAAAATTGCACAGTCCATGCAATAAATAGTAGTTATTTGCCTATGCCATGCAATCTGCAAGACCAGCTAGGATGTCATTTATGTTGACACATTTAAAGAGAGAAGCTCTGCAAATCCATTTTCTTCCAAGCGTCATAAAAACACCCTACATTTTTTTTCCCCACATATTTTCAATTCAGACTCAGTAGTTTCATGTAGCAAGAAGGGAACACTGGAAGTAGATTGAGGAATCTTGGGTATTATTTAGCCTTTTGCAAAATAAAATAAAATAAAAATTAAAAATAAAATAAAATAAAATAAAATATCTGTTAATACAAATTCCATTCCTTGCCAGAAACCATAATGATCTTCTCTTGCACACTGTAAGTTCCCAACCATGAGCCAGGAATGAGTATACAGAATAGAGGAATCCACAACAGTCTAGGCATTCTTTTTTTTCCCTCTCTGCATGGGCGATGACTCTGATGAGCAAACCTCATTTTTAAATGAGCTGGTGGAGTCTTTCACTCAAGCATGTTGGGATGGAGAGTCTCATGGAGACAAACACCAGTTAAAGCCAAGAGGGCCTGTGCCAATATCCATCAGGGAAGTTTACCATAGCAGTTAAATACAGGACAAAGACACAAATTGACTGTAGTCTGCTGTGTGGTTCTTCAAGCATATGTTAAGAGATTATCCCTGGAAAGGGAGAGTCCAAGAACGCTTAGTGTGGGCCTAAGCTTTTGCTCATGTAATCCAGGCAGACTATGCCGAGCTTACCTGAGCGTGCGATGGCCCCACTTCCCCAGAGACACCCAAAGTTCAGCCCTTCTGAGCAGAGTATTAGTGCTATCACCAACAGTGTGGAGGGACAGCACAAGTTTAAACCCAGCTGGCAGCCATCTGTCTTCATCCTGCTGTGTAAAATCACTGTGCAGCCCATACAACCAAAAGGCATCAGTCTTGTGGAGCAATCTACCCTAACGCAGGTTATTTTCAACAATACTCCTTGCAGGCTGAACATGAGGGGTGGGAAATCCCCCAGCTTGCAAAGCATTTTGGGAGTGAAATGCACCATGGAGCTGCAGCCAGGTTCCCTGATGTCTCGAAATGCAAAGAGGGACAGGCCAAAAGCCAGTCCTGTGAGGAAAAGTGATCCCTGGTTCCCCCCCACACAACCACCCTGCTGCCTCCCATTGCATTACTAGCATACAAATAGTTGTGTTCAGCCTTCATCCATTCAAGAGCTGTCAGCATGTAGCTCTTCAACTCCACAGTTCACAGGGGCTTTTTTCTTTGTTTCTTTCAGGTTAGGGAAAGGAAAAAAGCAGGCGGATGAGTTGTGTGCAATATATCCCCCTGCTCTGAGAATTTGTTGGTAGTGACACGTGAAGAGAAATTACCCTTGACAATAAAGACTATGATGTCTTTTCCCTACTATTTCGGACAGAAAGATGTGCTTGAGCGCGTGGGTGTAAGAGAAAAAGCAAGAGAGTGAGTGCATGCGTAGGCTTATATGCAACTGCCATTTTATCTTGTTTTTCTTTTAAGTTTCCCTACGCTTTCCCTAGTTTTTAAAGAGATTTCCTAGACCCTTGTCTTCTCCCATCTTCAGAAGCTCACTCATACTTTCACTAGCACGTGTGGCCCACCAGGCATTTTCCAACATTTCCTTTGTAAAATCTATGGCCCCCACTCTGCAACCATGTCCATTTGTATGATGCTTCATCAGCAGGTAAGGTCTTGCCAGATTTTCCTCCAATCTGTAAAATAAAAACAGCAGAGAGCATGTCACTTAACATGGCAGTCTCCAACTGTCAACCACTTGGCCCTCTCCCCATCTCCAAAGTGACCTTTCTTACAACTTCCAGCTTCCCTTGACGCAGTTTTTAGCATTTGCCTCTCACCAGCTCTGTCACCACCAGCAGACCATTCGGTGCATTCTTCCAGGCAAGACTGCAGTCACACAGCCCTGTGCCACCAAAGAAAAGGCTTCATGTGCCCACCAGGATGTGACACTGCATGACTGTTGCATCCCCCCAACCACTGCCACTGCCTGGAGTACCTGCACCCAGTTACCGACTGCAAACAATCCTGGAAACAGCAGGAATCACCCAAGAACAGGGCCCATGTGTAAGATGGCGCTGTGGGCCAGGGAAGTCACACCTGATGGCACAGCAGAGTCACACAACCACAGTGAGCTGCTGGGATCTGGAGGCTTCTCAGAGCCCCTCAGTGGCGACCCTGTGTTGTGCTGGACACGTGGGCTTCAGGAGATGGGATTCCTGCTTCACCACAATGGTAATGTTTATGCTAGGAATGTTTAGCGCAAAAGAGCATCAACGAAAAGTTATCCACGCAGCACCCACTCCAAGAGGAGCAGCTGAATTACCTGGACCCTTTAGCAGTCAGTTATTAGGCAGCAATTCATCATGTTGAGCTGGTTCTAGCATGAAGTTTCCTTGGTTACTGCTGCATGTTTCAACAGGCCTTTGGCAGCTGAGACACTGCTCTTCCCAGCCCTTTCTCGGTGCGGAGGCACCTGATTTTGGCTCTGCACAGCCAAGTGGGCTCCCCCACTACCTGTCTGCAAGGCCCTGGCTAAAGACGATGAAACCTTTAATGTACAACATGTTATAGACGTCAGGGTACCGCCCCCATCCCTTGCCAAGCTTACTCAGAGAAACATGGACAACATGAACGGGAACCTCTGGGATGGTATCAGCTCTTGCTAGTCCTCTCCCCAAGGACTTCCTTCCATTGTGCCAGGTGCTACTGCAAAACCCACCATGAGGGTTTGGGATCAGGTCCCCATAGGGCATGGCAACACCAGAGCCTACTGCAGGGTGCAGAGCAAAAGCCTTTTTCCATCTGAGAAGCCTGAACAATGAAGGCACCCCTCCCTGCTCTCTGCTCAAGGCTCTGAGGGCGACCGGTGCCCCTGGGGCTAGCTGTAGAAAAAGTCCTTGCCCTAGAAAGGTAGCTGGCCCAGGGGCTAAAGGGAGCACCTGGCAGCTACATGTGTGAAATGATGGGTAGAAAGTAGGCCAGCAGATGGTATTCATCAGCTCTCTACACCAGTCCTTGCAGAAGGGCGTCAGAGGTGCAGGGTCCCCTCCCACCCATCCTATCAACAAAAAAGCCAAGGGAAGGCTACCCTGCAGACCTCTCACCATTGAGATTTTCAATTTTTTGGCCCATATTTGTTCATTGTAGGTGAGCTGGAGAAGAGGATTCATAGAAAGGAAATCCTAGAGCTCAGCAATCTGTCCTGCAAGCCCAGACCCAGAAAACCAGAAATATTTCAAAGTGCAGTCTTGATGCTGTAAGTTATCCTTAACAGAATATATCACTTTCCTCTTTCCTTGCCATGCTAAGCTGTTCTGTTGCCATGGTGACCAGCTGAAGTTCAGGGACTGTTTCCTGAGTAGCCTTTCTCACTGTGCCAGATACTGTACATGGTCCTTGTATGACTGGGGTGTGCTGTGACGTAAATGTAAACATCATCTTGTTAAATACCCATGCTAATAAAGTGGGCTTGTGCAGTGTGTTACCTGTGGAAGTCTCAAAACATGGGCAGAGGAAAACTGGCATCATCATTCCCATTTTACAGACTGGCAGACTGAGATAATTGACTTCATGGTCTCACCGGTCAGTGCCACTGCAAAAATAAAAAGCAGAGCCTCCAACACCCTTTTCAGTCAATCACACAATTTCTTATGTTACTTAGAACTTCTTGACTGGTCAGGATCTGCCCTGTGCCTGGATTTTGGAATTACATCCCTCCTTTTACCTAATACGATTTTAGCATTTAAGTAGGAAACAATGATCATGACATTCACTCATGCCATGGTTTTGCTGCTAGATCCCAGATGAGGCCCCTTTCCATCCTTTTCCAGACTCCTCATATCAGCAGTCACCAAGCAAACAGAGAAAAGGGATCTACAGTCTCTTGCCAAGGCCACCTTTCTCCCAAAGCAAGACAGTGTACCCAGACTGAATGTTATACCAGGTAACAGCAGCTGTTTCTACTGTGTTATTAAGAAAGGTAGGATTGCTAAGATGCTTAGATGAAAAAGGAATGTAAGTCCCATTCACAAAAAAAGAAGTCTCGAAACATGTATCCTACTGAAAGTCAAACACTGATCTACAGTCTAAGTCCTGGGACTCGTTGAAAGATTTTAGACAGAGAAATTTTCCATAAGATGGTCCAGAAAAAAAATCAGGCCATTTCAGAGGAACCTTGCAATTTTGGCAGCTGACATGGTGGAAGTTGTTGGTGGAACCATTTTGTCACCTGCCATAACACTAAGAACCTGCAAGCCCTGGGAACCCCAAATCATGAAGGTTTACAGTGGCTTTCAAGCTGACTTCTCACCTGTACATAAGGAAGTAGCAATTCCTCTAACGTGGCTGAATGCCTGATCAGTCTGGAGCAAAAAAAAAAAAAAAGGACTATCGCATCAGTTGTTTTTAAATAAATATTTTGGGGGACTCTGATATTTTGGAAGCATGAGAGTGGCAGGATTTTGTCTCAGGCCTGAATGTGTATTTTGTTGTGTTGAAATGCTAAACTTTCTGGTGGTTAAAGCGAAAACTCTAATTCCAACCAACCCTTACGAAAAATAAAAATATTCAAAGGAAAATTTTGACTGATTTATGCATGACTACCTAACAGCCAAAAGAACTAAATCTGTAGTGACTACTGAACAAAAATCTTGAATATTGGATAAATCTGTATAAAAGCTAGAGGTAGCCAGACTACACAGTAGCTCAGCTATTCAAAAGTCAATGGCACTTCATACAGGAACGTCTGCCACCTTCATTAACAAATAGAGTGTTTGATTAATTGTGAAGCTAACAAATATTACGTTAAACATAGTGTTGCAGACAGTGTAAATGAGAACAATTTTTAATGTCATGTGAGTCAGTTCCATGGTGAGCATGTGGCTCCAGAAGGATGACATGTTCAATCTGTAAAGTTCTCACCTAGATCATTTCCTTCCTCTTTCAACTGAAGTGACACCTCTAGGTTGTTGACTAAGAAAGTCTAGTTTCATGGGGGATAAACAATGCAGAACATCTGTATTCTGGACACTTTCTAACTCTTTCTCTTAGATTTGTGACTGCTTATTTAAAAAAAAAAAGGAAAAAAGTTGTTCTTCACATGAATGATAAACAACACCATCCACTTTAAAATAATGATATTAAAAGCAGTAATAATATACTTCAAGTTTCCCAAATTGCCTTTTCTGGTTCCATGAACAGATCTTACTATTTCACATTTTCATACTTTTCCAGTAAGGCTTTCTTGTTGTCTTTGCTAAAATAAATGAGAGTCCTCTTGTCCTCCAGGAATTCAGAGTCTGGAAGTCAGGACTCAGAAGGAGATAAAAACTACACAAAGATGCAGGCTTTGCCTATAGCATCCACATTCAGGCATCTGGGCCACAGCAAGATGTTACTAGACAAACCAAATACCTAGGGCTAACAGCCTGGAAAATACAGCAGCTTCAAGTAACCCTTCTCAAAAAGCCTCCGAGAGGTAAGAGCGTGAGGGTGACATGGGCCAAGAGAACCAGGGATGTCATGACCAGCAGGAGTGACCTTGTGCCCATCCTTGATGCCAGTCTAACGTGGTTTGGCTCAGGGTCATGCTGGTTCAGCAATTTCTCCCTGCCCACCTAAAAACAACCAGGGAAGCCAGGTCAACATTGCCAGATCCTGCTGCCTTAAAAGCAAAGATATGGGGAAAGGAAGTTGCAAAAAACCCTTCTGCCTAGATACTTCATCAGTTAATTAAACTCTGCCAAACCAAAACCCAATTCTCTTACAGTTTCAATTACAGAAGTTATTCTTTATATCCCATCTTAAACCGCTGCCCTGTGTTGCTGTTTGCCATTAAAAAGGTTGTTTCAGTCCAGTGGTTGTTGCATTTCAGTGTCAGCTGCAGCAATTCTCCCATTACATGGATGCACATGTGCATACCCCCAGTCTGAAAAGTGCTCTTGGATCCTTCTGGACTACTGGGGCTCTATAAAAACAAGTCATTATCATAATCATTACCAATGTAACAATTTTCACTTTCCCATTTGCAATGCTATTTTCAAATAGCACCACTGGCCTAAGGAACTCTCAATCTGGCATTTTTCATGACTATTAAACAAACCTACAATTTTTTCTTAGTTCTTAATCTTTTTGTTCGGTTTTATCTCCCTGTTATTCTCTGAGCTTAAAATCAGTCAAAACTCATTACAGAGAGTAATATATCATAGGAGTTTGTCCTCCTGCCAATTAATTCTTCCTTGCTGGCAGACCTTTCCTAATACTTTGTCCAGTCTGGCTTTAAAAAGGACCAAGCAGTTAGGCTCCTGCCCTTTCCCTTGGGAGACTGTTCCACAGCAAAATGTATCTCACTGTCAGGAAATTTTACCTTACATTCAGCCTGACTGTCACACTATTAGCCCTTGTTATATCCCTGCGTGTCATGCTAAAAATTCCTCTCTCACGCTCAGGAGTGGGAGGGTGTTCGTACTCATCAGAGCGCTACATGTCTCACAAACCACACATTTGTTAGTCATTCCAGAGCTAAGCTCTGCATCATTTCATATGTGAAGTCATCTACCTGTACTTCCATCTCTCCTGATCAGCTTTGTCACTCTCTTCCAAAAATTTTCTAGATTTGTCAGTGCCTCTCTGGTTATTGAGGGCTTGGTGTTGACTGTACCAGTTATTTTGGGATTTGGGACACCAGGCAAAGCTGGAAGGCAGGTTCAAACCAATCCAAAGCATGTTTTCTTTTTTAACACAGCTTAGTTAGTACTGAGTTCCTTAACACAGGATGTGAATGGCAGAAGTTTGCATGGGTACAAAGGGAAACAGAATAAGTTAATGGAAGAAAATGAATGCCCTGAGAGCTCCTACATACATGATCTTGTATTTAAGTGTCTGGACTGCCAAGCTATGCTCATCATATTGAGACAATAACAAAATGCTATTCAATAACGATGAAAAGCTTTCAAGTATGCTTACCAGCCTTTCACAAAAGCAAATGTGTTTCCATCACCGAGTCTTAGCTCTCACGGCACCAAATAAAGATGTGCCTGAGTTAAGTTGCCCCAATACAAGCATTGGCAGTGTGCACTGGCCTCGGTGCAGGGAAGAACCAGAGCAAGGAGAAGCACTGTGGTTCTCTGCACCATCGTGTCTGGAGTGATGCCCCTGCAGGACTAAGTCTTGTCACTAAGCATTTTATCTCCATCCTTACAGAAGATCTAAGGTGCTCAAGAGCTCTCGACTGGGAACATTAAATCTTCTGGCAGTCCAAAGCATGCTAAAGCCTCAGGCAGCAACTGTGTAGCTCCTGACATAGTTTCAGTACACGAGCCAGACTGAGGTTCTTGCAGAGGACCATGGTCCTGTAAATGTGCTACCAGTTGCCCCCTTAGCCTCACCCAACATGTGCTTTGAAAAGGAGAGAAGGTTGGGGAGTGGGGAAAATTAAATGCATGATGACCCTCCTCACCTCCTAGTTTTCTTTCTTCATCCTTTGTCTCAGTCACTGTAACACTTCTGGTTTGACTTTGCAGCTTCAGGTGGAGAAAGAATCCAGTGTAATTTCTTAAATGCCACTGCAATGCAGAGAAACAGAGTAGTGATGCGGGGTCTAATCCTGCCCAGTGATGCAAGGATCAGTTAAAGCTCTATGGTCCTCTCTTCCTTCATTGCTGAGGGCACGCACCACCTACAGAATGGAACTCTGGCACTGGATCAGAGGGTACTCTGGGACACCTGGACTCGGGACTTAATCCATGGCACCAGACAAAACCCTCAGCATCTCCAGCCATGTGTCTGATAAATGTGTATGGTTTAATCTTCAGCTGACAAATATTTCAAGATCCTTAAGATCTTGTGGGAAAGCTCAGGGTTATTGTTACTATTAAGAAAAAGTCTCACATTTATGGTCAAATTTGCCCCTCCTTTTTAGGTCTGTCACTAAGTGAGGGGGTTTCATAATAAGCCTACTCTATCACACCTCTAGGGTGTGCTTTTCCAGAGAGTTTTCTGGATGGAGTCCCATACACAGTGCTCTGATTTTACTTACAAAATAATTCAAATGCCATGTAGGAAAGGTGTACAGGGGGTCATCTCACATCTACTCACAACTGGGACATTTCAGTACTCTTCTTCCCGTTCATCACGTCTCCATTGAAGCACCAGTGCTAGAAGAAGCACCACTGTGCCTGGACAACCTCTCCTCCAGTTGATCTCCTTAACAGACCAGAGAGAGTGGTAGCAGTCAACAGGCCTGGAAGTTAAAAGCCACTTTGCCATCTATTGCCCTGTCCTCTGCAGAGCCTTTTTTTCTTGGCAGGTAGCAAGGTTCCTTTTAAGTGTGTAGCTGATACATCTTACAGTGGCTCTCCTGAAACATACTGAACCCAAGGTAGGAATTTCTCCTCCCTGTCTCAACCATGTGTTGTCATTCCTGGCCTAAAAATGGATCTCCTTCCAGGTGTCATGGGCAGCCCCCCCTACTGTCTGGGCAGAAATGTGCTCACAGATGCACTGGTTCCTGCGCAGCTTGGCAAATCCATGCCCATGCACAAGAGGTCTCCAGAAGTCTGCAGAACAAGCTCTGAGCTGCAGGCTGGGCCACCTGGGCAAGGTGACTGGGCTGGCAGCTGTCCCAGCTGCACAGGAGCAATGCAGAGGGCACCCCAGGAGCTGTGTGCCTTTGAAGTCCTGACACCCCTGGATATATATTTCACAGTAGCCCTAAGGATGCTTAACTCCAACACTGAACAGTCAAGGAATTCAATCTGTAAATTACCACAGAAGCTGTTAGGGAGTAAGCAGAGAAGGTGCAGCCAACAACTCCAGATGTGTGACCAAATAGAAAGAAACCCAGAAAACTAAGCAGCAATTTTCCAAACATGAATGAAAGAGCCTTCAGTGGCAAAGCTGTCCTCTGTTGAGCTTCATGGGCTGCACTGATGTGGAAATGTTACCACTGCAGAATCCTGCCCTCTAGTAAAGATCAAAAGCGTCTTTTATTAATAATTTTTAAGAAGCTAGGATTTTTTTTTTTTAATTAGGGCAGGACATTTAAGTCATTCAAATTTCTTTTATAAAGTTGGTCTTTCTGTTAAGTCACCTTTCTTCCTGCAAGGCAGAAAAAGACCTGCATTGTCACCAGCAGCAGGTGTTGCACAGGAGTCTAAAACAGATGCCACAAAGTCTTTCAGGCTGAAAGAAAAACGTCTCAAGTGGGAAAGGGAGTTCTCTGCCCAAAATTCAATTGCTCTTTGAAGGGAGAGTGCTCAGAAGACTGTTGGCTCTCTGACAGCAGGAGGCATCGGAAAATACTGATTTTTTCTTGGAAAAAGGTGATTTTCTGTGTATCGGAGCAAAGCAGCAGTAGAGAAAAGTCTCTAATCACACAGAGTATGGGGAACAACAGATCTGCTTTTGTATCTGCAGCACAGAAATAAGGTTCACATCCCAATCAATTTCATATGTATACATGTGTGCAGCACAGAAATAACATAATTTGGCAAGATGCTGAAGATCTCCTTAGCAATGCTGGGCTGCCCTCCTTGTTCAAAAATAAGAGGTGATGTTGCAAGACCAGGAACAACAGGAAATCACTTCATTCTTAACCAAATTCAATTTTTTCAGTTTCTAGCAAGTGTAAAGTAATGAAGAGTGATACACACTATACAGCACAATAACACAGCAGCTTGTAAACACATACAGAAGGCTGGCATTATTATCAAAAATAATTTTCTGGAAGTATGTGCAGGGGACCACAATGGGCATCAGGTTCTTACTAATATGCTGTCTCCCCTGTCTGAACTTTCAGTCAGGATATGCTTATTTACACCAACAACCTTGATTACACCTTGCCTTTTCTCTGTCTCATCTTCTTAAGGAAGCAAGAGTGTGAACAATAGTGATGGGTGTCCATCCTTCCACCGTTGGTGACCTTCTCTGAATTTTGGACCCCCTGGAATAAATCCATCCACGCTGGACTTCAAGGTGAGGGTCTCCAAGGCATGACGTTCTGGCAAATTTTGTGAGAAACAGCAGCTGTGCTGAGAGAGCCAAACATTAACATATGTGTACAGGGGGTCATCAATCCGGTTTGCTTGGCCCCTTGGCCAGCCAGTGTGAAAGCCCTCTGAGCAAGCTTCTGGCAAGGCACCAGGCACTGTGGTAGAAAGGGGTGAAGAGCTGAGGTCTGGGAGGGGGCTCAAATAGTGCTTAGTAGACTGTTGAAGCAAGGAAGCTTTTTGGGGTGGTGGGGATAAGGAGGTAGGCTTATGCATATTGTGAGCATAGGACAGCGATCAGGCTCCACCGGTGTTGCTGTGCAAGGCACGACATGTGCTGAGCGCCCCCAGTGCCCAGGCAAGGGCTTCCGGATGGACACTAGGCAGATGTCCCTGGAGAGCTGTTTGGTGATCTCAGATGGCCCCATCCATCCTGGAAGCACCCACCAAGCTGCTGAACACCCAACAAAAAGGGCCTTAGAGGCGATACATGTGGTTAGACTTTGACTTGAATTAAACCTCTGTCAATCCTCTCGTGATCTGGAAGACACAAACCAACCTACAGACCTACATGTCCATTCAAACACTGGTTTATTAAATTCTTATACTGATATCTGTCAATAAAGACCCTGTGAATGACTATTAGTTTCTCTACCACCAGTAAGGATTTGGCATGAGAATCAATAAACCCTTAAATTAATCATCAGTTACAACAATAACTGATGACCAAACAGCCTCGCTGTGCATGCTAATTATTTACTGTGTGCCTATGCTAAGGCAGGCAGCCAAACTCACATCCGTGACTCCCAGTAGTATGGTGGGAGGGAGGGTAATGCAGTGCTTTGAGCCCAGGACATCAGAAGAAAACTCCTCCTGCCTTGCTGCTCAGCTACCCTGTGATCTCTCACGAAACCTACTCCCCTCTCCCAAAACGACACCAGTGTCATCACGGTCACCGAGTGCTGGGTTACAAAATGTTTCAAGTGACTAAACATTTGGACAGATGCCCAGTGGGACTTTCAAACCTGCACAGACATCGACAAAATCCCACAAGCAGTTATCTGTACCCGTAGGGGTCTAATAATTTTTAAATCCTGACCCACATCTGTATATGGAGATGATAATAACCATTCACAAGCACACAGTGATTCTACTGAAAAATGGCTGCACAGGCACCACATCACGAGATGCGTCTAATTGATGCTTAGCTGCAGCAAATACCAACACAGCGCTTCTGGCTGTATCACACTGTGATACAAGTGAAGCTGCAGACACTAAAATAAAAAGAGAACAATCTACTGCCCATTTAAGTGGCAGCTGCTCTGGATGACTGCAGTGCTGCCCAGCAAATTACTGAGCAGGCAGAAGCACAATTCCCTGGACCGCATGTTAATCACCTGCATCCAGAGGGTGAGCACAGAGAGACCCTGCAGTAATGCGGCATGGGAACATGGGCTTTAGGCTGTGGTATAATAAATCTCCCTGCCTACAGCGTGACACTGCTTCTTCACCGAAGTCATACCAAACTTTTGAATAGCAAGAACTGTAAGAGAAGGTAAGCATAACTGAAATGAGAATGCTAGGTCATGGGAAAAGCGATTTTAGGCACAGTTTTCCAAGTATAAAAAGCAGACCAAAATAGACTCTACTTAGTTAACAGTGGGCATAAATGGAATAACGGAGGCCATCTGACAAAAGCACAAAAGCATGAACTGCCAAACATGCAAGCACATCAGATGTTAATGATGATCAAAGCTCATACAACAGATTCTGGAGAAGTCGATGCCTTCAACCAGCATACGCCTGCACTCTGTGTTGAACTGCAGTCATCTCCTCTGAGATACTCAGCTTAAAATTCAGATGTAAATACAGTAATGTTTAAAAGCAATGTTTAAGTGCCAATGGCTGGTGTCTTGTGTCCCCTACAAATTTGTCCAAGGTCCTCACAAGATTGCTTCAGTTCTGGTGGCCCATCAGAGACAACGCTCACATGTCTTAAAATCTGATCAGGGCGTGTGCAATTAGTCAATATGGCCTGTTCTACACAGAAAGCAAATCTGATTTACAGAAACAGACTTCTCTAGGCAAAGACACACAGCAGACAATAGCTGAAGAGAGCCCTGAGCTTTCAAAATACAGCTACTTATTTCAGAGCTGAAGTACAAACCCATTTTCTCTCCCAGATGGTAACAATTCTAATGGGCATAGTTCAGCAGTATCAATTAACAGGCCTCAAGTACCCAGCACAACCATTTTATATGCTTGCACTGTATTTTGACAGAATTTCCGTGCGCATAAAACAACCTCTGTGTGTGTGTTTGGGGAGGTGGTGGCAAGACACAGAGTGCTTTCTGACCTTGGCTTAACTAATGAGCACCAGACAACCTTCAGTCAACCCACAGTGAAGACAAAGTTCTTTAGTTTTACCCAAGTATGAACTCAATGAGATGGACGTAATTCTGCTTTTTGGGGCAAGACTCCCTGTGTTTTTTTCCATGGGCCACTGGAGAGTCCTGTCTCAGCCATGGGTTTTACTTGGGACAGCTGAAACACATCAATCACTGCAGATAAAAACTATCAAACAAACAAAAGGCTCACAACTTTTTTTTTTTTTCATTTAGAAAAAAAGTGCTGATTTCTACATGACATTATTAAGGGCTGACCAATTTGTCAATACATGAGAAATTCAGTACCGCTGCACAGAGTAAGAAGACAATAAATTCAGTGCTCAAGTATGGCCACCAACCTGCAGAAGGGACATTTTCAGTGGGAGGCAAACGCTCATCACCAATGATTTACTAATCTAGTTTGGATTCTCAGTACAAAACTGCTTTCAGATTTGTGCAACTGTTTGATCGTGCCTGGCAATACTATGGCAGAGGTCACTGAAGTCTCAAAGGTAAAAACACAGAGCAATTTACTGCTTATCTAGCTCACAACACTGTTCCATTGCAGTGTCTTTAATGAGAACATCAAAACCAGGTAAGTCTCGGTGCACTTCGGTGACAGTTTACAGGGAAGATCCCAAACTGGGTGTTAAAGCTAAATCTTTAGCCTTCCAGGAATCACTTGAAAACCAATGGCCACTAGGAACAAAACCAGTGCCCAGAACATTAAAACAGTACATACTGTTTGGTCATAGAAATGCCCAGCCAGTTCTCCTGAGGACAAGTAGCTTCTTTTGCTACAATTGATTTTTTTCTCTTTTATTAAAGGCTGCTGACATAAAACCCAGCGACACATAAAAATAAACACAGTTGATAAAAACAAAGAGCGGGGGCTTGTGCCTGTCAGTATGCTAGTCAATCAGTGTGGACATTAATTATTCAAATGCTGCTCCCCTTAATATTTCCACATGGCGGTATCACTAATATTTAGGAACTCATCTACAAGTACTAGACTTGTAGCCAAGGTTGAGGGATGTTCATGACAGACTGTAGAGATTAGCAAGTGAATTTACCTTGGCAGCTATGTTGTTCTTGGTCTCCAGATTAGTTCACCTACCTTTGTCCTAAGAAAAGCCAAGAGACAGCTGCAGGTAGCCCCTTCTTTGACAGAATTGGTCAGTGATTGTACAAAGGACCTTCCTCAGTCAAGTTTTCTATACTCCCACCAAGGATCAGCCCAGACCCTGAGATACTGTTAGCATCATGTGTCTCTGATCAGTGGTAAAATAAATCATGCATATTACACCCTTAGGTTCTCATGGGCTCTCTGTTGGTATCTACAAGGGACCATATGGTTTAAGAGTCTGCTATTGCCCATAGCAAATTTCCCCAGTAAAATTAAGGTCAGGCTTTGAAGGGAAAGTCATATTTTCCAAAGGACAGCAGCATAAAAATGCAACTGTGATGCCTTTTGATCTGAGGTCTGCATTGCTAGTAGTGGTGAATCTTTGCCAGAACAATAGGTCTTTAGAGTAGATTAATCCTAGAATATATATGACAAAGTCTTACCTAATCTAAACATACCCAATTATTCATATTATGCTCACAGCCAGCCCATCTGATTTTACAGGCCTCAAAATCCTTCATATAATTGAAGCACACTTACTCCTGAAGAAGATGGGGTTTTTTGTTTTAATCTTAATGGTTCGCATTTTTGTCTGAAAGTTGCTGCTGTGAAAGCACCTACTCCAGAAGATGATCCCATGGTGTCAGGTCAACTTCAGGGAAAGCTTTGCATTCCCCCCTTATCCTTTTAGCCCATGAGGTTAATCTTTTAAGTTTCAAAGAATAATGTTACTCCATCAAGACCTGGCTGTTGCAGGGAGCCCCTCCTCACCAGAGTGCAGACAGTTCACAGCCAGACACATCAAACACAACTGATGTTAGTGGTTGGAGACCGGCTGATTCAAGAACACACAAGTTTCCTTGAAAAGCCAGACATGACAGTCTGTGGCTGCAGTGACACAGGCTCATTGTTCAATTTTCTCTTCCTTGCTTTCCCCAGATTTCTATGCCCCCAAAACTGGCTGAGCAGAATGAGGGAACTGAAGGATTTGGAGAGCAGAAAAGGGAAACTTCTCTAATCAATAAATTAAAAGGGGAAATCTTGCAGTGTACTCCACCCGAGGTAGTCTCTTGTTTTCTGAAGAGACTTAGTTCTTTCATACAGCAGGCAGGTTTTAGTACTCTCTCCATAGGCAACTCCATCAATTAACATCCACATAATTTGCTGCCCCATGTGGCAGCATTGATCAGGACCCGTCTTGGAACAATTACTGCTCAGTATAGTTCAGGGGAGTGCTTCTCCTCTTCGGTGGTCCTCACTGAGAATCCTGAAAAGGCAAAGAGTGATGGAGACAGAGAAACATCAAATGGACTAGGCTTTATTTATGGATCTTAGTAAATCATGGTTTAAAAATAACCAAGTAGGTTTTTCTGATGCGTAAATGGCACCCATTCTTTTTGCCTTGTAGAAAGTCTAGCACATTGTTTTCATAATCAAGTTATTTGGATAACACAACAGTGATTTAGATTAGGATTTGTTTACACAGCTAAATATGTTGAGTAATGAAATTAAAATGAGCTTTCTGCTTCTGTCACATCTGCAATAGTAACTGGCTTCTTATGGTTAAGTACAAGCCTGCTGCACAGATGTTTCTTGATAAGGTATAAATCAGTGTTAGATGCTGTTTATTGCAGTGCTTTTACTGCCTTCTTCCCTGAAGTAAGGAATGTTGCCTGCACAGCAACCAGATGTGACCTGCAAGACTGTATGAAATACCATTACAAGGAAAAACAGGTCCCATATTCCATATCAGCATCTGCAATGGCTCATCAAGTATTTATCAGACCATTTGAACACTTCTACAGGTCCTAGCATCATACCACTGCCAGAATTTATCTATTATAACCTGCAATGAAAAAGCCAAGCATCCTGTAAAGCGACTGGTGCCTGAAATAGTAGGAGATCCCATTTTAGTTTGGTTTCCTGCCTTAAAGGTCAAATTTCTGAGCAGACACTGCTGGTGGAAAGTAAGATACTGTGAGAGATCAAGGCAGCTGCTTTTCAGGGCATTGTAGGGAAGAGTTTCTTTTTTCTGACATCCTGCCCTGTGTGATATCAATTCCTTGCTGGTGACAGGGGAACAGACTTATCTTGCACTGGTACCTACGTGTGGAGAACTGAGACAAGGGAGCTCCTCACCTGGGGCAGATGGTACAGCTTGGAGCGCCTTGCTAAGCAGCTCTGCTCAGCTCTGTGGGATCAGGGGAATCCAACAGCAAAGACCCACCAATGACCTGGCATTTGAAGACAGCCAAGCCTGGCCCCAGAGCCACACTGGCTCCTCTGTAGCAGATGACAACATTAGCCAGATAAGAGAGCCAACTTCTTGGAAGGTTTCTTGAAGCAAAACCTGACATTTCTTATTTAAAAAAAGAGGGAGGGATGGGTATTTCTTCCCTGAGCTAATCTGTGTCTCTGATTTGCTTCACTCGTTACACGGAGAGAAGATCCTGTCAACACAGAAATAATGCCAAGTATTTACAGTTTAATGGAACCCAGGGACCAATTAACAACACAGAAAACCACCAGGCAGTGTATTTCTTATTGTAACAGGAGGGGAATCTTACGTTATTGCTGTTTCCTCATTTCTTAAAATAAAGCGCCAGCGCTTTGTCAATGATTTTTCAGTAGTAATGTTTATTACCTGGTAGTTTTGCCACTTCCCCATTTATCAATTGTTTTCCATGTGCTAGGTTCAGTCGTAACCCCCCTCTCTTTACTTGTAACCCCCAACCTTGAAACAAAAAAAGAGAAGGGGAAAATAAAAAGGAAAAAGCAACTGTCATTAGAGCTTCAGACCAGCGATGCTAGAACCTGCCCTCAACCCCAAGTTCTTGAACTGCTGATTCTTCAATAGCTTGATGGATGCGATGCACCTCATCCTGTGTTAAAGTCCTCTCCGGATGGCGGTAAATGATACGGTAGCAATGGCTGACTTTCTTTGTCCTACAAAATATAAACCAAAAGAGGACTCATAAATACATGTGCCTACAAATGCAAATACATAAGTCCAAATACTTACCCTCTGGATCATTTTTTATTTGTGGTCTAATTTTGTTCCTATTGCTTGAAAATCACCTTAATGCTAAAATACACAGTCCGGAGAAGTGGGACTGAGCTGAATTTTAATTCTGGCAGAGGACTTTGCTGAAGTCCACCTTATACCTCAACTTGTATTGCAGTGTAGTAGCTTCTTACCAGAGCAAACAAGCCCAGGAGGAGGGCTATGCTAACACCATTGAACTGCTGCTGACACCATAGCTCTCTCGTTTTGGTGCTAACTGAGCTACCTCGAGGAAGCACTACACACACACATCGCCCTCAGACCAGTGAGTCTGGCAGTGATGGGCATAAGGAAAATACTGCACAACCTCTGTGTGCTGGAGAGTAATATTGTTAGCTGACGTGGGGCATCTCACAAGCTCTGCTGTGCAGGCTCCAGCCTGGGGGAGGAGACCAAACACACAGCTTCAAAACAGAGTAAAACATTTAGTTTTCAATTCAGGTGACTACTTTGCCTTCGCTGGAAATTAAAAACAAGGGAAAAATGCATCTGAAGTGTCCATTTGTAGGAGGACAGACATGCAGGATGAGGGCCATGCAACTGGCCGTGCTGCAGCTGAGGTGCAGGAGCAGTCCAGCAAACTCAGGAAGAAACGGGCTGATACAAGGCAGCTGGCACACATGGCAAAATTTCTTACCCCTTGCTGTGGGAAGAAAAAGGCAAAAGAGAACAGGGAAAAGGAATAGAGAAGAGGGAATGATGAGGAAAAAAAAGTATTTAAGAGTTGCTGAGTTAGGCAAAGACAATCTAACGCAAAACCAGGAGCAAACCAGTAAGTTGAATAAGAGAGCAAAAAATCTTCTTCCTCTCCATCAAAACCAGGCTGGAGTACACAGCTCTTGCAAGGGCATCTCTATAATTGAAGTACTTGTATTACTGAATTTAAATGGCAGTGGTGGCATCCTTTTTATTTTTAGTTTCAAATGAAGCCCACACAGCTTCTTGTTTCAAAGGTAAACACTCACTTCGGTGAAAGAAAGAAAATCTGAGGGGAAAAATAACAGGAAACCAGAGATCAAATACTAGACAGAAGGATCTTTCAGACTGGCAGAACTCTGCATTTAATGGCACACAAAATCATTCAACAAACTTCGGGTCACCTCTCTCCTGAAAATTGTTTCATGTTACCAACCATGTTTATTATTACTATTTGATTAAAACTAAGGTTCTATGTGCTCCTACACAAAGATAACTCTCAAGATACTAATTTCAACCTCAAATCCTACTAGAAACGGGCATGGGTAGTTTTTATCTCAGAATAGCTATTTGATACCAACTTTGTCCCACCCAACATGATTGGGAAGCTTGCCCTACTTCCACTGGAAGTTTACAACAAAAAGATTATTTTGAATTAAAGCATTCCTCCTTTATTTGTGTGCTCTGAAGATAAAGCAAGTTAAATCTGTCCAGCATCGGAAAGGGCAAACTGCACTTCGTAAAGTGTTAGGCTGACTGCAGTTAACTGCTAAAAAACAGCCAAGAGGTTTCCCTGGGTGAAAGATGATAGAGAAAAGTGATCTTTGAGAAAAGAGGGGGAGGTGTAACTGCAGAGAAGGAGTTGCTCTGCTCTGCTCCACCTCTGCAAAGCAGTTGAGAGCACAGACCTGGGAGAAGCAAGTAAATGGAATAACAAGGGTTTGGTCAGATATGCAAGAGAAATTTGAGTAACAGAGAGTAATAATGAATTGGTGCTCAATAGAAAGACTTTTCAAAACCAGGCTGGCAAATACCGTTGCAGCTGGTAGTATTTCAGCTTTTAATGGTACTACAGCAACCCACCTGATCAAAAACGTGCAAATTGCTTTGGCTAAAAATGTATTTAGAAGATGTATAGTCACAGACTTGATCCTGAAGTCTTGTATATACTGGGAATATATCCCACGAGGGAAAACTCATTACCACCATTTAATGTGATCTACTCCTGCCACAGCAACACCAGCACTGTTTCTTCTCTGGTCATGGTTAACTGAAGGTAATGATTTCTCTTGACCCACATGTTTATGTATCCTCATCCCTCCATCCTAGCGAGCAGTTCATTCATGAGGCAAATTAAATAGGTCAGAATAGGACACAATAGTTTCTTGTGGGTGTTGTGGAAAACCAGCATCTTTAGGAGGCATTTAAATTAGGAAAAGGTAGAGGTCTTATGGAGCAGCACTGGACTAGAGTTCTATTAGCTGCAGCTGAAACTAAGCATTGGTGCAGGAGAAATAAACCAGGGATTGCATTAAATGTAATGAATCTAATCTTAATTATAGCCAAAAGAAGATGTAGCTACTAATACACACAGCTGGCTACACATAACTCACATGGATGGTATGTTGCATTTTTCTCCCACCTTTCAGCTAGGTTTATTTGCATCTTTGTTACTAACTAGAAAGTAGTATATGGTTCAATGCTATTTCAGTAAAAGACACACTGCAAGTTTCAAAACTTTAATCATTGTTTTCAGAGTAGTATTAGCTAATTTTCCAAGGGATATGGTGAAGAGTACTTCTTGGCTCTTCCCCCTCCTAATACTTGCCCCGCCCTACCCCCAAATACCATACTAAGACAATGTGATTAATCACTGCTATCACTGCAATTGGAAACAATTATTGTCAGCAAATAATACATGTTTGCTGATTCCCTTTCTTGCTTTCCTTTTGTTCTGCACAGTCACAGAGTGTTTGCCTACCTTAAAGATGGCTCTGCTAATGCATAATGAACTCTCTGCTGCATCTCATGCTGCAGCCTGACAATACAGAAGCAGTAGCTCTCTATCCTCTGCACAGA
This sequence comes from Athene cunicularia, assembly GCF_003259725.1. Classification (NCBI taxonomy): domain Eukaryota; kingdom Metazoa; phylum Chordata; class Aves; order Strigiformes; family Strigidae; genus Athene; species Athene cunicularia. The sequence goes on from NW_020799095.1 coordinate 61,592,391, forward strand.
AAAATTGAGGCCAAAACCTAGAACAGCAGCTTCACCAGGTAAAAAAAAATAAAATTAAAAACCAAAAAACCCACACCAAAAAAAACAAACAACAAGCTAGAAGCTTAACAGTGAGCAGCACACTGGGGTTAATTTACCTAAACTGCACCACCAGACAAGTCCATGTGGTTCAAGGTCACGTGGACTCCTCTCCCATTAGGTTTCAGCTGATCTTAGTGTCACAAGTCTCCTCTGCACCAGCCTGCGGCTTTCAGGTAATGAAACGCAGTGAATACAGTGAAGCACTGCTCAACGGCAAAAGGAAGACAGGGATTTATTCTGATGCCGCGAGAGGAAACAAGAATATGGTCCACAAACAAACACAAGTGCAACAATGCCAAATGCTCTTTCATACATTTTTTTGAGGAAACAGCTTTGCCTTGTGATTTTCAGGAATTGGTGTGCAGCCTCCTCCATGTGCTAGGGAGCTGCTCACTGCCAGGTCAGATTCACTGCATGGGGCCAACCTGTAGGTCAGTGTATATGTTTTGCTATTTCAGAGGGCTATCTGCACACAGCAGGAAATTAAGGGGCCTTAGTCTAATAAAACAAACATGAAAGCAACCTGACACTTGGACCAGGGCTAGAATGAAAGGGTATGTTAGGCTATAAAAATTAATATCTGTGTGTTAGCTTTCCCTGCACAGAAGTCCACCAAAGGATGTTTTAAATGCAACTTGGTTAGAAAGCTAGCCCAGAAGCTAAGAACAGCAAATCACCTAACGGGAACCTGTCTCAGTCCTTAGATAAGACTAAGACACAGAGTCATTTGGTAACCAAAATGTTTCCTTAAAGAGGAGATGCCTGGTATTGGCATTTGTCTCATGTACATGCAATATCGTAACAAGAATGAAAACTCCTCCACCCTGTACTTGAAGAGGGAGATAAAAGGGGCAGCAGTGAGTGGGGAAACACCCCCCACCCCACACCCCACCCCATTTTTTAACTGTGTTCTACTTTCCATCTGTCTTAAATAAAGCATGGAAGCACAGAGACTTCTGTAGGGATGTTACTCTTGCTCTTAAGTGCTGAGGACAACACAGAACCAGACATTTTCCTAGAAAGCTGGATTTACTTTGAGGAACAGAAAAGTAGAGATGACAATCTCCCAGAGCATCAAGGAGCAAAAGTACCATCTCTTTTGTACTCTGAGCAGCGCACTAAGCAGTACTACTCACCATCATATCTATATTGCATCTTTTCCTACAGAATATTATTTAAAGTAAAAGATCTACACACATGCTAACACAAGTTTAAAATAATTATTTTCCCTCTATTAATTGAATCAAGTTAATGAGGTTCTTTGAGGGTCTCCCAATTCCTGACATAGCAGTCTGTATCCTATATCCCCCCCAAAGATTCATCATGCAATTACCTTACATAAACCTTCACACAGTACTCAGTGATCGCTACACGCTCCACAGAGATCATGTCACGCTCAGGAAAGAAAAAGGCTTGTTTTGTTTGCAACAATATCCTGAAAGGGATCATGATGGGAAGAAATGAAAATACTGTCTCATGTTATGAGCATCACAGTTGCCAAAGCCATGCAGAGAGCACAGCTTTGGTTTTGCTTTGTGGCTCCAACAGAATGGTTCATGTTGTAAGTGGAAATGGGGAGGAATATTAAACTGTAAGGAGAAGATGAGGTAATTACCCTTTCCTTTTTGTTTCATGCTTTCAAATGACATCCACCACTGTGATAGTAGGCACAACTGCTAAATGTCATACTATAAATTTTAAACTGACAAATAGCACTCTTTGCTAGGAACCACATCATGGAAAACAGCAAAAGGCTTGTGTTATATACCTTACTATCAATGGCAAATATTCAATTACCATGGTGATATGCACATAGAATATAGCAGTAATTCTCTGAACAAAGGCCCTTCCTGAAGAAGCATTCTCATCAGTCCTTTCAAATGCTAATACTGCATTTCTCTGGAAGAGTGTATTGTATACACCAGCATATTTTTTAAAATGGACATGTTTTTGTTTAAGGTAATTTTGATGCTAGTGAAAGGCACTAGAGATCACCTCCAGAAGAAATAATTGTTTTAAACCCACTGAAAACAGGGAATGGTAATTTCTGTTGCACATCTTTTCCTCCTGACACCTAGCAGAAGGATAGTTCAGCTTTAAAGATACTTCACATCATAACCATGTTGACACTGTCAACATTATTTGACCGCTGTAGATTTTTTTGGGTGGTCACTTTAAAAGAGATGCATGTTCACTGACAGTTGAATTGAAATATTGCTCTTCTATTTCACAAAATTGAGACAGTAATGGACTTTTTGCTCTTTTCTAATTGGACTTGGTGAAATCTGTCTCTGAATACCAAACTCTGAACCTGCTTGGCCTTTTCATTCTTTCTTTCGTATTAATTCCATTTAAAGTTTTTTTCTTAATGTAGAAAAAAAAAGGACAAAAATCTGTTAACAGTTAGACATTGAGAGAGATAAAGAGCATGGTATCGGATGCAGTGGCAGAGGACATAAATAACACCTGTTAGTTAAGATAATGAAAGGTAGATGAAAAGTGAAAGTACAAACTTTCCAGCTTCTCAGTCACTGAGACACTTAAATAGCTGTAAATAGGATCTAAGTTATTGTGAGGTATCTGAAAACACTGGACTGGTTAGAAAATTTTGATCATGACTTTCCTTTTCTAACTAAGGAAGAGATACAAACAGATATATACTGAAAAAAAAAAAATCATAAGGTTCACCTCAAAGAGGAAGTCTCCTGGCTGTTAGATGTACTCACTAAAAGTTTAATGAAACAATTCAAGCAATTGCTTGTGCTTTGGCCAGCACTTTGGCCCCTAACAACTCTTTCCCATTTCAATAGGCTACCTTGGTTTCTTGATACATGCCAGCAAAAGAACAACTAACATGAGCAGTGCAAGGCTCTTTTCCACCAAGCTTTGCTTGGGAACTCTTGTAAATAGACCAAGTTACACAAGAAACTGAGAGTATTTCCCTTGTGCACTCTTACAGTCGTCTCAGTAACCAGCCAACGATACAGACAAGCTATCTCAGATCCAAGCACTTCCCATTAAAAAGCTCTTAGCCTTACAGCATCAAAAGTAATGGAATCCATTACATGAAGGCAACGATGAAATATCACTAGGGTGAAGAATAAGGAGAAAAATACAGTTCTCCGTTATACCAAAAGAAAATCCAAAGTCCCCACAGGATCATATGCTGTGACACAGACTTTTGCTGCCATGGAAGGCCAGAAAAAAAATGCAAAGCCTTGGGGTTTGGGATTGTGTTTTTGCTTTTAATACGATGACTCATTGATTCCTTGAAGAAAGCAATGATCAATGGTTGTAAAGCACGTAAGAAATGAGTTCTCAAGGGGATGGATTCCAGCATCAGTGATGACTGCTTGTCCTCCAATCTACCTCTCTTTGGGAAAATCATCTATCAAGCACCGGCAACAGAATTCCTATCATATCTGATCTACACTAGTACTGATGAATCCATTTCACATGGATTTAAACTTAGAGAGTCACTCCTTAGAGTGACTGAGAGTTGCCTCTCTTGTAAGACAAACTTTGTGCTCTCAGTTACACTGGGCTTCCTCAATTTTTAGTTTACCACTACATCTACTGAGTCAGTTCAAAATCCTGCTCTAAATCCAGGAAGATTCAAGAGTAGGCTAGAGGTTGAATATTTTCAAGACTCACCTTGCGGTCAGCATAGTAACCTTGGAGCACTCGTCATGCCAGATAGGTGCAAAATTATGGACTTCTAATGGAATGAGTCTCTCAACTTACCAAGGCTGAGCCTTTCAGGAATAAAATAAAGCCATGTAGTGTGAAGCTCAGAATGGAGTAGAAAAACCTACTTTTTCTTTAGGGTTATCACTATGACAGATACCAGGACTGCACAGGTGGAATAAAGATAGGAAAAAATCAAACTTTCTGATACAAATACACATGTACAGAATCCAGTGAAATAACCTTTACCCATTGCATTGGTAAAGAAGAGAAGGTTGTTTGGTAAATACTTGAGACACTTAATTTTGTGTGCTAAACATAGAAAAATAATTGGATGCTGAAAGTAAGAGAGAAAAAGCAATAGTCCCAACATCAGAAAGGAGAAAATACCTGTTCTGTGTACAGCACAGGGTTTCATTTCACTTCATGTTCCCTAGGTTTGTCTAGAAAAGGTTCCATGTCAAATGTTTTTCAAAGTCTAATCAAGTTTTCACTAAAACAAAATGTGAGAGGTAATACCTTTCATTATTTGTTGTTTAAAAATTGACCACTAGAGACTTAAACATTCTCCAACCCAGCAAACGAACAAAATAACTCAATTTGGATATTGTGTCTCATGGGAACTGCCATCTAAGCTCCTTGACTTTCTCCTTTCCTGTGTAGTTCAGACCCATGGCAGGACTGCATTTCCCATGAGAGGTGAAGGCAAAAAATTCCTATGACTGATCACCTCCTCTCTCTCTGGAAAAGAAACTTGGCTGACATAGCTGATGAGAAATCAGAGCATACTGAGGAGAACAGAAGCATGCAATACCTGGAAGCCCTGGCAGCACTGGCAGCTGAAGTGTTTTGGCTGTTAGCCAGAAAATTCTTACAGAAAAATTTACATTTTCAGTGAGTAAAACCACAACAAATCAACATGTTTTCTGTCATTGCTGGCTCTCCCACTTTTTCCACATTTCTCTTGATCTCCGAAATCCTTAAGAATTTAGTGGTAGAATGAGGCAGCTCCGGCAGCAACAGGCTCTGTGTGTCTGGCAGAACTTCATGACTTGGATATCTGACTCACAACTCCTTGTGCCCTTTCAGGGCAACTGGCTAGTACTGGAACAGGTCAGGGACAAAACCTTTTTGCAAAGAGTAACTCTGGAAGACACAGTGTTTGCAGGGTTGTTGTGCTTCTTGAGCAAAGACATTATATTCATCTCCCTCTGAGCCATAGTGTACAAGTAAAAGGATGGAAGAGGCTCTGGTTCTACTTCTGTCAAACAGCAATATTAATGATTCCATCAGTGGTCATTAGCCACAACAGCATCGCTCAAAAGTTTCCAGCCATTGGTAACTGAAATGCCATCTGGAAGCACTTAAGAGTGACAACCTATCTCAACAATCTGAACAAATCCAACATGAGAGGTGAATTTGGACTCTTTCAAATGCTATCTAAAATATTTATAGTAAAAATGTTAAGTGTGATACCTTTTCAGTTCTTCTGAGTGAAAGATCAAAGAAGAGAAGTATAAATATTTAGCAGTTTTTCCCCCAAACTAGATGTTAATACTAAAGGCTACAAAAGTATTACTAAAAATAACATCACTGTCAAATTAAAACATATTTCATAATTGAGCAAAAAGGGAATTTATATGAGAATTTAAAACAATTCTCCTAAGAAATGAAGATGGATGGATGACAGCTGGTTCAGATGTATCTCCACTGAGTACTAGCAGAAATCAGGGTCTACAAAGTTAGATGGCAGACAAGTGCATGGGAAGGACTGAATGCTGTTTCAGGTACTTGTACAGATTTTATCACTGAGATTAGTGGCTTTGCCCTCACCATGCCCAGGAACTAGGTGTTTAAGTTCCCTTTACACTTGCTGAGAGTTGAGGTAAAGACGAACACAGCTCTGGTTTGAGATCAAGAACCTAAATGATTTTTCCAAGGTCACACAGCACACTGATAAGAGACTTGGATAAATGCAGTCACAGACCCTATGAATTACCCTTCTTTCAAGTTACTATTCCCACACACATGCACTTCCAGTCACTCTTCTTTTCTGCAAATTGTACAGCAGCCCTGGAAACAAAACAGACTACAGCAGAAAAAAGCAACTCTTCCCATATACAATGGACAGGGCAGAGAAAAGTGCAGAGTCAGCGTCAGGATAACTAAATGTGTTGTTTGTTAAGTGACAAACTAATCCCAAATCAGGAGAAAACAGGATGGGGAGAAGGAGGGAGCAGGAAGAGAGGAGTTAACCTGAGACCAGAAGACAAGAAGAGACTTAAAAATTGAAAGTACAGGTTAAAAGAAATCACTTGCCCTTTTTTGTGTAAAAGCAAGGCATTAAAAGTGCCTGCCCCCGTGGGCAGTCTGCAGCACTAGAAGGCAACTTAAAAGCATTTGTACCTGTGTGTGAGTTTTCTCACTGGGGATACTTACAGCATCTGTTAAACTGGGTGAAAACTGTGCAGCTGCTTGCACAGTCAAATGTTGTTTACTATCTCTTTCCAGTCCATACATTATTTTTCCTCTCAGAATTGTCAGGTTTTATGAGCCTTAATCTGACTAACTGGATTTGGTTTGGAGATGCAGAAATTCCCCACCTACCCTCCCCAAGGTGGTGCGGTTCCACACAGACAGTCTCGTTGCTTTTCTGACAGTTGCTGCCTTGCGAAGACAACTCAGAAAAAGTCCTTAAAGTAAGGATAACTACTGGCCAGCAGATTAATCTCCTGTTAACACACAGGAAAACTGTCTGGTTGTTAAACATTTCTCTTGCTGCGTCCCATTTGTGCAGGTAATACATTTGGACCACGATGACAGACAAAGAACCCGTGTCTGACAGGTGAGGCTTGCCTGGTTACTTTAAATATAATGATGGGGAAAACATCACAACACCATTGAAACTAGCCAAATGATGACAACATATACCAACCAGGTGCACTGGTCAGAAATTTTACAGCTTTCAAAAATAGTATTAGTTTGGAAAACTCTGCCATGTTTGTCATGTTGCCCCCGTAATATTTTGGCTACTCTTTATGAAAAGGAAAATGTGAATGTGATAGGATGTATGAATAGTGAACACCTCCTACAGTAAGACGATATGAGCATCACACAATAAAACACCATATGGTACAATGAAATTATCGGTCTGCCACTCAAGAAAGGAAAGCAAGCCATTAAGACATTACACATATTACACATATTCTCAAATTGTCCAAGAGATGAACTTTGCCCTAAGATACTTTAGGAATGAGCAGAAGAAACCTCAGAACTATTATCAATTGTCTTTGAGTGTTCGTGGAGGACAAGTAAGAAGGGCTTATTTCTGAAAATGGAAAAAAAAAAAAAAAAGGAAGCCATTGGAGCTATGGACCATTTGCTTTTACTTCAAATTCTCAGAAAGACTCTGGTGCAGATAATCAAACCACTTGTAAGCACACAATGGAAATAAAAAAATAAAAACCAGGGATGTATCCAGCAAATCTAGTCAAAACAACCTAATTTCCCTCTATAAAGTGGTAACAGGCTAATAAATCAATAATCAATAAATAAAACAATAAATTACAGGAAGTAGCAAGCACCATGGGGGACAGATATGGGTGTAGGAGTGTGTTTGTGCACATGGAACATATCATCACAGTCAGCTAAACCAGACAAGAGAAAATGTTCTAAAATCAATATGCCACAAACCATGGATCCATTGGCAGTTACAAGCAGTTTCGGAAAAATTTGAGAAATCTTAGGAAAAATTTTTAAAAGTTATAACAAAAAGTTAAAAAAGAAGAAATATAATAAATCCAGTTCATAAAATTATGTAGTATAAGATCTGTCTTCCTAAACGTTTCACCTTGGAGGGAGTTGCATGAAGGTAGATGAGAAAACTGGTGATCAGTATGATTACTACTAGAAGGTGATATTCCAAATGGTTGAAGTAGCTGCCAATAATTTGTTGTTTCTGGAAGCAGTTATCCACAGTTCAAAGCCATATCTGAAGGCTTGTTCCTGTAGGGTTCTTCATCCTGGATGCCAGATGATGGAATATTTTCATTAATGGAATAGGTGATGCAGCAGAAGTGGTTGTTAACTGGCAAGTTACGTTAAGGTGGGTAAAACAGTAAGTATAACTGAGGACAAGATTAGAATAATCTTGACAAACTGGAAAAGCTAGGGATACAATTCAACCAGGACAAGTGTAGGCTTCTTTACTTAGCCAAGAACAATTAGCTGCATGCGTAGAGGATGGGGAACAATTGGGCAGACAGCAGTGCTGCGCAAAGTATCTAAGGACCACGCAGAATCTACGAGCTGAAGGTGAACCTGTGATGATGTTGTGCTGCTTTAAGCTAAGCAAGCATCACTCTAGGACGAACTGCTGGAACACAGCCGGAGTGACATCCTTCTGCCCTACTCAACGCTGCTACTGGCTCAGCTGAAGTACCCTCTCCACATCTCAAGAAAGATGTGAGGCAACTGAAGGCAGATCACTGGGGAGCAGTGAAAACAAGCAGATGTCTAGATAACACAAATTATAAGGAAAGACTGAGAGAACACAGGTTGCTCAGCCTAAAGAGAGAGTGAAAACACCCTTCAAATACATAAAATTCTGCTACAAAGAGTTAGGTAATAATCTGTTCATCAAAATTCACAAGCATCAGGAGATGAAAGTAATGAGCTCATATTGCAGAAATATTCAGCTTGAAAATTCACTTGGAAAGGCAGTAGGGTCCCCATTGCTGGAAATCTTTAAGGACTGGTTATACAAGTGTCTGTCAGGAATGCTAAAAGTAGACCTGATCCTGTTTTGGAGTAGGAGGATGAACTAGGTGGCAGTACTCCTCAACTCTTTAGCATAAAATAATGTAACGGTCTTTAAAATGCAGAAAGTTACTTGAGTAGCAAAGATAGCTTCTTGTAGCTCCAACTGAATACACACTGTGTATTTATTTATCCCATTGCATTAAAAGGTGATGGGGAAAAAAGCCCAGTTCAGGAAGCCAGGGAGGTAGGAAATACAAACCGTAGCTGCTATCCCTGGCAAAAGAGCTCTGTGTTGCCAACACTATGTTCCCTGGAAACAAAGCAAAAAGGGAAAAACTTTTGAAGGGCAACAGCAGAGACCAACAGACTGAGAGGGGAAAGGAATCCCCTGAAAATGACATAAACTCCTTAGGTCAGCAACCCTTCATTAGCTTTATAGGCCAATGTGACATACAGCAGACAGAAAAGCAAGTGCTGCTGAGTTACCTTTCACTGCCTAAAGCCAATTAAAAAACCCAAACAAAAAACCCCAGAAAAGTCCACTCTGTAAGATAGCATCCCAAAGGGAGAATGTCACTCAGCTGCTTGTCCCCTTTGCTTCAAGGCTGAGAGATGCCTTAGGAAAGCTCTAAGGAACAGCCACAGAAGATGCTGCATATCCTTGATAGGCTGAACTACATCTTTCTCTTTTACGCTTTACTGAGTTTATATCAAGAGATTAACCCTTTACTTTCAGCTTTCCAAGTCCATATTCAACCCCAGGCAATCTTAAAATAAGGACAAAGTCTTACTTCTAACAAAACAATGCTGCAAACAAGTCTGTTGTAAAACTGCACCCCAAGGCAATCTGGAGAAGTCCAGGGACTAGGAAACATCTGAGGCACCAATCCTTGAATGAAGGCTGGTCAGCCCTGAGGAGGACAACCAACCATGGGGACTGACATTTTGACATAGAAGTTAATTAACTTTATGCCCTGTTATGATAGAGAGACTGAAAAATACAGAGGAAAAGACATGTCCAAGGACATGCTGCAGATCAACTAATCTCATGATAGAAATACACAGAAATGTAATAGAAATCTCATTTTACAGAACGTCAATGTAATGCTCTGAATAACCAGCCATGTTTCCCTTCTATTTGTACATGTTATCCTGGCTTCCCCATTCTCACTCACTTGCTATTCCATATTCACTTACTTTACCTCTTCCGTATGTATACAATAGCTGCGAGGAAGGAGCTGCCTTTCATTTTATCTACCCAGATTGCTTCTTGCAGCAGGGGATGAGAGGCCGTGATGCTGCTACAAGGAAAAACAACCCCACGTACTTATACAAGAATATGTGTATGTAAGTGTACATACATATTCACAGCCATTGCTGCAAAGGCTATTATTTTATTAATCTTTGCAAGTTTTCTTGGACTGATAAGATCACCAGTTTCAAGGAAATTCTGATGTTTTCTAAATCTTTTTCAGGGATTAAATGCTGATCTCATAAAAGTTCCATTGCATGTATGTTCTTTTATTCTTACATGAAATATGAAGTTGCCAAGAAACAAATAAACTATTTATGACTTATGCCTGTACAGTAATGAAGAATGGCTTAATGGGGGCACGTACTACTTTGAAAGTACTGCAGACTGTTGTTACATGAACTGGAGACTCTCTTAAACAAATTTAAGACATATACTCTCCTTTCTCCTCAAAAAAAAAGATCGAATTATTGACGCAATTGCCTAAGTCATAGCAGAAAGACTCACATGCCACATGCTCCTGCACCACAGTCCCATACACCTGCCCTTCTTGTAGGTAGTTTAGCCTAGGTTGCAAACAGCTGGACCCAGACACCAACTATTAATCCAGACAGCTTCCTGAAATGAACTCAAGTTATTCTTAGATTATTGACTTTAGAATTATAGAAGACTGGTATAAGATGCAGTAATTTGGTGGCATGACCTTAAACACTATCATCTCTGCTAGTAGGTCCTCTTCATTTGAAATACAGTAACAAACAAGGAAGGAGATGCTCCTTCTGAGATTACAGGTATCTGACAGACTACAGACACCTGAACAGTCATCTCATCAAGTGCCTCTGAGAGGTCACACCATTAAGACCAGCAGAGTTTGTTCTCTGCTTTGCCTAATTCTTATCACACCTAGACAGGATGGCTGGTGTTCTAACATTGTGTTTTGAAACATACACAGTACCAAAGAACATGAAAATTATTAGGCACCCACTGCTGAGAGGGTTGCAATGCTACTCGTGCTCCCTTTTAAATCATGTGCATCCACTGTGTCTCTCCATTGCACTCACATGCACAAACTTTTCTCCCCAGCCACTGACACCATCTCTATGCAGAGATAGCTACAAACACAGGTGCTGGGTGCGTGGATTTAGTGAGGGAATATACCTCCTTAAAGTGGAAGAGACGATGGAGGAAACTGTGGCCCTTAGAGAGGAAGAAGAGGGAGGCTATAACATCCCTGTGACATTTTGCACTGTAGTCTCTACCAAAAGGTGAAGACACAGAGACAGAGTTTGGATAACCCAGTAAGATCAGCACGAACTAGATAAGGGGAGAGAAACATCATTCCTGAAACCCACACACTTTTCATCCATAGGATTTAATTAACATCATGATACTTGATGTATCGTTATTTTACTACAGCATCCATATGAGTGAAGGTTAAAACAACCTCATTCTTCACTAGGATAAATCCACCATAGAAGCTGAAACATTAGCCCAAAGCATGGGTTGCATGGGACTTAGACAGCTGTAGGACATCAAAACACCTATAAGCACTTTTAAGCTGGATGAGAGCTTTCTTATATTGCTAGCACATCTGTACTGGCAGGGACAAGCTTAGTCTCTTGTATCTCAAAGGATCCCAGTTCTAATTCTGTACATCCCACAATACATCACAGAAACTCCACAGTAAAGCAATGAAAGAATCTGGATCAGGCACAGCATTCACCCACAAAGCCCATGCTTAGATCTATACTGTGTTGGATCAATTTTGGAGTCTTTTGTTTGTAATTTTTTTTTTTTTTTTTTTTTTTTTTTTTTTTTTTTTGCCTGTATCTATTTTCTTTTCCCCAAATACTGGGTGAGCATTTCAGTAGCACACAGGTGGGTCAATAAAACTGAGCAGCAGCACTGTTTGCACAAATCCTTCTCCAATCCTGTCTCCCAGGTGCTTCTACCTGCTTCTCAGATTTTCCCTACTGTACTAAACAAGCACATCTGCCTGAGTGCCTGCATGTGTGACGAATCACACTAGTGAGCTGATGTGGTTGAAAAATCATCAGGTAGAAAAAGAAAGAAACTTAGATTCCTAATCTGTTTCAGTGAATGGCCATGCCAATCACTGTGCGAGCACAATGAGGGGATGAGAACAGCACAAACCAAGACTTACTCCTCCAGGAGAAACACATGTGGAAACAGGGGCTAAAATCACAAGCTGGTAATTCACTGAATCCACGTAAGCACTAAAGCACATCCTCCTTTTTTCCCTCCTAAAGTCACATAAAAACATGTTATACATTATGTTCAAAATGAGACAGATATATGGGAAAGGAAGAAAACCCATTTGGATGTCCCCAAATGCTGCTGAGTCCAACCTCCTGACCTATTCCCACTGAAGGCAATGGGGTGACATCTCTTCCTGCCAATTGAAGATTCAGCCAATGTTTTACAAAACAAGAGGGACAGGTTCCTGGGTAGCAATGTTTTTAAAACTGATCAGCAGAAGCAGCCAGTTGGATCCCCTTCATAAAAATGATGATACACAAGTTCAGTTAGGGAATGAATGACTCTGTTCAGGACAGCATGAGAAGAGGTAAGTGAAAACAGCTATGACAGCTGAACTTTGAAACAGTGCAAACTCCAGTTAAGCCTGAGGTCAGTGATCTGAGCAGACCTTCTGTGTGTAGGGTCCTTCACAGGGCCTCTGCTCTAGCACAGATTTCATTTATGCAAGCAAAGTTGTCCCTTCTGGCAAATGTAATACAGATCCAGAAAAGAGAGACCTGTGCTTGTAAGCTCACTCTTACAGTACTTCATCAAATATAGCAGCAATGCTTAAGAGGTTACTGCCATTAAAGATGAATCTGTTCAAGCTCATTGCCTTTAACTACTCCCCTGTATTGTGGGACATCAGTCCAAGCTGACTTTGGCTTTTGAAAAGTAAGAAGCAAGACTGGATAGAAGTAAAGTGTGGGGATCAAGAGAATGAAATATTAATGGTGAATCGGTCCTTTGCTGATAGAAGGCATGGTTGCCTTTAATGAATAGTTACATGGAGGACATGAGATAATCTAAGTGGGACTGTTATGAAACTTAGCTATGAGATACTTTGAGTAACAATCTATAAAGCTGCTAACTGGATTCAGTAAATTGTTGAGTCATTACCACATAAGACTGGGTTGCTCTGAATGGCATACGAAATCCATATGGCTAGAGACATTGAGTGATTTGCTTTTGGTTAGAGAAGATGGAAATGAGCATACATGTACTGGGATTTTCAAGAATAAAAAATTAATAACAAAAAAAAATAATTAGCAACCATTATATACCATCCACACTGACTGAGAATTAGCAGGCATGAAACTAGCATGGATTTTTAATGTTTTGGGAAAAAAATACAGTATGTTCTGTGCACTGATATATCTGGTTATGAAATCAACTCAAAGTAAAATGAGGACTGGGCAGAAGGATGCTGGGTACTAGATATAAATCACTGATCTTTCACCTTTTAGAATATTTTCACATTCAAACTGAGATGCTAAATGAACTGAGTGCTTAACACAAAAAAAGAGAAGAACTTACGAAACGAGCGCTATGGATATAATTCATTCTGGAGTAACTACTCAAGCAAAGATGCAGGGCTGAGCTAGTCAGACAACTCTATTATCTTTCACCTGAAGAAAGTGTGATTAGTGGAGGAAATGTCACATTTACACTTAAAAATTGTTTCAAAGACAACTTGTACCTTTTGGCACAACTCAGCCATTTTAAAAATATTGTAAGAGAGAGAGGAAGAGACAGCAAAGAGCACTCTGTTTTACGATTTCTCACCCTTGTATTAAACCACCGAGCTTATCCTGAATATTCAGTATCTCAGCAGCTGGTACTTCCCAGGCAGCGGTGCTGATTGCTCTCGCTGATCCTCAGGGATGCAGTGCTGAGGCTCTTGGAGACGAAGGCTTCCCGCACAGTGCCTGTGTAGCCCCTTCTGTCCCAGGTAGCATAAGCCTGCAGTGCAGCACAGAGCAGCAGGACAAGGAGCAAGGGGGAACTGCATCTTCTTCACTCCCTCTGCTGTAAAGGGGGAGAGGTGGTCTCTGCAGCTACTCTACAGCATGTGGGTAAGGGGCAAAGGCAGTCAAAGTGGATGGGGAAGGAACAGTTACTCACAAATAAGCTTTGCCGGTTATTTTCCCCAAAGGTGACATTGACAGCATTGCATATAAAATGAGTGTCTCTTCTGAAGATGTCCTTGCACAAGAAGAATCAGAGCATTACTCCCAGCTGCAGCATTGTCCGGAGCAGTGCAACATTCATGAGCATTACATGCTCTACAGCCCTTATGGGTTTTGTGGTTGGTTTTTTTTGGCTTTGTGTTGGTTTTTTTTTGTTTGGTTTGTGGTGTTGGTTTGGTTTTTTTTTTTTTTTTTTTTTTCTTTCCCCAGATGGCAATCCCTCTTAGTCTTCTTTTTCTGGCTTTTCGCTCTTTTTTTCCTTCTACTTTCTTTTTGGCTTGGCATTTGCTGGCATTGAGCTGTGAATCCTGTACATGAAGCCAACTGAAGCTACTTGGGAGATTCAAAGGAAAGGAGTTGTAAAAACTACCCGAAAGCTACTTTCAGTACAGAGGTACCAACTTTGTGGTTGCCCTAACTTGTAATCCCTTAGAAACACCATGCAAAACATAGAAACATAGGACAGATTTGGAGAGGATTCACAATTCAACTCTTTTGTGAGACAACGTGCTTTCTTAGAGGTAATCTCACAATGTGGAGTGGCAACACATGCTAAGACAGAACTCCTACTATGAACCTTGGAAAATAAGTAAGGTAAAACTTTATGCATAAATGCTTTAAAATGTATTTATTGAACTAGTATCTTATCTGTTTAAATTTCCTCTTCATCAGATATTTCAATATGGAATAAAGCAGGCTATTATGAAACATCCGAGCAGTCTAAATGGGCAGTTTATTAGACATGAGAGCAATGACTGGCAGTTGATTTGTTACCCTCAAGCTTAATAGGTAAAAAAAAGTCTGTTTCCCCTCATCCATCATGATGAGGAGAGCAGTAGGTCCAAACACAAATATGACTAGTCTAAACTGCAATCTTTGATGTGGCAATGGCTGCAAAGGTTACCTGCAAAATTGAAAGATGGTAACCAAGTATTTTTGCATGAAAAGGACAGTCTCCAAGAGAAGGTAAAGGGCATTGGTTTGACTTCTGTTAGACATCCTCCAAAGCTGTGGATTATTCCCTTCCCACAGCAAATACCACAGCCTTTTCCTCTGGAAAGAGCAGGCAGCAAAGGTCTTCAATAGCAACAGCAGGTGAGGTAGCCCTTGCACTGCTCACTCCTGTGGTAGCACCAGCCCTGCTTTGTGGCCACACAGCCAGTTGTGCAGACAAATGATACCCATGTGGCTGAAGCACAACCCTCCTCGCTGTGCTTTTTTCTGGAGGACAAATTTTTAGCTAGATCAGTCCCCTGATTTAGATCACTGATTTGAATGCCATAACACAGGGGATGGCAGGAGTGCAGGAGGGAAGACTGGGAATGGTGAATCAAAAGACGAGTTTTTGACACCGCCTAAGATCACAGTTCCAGGACCAAACCCAGAGAACCTGACAGCTCAGCTCCTATCTGATTTGAGCTCTCATAAGCAATTGCCAATGCAAGATGTGGTATCTTCAGTGGGTACCATCTAGGACCAATACTTGGAAGTTTTAACCTGGCCTTTCTTAAGTTTAACCGAAAACATCCTTCATATCCCTTTAACTTCAGTGTGAGTTATTGCAATGTAAATGATACTGCTTGCTTGTAATCCATATGAGAATCAAGAGAACACCAAAGAGGGTTCACCTTGCAGTACATTCATTTTGTCAGCAAATTTTTTTCTGTTCCTCATAGTTGTAGAGATTCATGGGAAAGCAAGGAGAGGCTTGTGGGATTTGGGATGTTTGTCTGGAGGCATAAGAGAATCCAATTCATTTGTGTTTCCTTTCAGTAAGGCAACAGCCACCAAACAATCACAAAATAGATCCATGATTAAACAACTGATTGCGGGTGAGCGTGGGGATGCCCACACACAGTAAACCTGCCCTGCTTCCTGGGAAAGTTTGCAGCCTGCACCAGGTTCTGTACTGCTGTGTTAGACTGCCTCCCTGTCCTCAAACTAGCTCATGCACAAGCTTTCTAAAAGCAAGGCAATTCTTTTATCAGTATCTTCCATTTGTGTTTACATTTTTAAAGAGACAGCTGTGATTTTTCCAAATAATTAATTAAAAGAGCACAAAGAACCCATATAAATATTGGGATTGAATTTGGAGGAAACAATTACGTATCTTGATTTAACGTTCATATATCATTCAAGTAGATCCTTATACTGAAAAGCAAAGCAAGGGTAATTGGGAAGATGGAAATACAGTTCTAACTGATGTGTGTTATTTAGTATATATATTCTATAATACAACTATATATTGTTACATTTAACAGAACAGCACTTGAGTTCAGAAAGAAAAAAACCACAAGTACTTCCAATACATACTTTTGTGTTAGTTGAAAATTGCCAGTAATTTTTGTTGCAAAAACATTTTCCTTGCACTTTCAACGCTCCTCTGAGATAAGAGCAAAAAAACTTTAACTGTGAAAATGATCCATTTTACAGGCGTCAAATTATTTTTAAACCCTACTCTTCAGTCTGCTCCTCTACGTCTAGATCATCAGTAATTTATTTGTGAAATTCCCCGAGGAAGGGAATTTGGAAAGGAAAGGTAGGTGGGAAGCAAAAAAAGCCCTACATGCACACACACACACACACATATATATATATATATATATATTCCCTAGAGGGGCCCTACATGCACACACACACACACATATATATATATATATATATATATTCCCTAGAGGGGAAGTTACTAGGTGCCAAATTCTGATACCTGACACAAAACAAATATCACCTTACTGTTGGCATGGTTCTGTTGAAGTCAATGAGATATCCAGTACCACCATGAAAGGCAGAACCAAAATCTAATGCTGAGCATTCAGAATATGGAGGGAGAAGCAGACTTAGCAAAGTGTTGTGTCTCTTTATCCTATGACATAAATCACTGTAAGTCACAGAAAAAAATCAGACAAGGTATAAGTAGGAGGGCATGGATGTTCTCCACTTGAGAGGAAAAGGAGAAACACCACAAAATTTCAAGATGGAAGTAGGTAAACTGATAAGGGAGATGTGGGATGGCATGAAAGAGATCACTTGAAGCACTCCCTGAAGCTGATAACCAGTATGTGCTTAAATCTTAATTTGGGAGCAAATCCAAGCTTGGAGTCCTGGCCTGGGGTCCTCCCCTATCCAAGAGAGCAACATCAGGTGATATTGCAAACCTTCTTTTGCTGTCAGTGGAGGAATGACTGATAGATTTCAAAAGCCACAAGCCCACCAGGCTGTGCTGCTTTCATGAAACTCCCTTTACTTCTGGTGTACTGAGAGAGCAGGCAGCCTTACAGCTTTCCTCCTGCTCCTTTACAGTGGGCCAATGCTGCAAGCAGTATCCTTTGTGATGAGGAATTAAACGTGTACTCCTTAAAAAGGCACAAAACTACTACAGGATCAATAGCTTAAAGACAAATAATAAATCTCTTTAACTTCAGTTTTCCTTTTTAGTGGGAGACTTATGCAGCTATGACACTATACCCAGGTGCAAAACAAGTAAACTGCACTTCTGAACACCTGAATGACTCCATGTGCACCTATTATATGCACACTTGCCAAATGTGGGTGTTGCAGGACTTGTTAAGAAATCCTGCCTGCATAAGGTGTTTTCTGAAAGACAGAAAGAGAATATTCTTTTAGTGCAATACAAGTCCAAGGTCACCTTTAAAGCAGGAGCTGTTGATCCCAATTCAATGAAGCAGCAGATTTTCATGACATGGAGCACAGAGGAAGGAAATGCTTGTCAGATATGTCTCCGGAAAATTTGCTTACAGGAACATGTCTGTGTGCACATAGAGGAAGGGCCTATTTTTGGGAAAACGGTGTCCCCTGAAGGTTTCACGCATCTGTTTTGATGAACTGCCCTGATATTCTGTATTGGTTTTCCAGAAGAGAAGGTTGTACAAAGCACTGCAAAGCTTGCCTTTCTGCAAAGGCTGCTACCTCTACTGGAAAAAGACAAGCACTGAATGCACATTTTAATGTTACACAAGACGCAGTTTAGACTACAGCTGCAAGAAAGGCAGAGAGACAGACATTTCAGAGCCTATGCTCTCCTTTACAAAGGCAAAAACCTAACCAAAAATTGAAGATTCACGCCTGCTGAGTTCTCCTGCAACATGAACTGTGGCTCTTCTATCGACACCTAACAGAATGTGGTGTAAAAACACAAAAACAAAGCAAATAGACCTGTTTAAAAAAGCTGGGGAGAAGAAAAGTGCTCACGTGGCGACTTAGCCAGATCTCTGACTCCAAAGAGAGACTTGAACCATCCTCCTTTCACCTATGAAATTGTGAAAATCCCAGCCCAGTGTTTAAGGTCTGGCCACTGGGGAACGCCAAGTCCAGAGCCTTGCACCGACACGGTGTCTAGAGAAGCCTGGTCTCAAAACACAAGTAAAACCAACTTTCAGTCAAGCCTTTTTCACAGGAAATTCACTGAGGCAGTCACCACCTTCCCCTCCACCACAGTCAGCAGATTACAGTGCTGGCAGTAAGCACCATTTCACATATTACTGCTTCTCTCCTGCAACTAACTCTCTAACAGGCTGCTGTTTTACCATGCTCTCTTTGTAGAGATTTTTTTTTTTTTTTTCCCAGAAGATCATCAGGAAGACTTTTCCACAGTTTGTTGTGGAGTCAGACAGAAGGGAAATGGACAGTTAATGTGAGAGTATCACCTGCAGTTTGGATGGGCTCAGTGCTCAGCAGGATTTAAAGTTCAGGCATAAACTTGTGGTGGTTGCTTTCTACAATTCAGCTCATCCACTTACGCCTGTAGACACAAGAATATATTTATATGGGCATCCAACACTTGCACACTTTTCTCTCTGCCTGCCATCTATCCCAACACTGTTTTATTAGCTCTAATGACATAACCTTCCTACTTAGTCATGCAAGAAAGCACAAGGGCTACAAAATTGACTTTCACTGCTGGTTTGGATTCTTCTGCTAATTCATATGGGTTTTAATTCCATACCCTTTAGGTCTATAATAAATATCACCCTCGATAAGTTGGTGCAAGAATTAAGCTATTATTGAAAGAATCTGTTGGAATACTTATTTATTGTTTTAATTTTATGACTGTCTTGATGTAAACCCTATCAGACATTGGCTAGGTCTAAAAAGAAATCACTAAATCAACCAATGTACTAATTCAATGGAAAAGCAGAAAAAGTAGCATATTAAGTATGCTACAAATGAAGTTGTTAAACGATTCATTACTCACTAGTTTTGAAATGCTTTTTGTTGAATAACGAATAAAACAAAAACCCTATCCAATAATGCAATATATAGTTTTCAGGACATTTAGTATGTCATATGTTGGAATTATCTTCTGCACAATGGAAACATTTATTTCTTAGCCCTTAGATAAAGATTATCTAATGTCTTGCATGCTGCAATGTCCTTGTTAGACACTTAGTTGAAGAAACATAATTGTATTCCTATTTAGGAAGAATTTACTTTGTGTGAGTGTGGAATTTACCTACATTGTGGACACTCTGCATAACAATTTGATCTGCCACTTGCAATCATCTTTATCTCCCTCTAGGTTCACTAAAAGCTGAATGCACATATCAGCTCACAGGATCAGACCCAAAGCTGGACTTGAAAAATTGTTAAGAATTTTCATTTTGTTATGATTTAATGCAGTAAACTCCCAATATTTTCATTTGTAAAACATAAATACCTCTCACCTAAGGGAAAATTTTCTTTGCAAGGATGTAATTGTGCCAATTGACGTAGATTTTGTGAATTCAATTACAGATATTTCTGATTAGCCAATTCGCCATCCTATGAACTGAACAAGGAGCAAAGGGCTAAGGAAGAAAAACAGATAAGGCTGCAGGTTGCATTTTAAATGCTCAGCTGCTATAGCTATTGATACTAAGAATGCCCTTTTGATGAGGTCAGCATTGATGAAAATTTTGTAGTCACATTTATATGATAGTCAAAGCTGAACTGCATTGGTAACATTAATGTCTGGGAGAAGAGCCTCTTCTCTTGAACACTTTAATGACACTGAAAAAACCACAAGACAGAAACAAAGAGAAAGACAGAAAGCAAGAAAGTAAGCAAGAAAGCAAGCAAACAAGACAGACTGACCAACCAAGGGGAACCCCCCAACAGGAGACTCAACTTTAATCTTTAAAGAAGAAAAAAAAGAGGAAAAAAGCACCTAGAAACTTTATCTTTGTAATTAAATGAGGAAAACTACTCTGTGATCTATTAATACCTCTGTCCTCCTGGAGAGAGGATAAAAAGTTATTGAAGGTGTTTCAAAACTTCTCTTTCACTGTTGCACTGGGGATCATGTGCTCCAACTTCACTGGCAGTCTGTTCAGGGAAAAAAGGAAAGCTCATTCTATCATGTCCTTGATGGCATGCTGTTCTCAGAAGGAAGGGACAACACAGGATTCCAGTCTAAAAATACAGACCCAGATTTTCTCCTTTCCAGATAATACCGGGACACACACTTTCAAAAATGGACTTAATCATGGGAGAATCCTTTCACTGGGAAACACACTGCAGTTGAGGATACATTTAGGACTCCAGGACAGAACACGACAAGGGGTTAAAAGGCACAGGTAATCTCTGCCTTATTAATGGCCTTCACGGAGGCCAGTGATGGTATGAGCGATAGCATTACTTTGTGCAGCTGTCCCTGTCGGCCTTGCTAACCCCACAACAAGGGCAGAGAGAAGGTGACACTGAAGGGCAGATGCTGCAGCAGTGAGGCTGGGAAGTCCCAAATGAAAACACTCTTGAGGTTTCTCTAGTTTATGCTAGCTCCCTTCCTCAGCCTGAGCAACTCCAGCTGCTTATGTGTCATGTGCTCGAGACCCCCGACCATCTTGGTGGCCCTTTGCAGGACTTGTTTTTTCAGTGTCTTTCTTGTTACTTGTCAGTGTTAAAAATCAAAGTATTTGATGGAGCCTACCTTCCCATGAAAAGGTATTTTAGGTTTGAAAAAAACCCAAATTCTGCTTTTCATTTCCATACAGCAGATGCTTCTGTATTTGAAAACCCTGTTTGGTCTTTATGAGGGATTCCATTCTTTCCTGCTGCAGTGGTGTGCCTTTAGGCTTTGACTCTGAATTCAGAATAACATGGGAGCTGTGGCTGTGTTTCATTCAACTTGTATCCTCGCACTGTCCACTATTTTCACATCACATTAATATTTGATTCCATATCACCTTAACTATGCAACAAAATGCCAAGATTGTAATTTACTACTTCTGCAACTGCTATTTATCCAACAGATTTTAATTCAGTATAAAAAGAGCTTCTTCCTGAACAACCTCAACCTAGCTAGTGTTTCTGGTAATTTTATTGACTACTGCAAAGTTACCCAAAGATAAATCTAGCTAAGTTAAATTTCAAACAAGAATTGTGTGCTTCTTTGATCTAGAGGTAATCATCTTCAAGTCAGTTAAAAATCAGTGTTTTTCTAACCCACAGAAAAAAAAATCTCAAATAGCAAAAGGTGAAATATAGGGACTGAGCCTTAAACAACCTACAGTAACAGAAGGATTGGTGCTGTAAGACGGATCAAGAGCCCTCTGGTCCTTTCAAGCATCCAGTATCAGTTCATTGAGAAAGCAGTCCCACGCTCAGTAAAGAACATTTCTCTGATACCAAGCCAATGGAGGAAGATTTTTCTCATCCATAAATGACTGGGCTTATGTACCAAAGCAGAAATATTTCATTCATACATTAGTCTAATCTTCTTACAAACTCACTGCAGCTCTTTTGCTCAAGAGATTCTCGTGTCAGTGATTATTTATGCACTTTTGTCATAAAAGATTTCCTTTTAACTGTTTTGAATGTGGTGCCTACTAATTGCATTGGATGTTCGTGTTATATCTGCAAATCAGTAAGCATGAGCATGCAGCCAGCCTTCTCTGCACTATTCATTATTTTCACATTCCTCTTTCATGTCACCTGTTATCTGTTTCCTCCCCAACCTAAGCAGTTCTAATACATTTCATTCATCCTCATGTCTTGTGCATTTTTGCATCTCAAACAACTTATTCTTCCTGGATATCTTTTTCCTGATGTTTGTCAAGATGCAAGGACCAGCTATGAATACACTTTCTCATAAGGGGGACAGGCCCACAACTTATATAATAGCATCATAATATTTACAGCTGCATGCAACTGTTTCACTTCCTTTAATGAGAAGAAGGAACAATCAAATGAATAGGGAATTAAATCAAAGGGAAGGATATATGACTTCATCTTCAGCTGAGAAATAGTTCTCCTTCAGGACTGACAGTAAGTTCAAAAAACTACTCCGTCCTACATCAGCAGAAATATCTACACATACAAGCACTTGAAGTGTTATGTAGCATCCTTCTTTATGTCAAAGTCATAAATTACAGCAATCCTACTTCCTAGGCCGTCAACACCAATTTGTTCCTAAAGTTACTCTGTATATTTAAAATTCATCAACATCTCCAAGAACTACAAAATACTCCTTTCTGATTGGCATTTATCCCTCTTTAGCCATGTTCCCCAATAGATTTTATTGCTGTCATTGCTCTTCCCCACAATGAGTTTAGCTCATTTTAAAATAAGGCTTAAAGGGCTTGTAGGTTGCATAAGAGCTGAATTTCACAAGGGATTATATATTTGCGTTATCTGTACAGTCACTTCATTCAGTCTGAGATTCCTTCAAAAATCCTGGCAACTTGCTGCAATTTACAGGCTCATATTGCTCCAACCTCCTTCCTTCTCAAACACGTTTAAGCTTTATTATCCCTCCCAGAGCTACTGTTTGCAGGTATCTTTCTGGTAGATAGCACATTGGTGCTACACACAGCAGAGCAGTGCAGAGGTGTCTGAGCTAGCATTATTAGACCTAGGTTTGGAGCAGAAGCAATCTAGCTGCAACAGCATGGTGCCTGGCACAGGACAATTTACCCTACTTCTTCATAGGTAGATCAACCTACACATACCACAGTCTGTGGTGACTAGGCTATTTCCAGAACAAGGCAACTCATTTAAACCTGGCTGAGGTATGTGAAGGACTCATTGAATTGGATCTCCCATGAGCAAATCAGTTAGCTATTCTGAAATATCCAAGGCATCTTTAATGTCTCCCTACTTTGATGGCTTACAAAATTTCAGTGGCTTTTTGCATTTTCATCAGTCTTACTAACACTGCACGTACATATTCAGACACTCATTCTTCAAAGCCCCTGTCATGCTCTCCCTGCTGTCATCAGACATTACAGGTGAAACGTCAATCTTGTTGAAGTCAACAGCAAACTGCTGCTGATTTCTCTGGGGCCCACATTTCCCATAAGGTCAGGAAATTGTTCAGACACATGATGGTACTGGTTCTCACAGCTCTCCCCCCAAAGACTACTAATGGGGGATATGAAGACACGGTTATGAAGCAAGTTTGAAAATTAAGGTATCCAAGACACCTCCAAACCCTTGCAACAAGCTGACACCAGAGGTGAAATCAGAAACAAACAGTGATGCTCCTGCAGCTCAGTGCCCTCAGCAGCACAGCTAGCTGCAGCTGGGTTGCCTTGGAGGAACAAACCAGCTCTGCAGACTCTCACACAGTGTCCTCAGAGCCCGTAACCAGCAAGAGAGAGTCACGGGGAGGGCTGACACTCATTAATGCAGAGGCTATGACTTCCACTGGCCTCACGGAAATTCTACCCAGGAAATTTTCATTGCTATTTGTAGTAGCCAACACGGTTCAGCTGCTTCTGTAAGAGCAAGACAGACAGTGCTTTTGAAAACAGCACATGCTGCCTCTTCTTAAGTGCCCTTTTCAGGTAAATTTTAAAGATGGACCAAGCTGGCACCTGCAGGTCAAACTCTGCAGTTCCTTCAAAATCCAAGAAAACTAAAGCATGCCACACACAGAGCTACTATAATTCCCCAGGCTGGCACTTAGTCATCAGTCAAAGCTACTCTCACAGCACAGAAGTACATTTCTTTCCCCTCCATTGCTCTCTAATGTTATTGAAATAAAAATAGATGGTACTGTGATTTTTTACATCTGATGTTGAGTCCTTGTCTAAGCACTAAACTTTGGCTTCTTTCAGAAGATGTGTCTTCTATAAAAATACACTATATCTGTGCAGGAGCTTTCTTCATAATTCAAGCAAAAGTTAGCAGCTGTTACAGCCCGCTACACACACACTGGCCTACTTCATGCCACTATCCACAATGAAAGGTTCATTCACACCTGTATTTGCTTTATGAAATAGCCTCAAATTCTTTTGCCAACAGCCATAATACTTTTGAACAAGTCAGTCTTTCTTCCACAGTCGTATATTTTAGCTTGAGTGTACCCACACTTCAAAACGTTTACAATGCAGGAGGGACACTAAGGGACACAAGCAGCTGCAATGCTCAAAACCAACTCTAATCCTTCTAGCATTACCTGTTCTACAAGGCATCCAAGTTTCATTATATACAACACAGAACATGACAGGTTTGTTGTGAAAATTATATATAATAGAGCATGATTCTGGACTTACTGAAAACGGGTAAATTTTCGGAAGGCCCTTTGAGAGCTTAGGAACATCAGGTCTGCTTTCAAGGAGCCTGAGGTCCAGATGTACAGGAATGTGCAAGTGCCTACATTCAGCTGACTTCAGAAGCTTGAATACCATTACTGACCTAAACTGATGGCAAAGTCACTTTGTAAAATATTACTCAATATCTCAAATATTATTTCTTCACAACATCATTTGCTTCCAAATTAAGTACACGGTTCAGTCACCTACACCGAAGTTGTTCAAAACCAATACATCAAATAGGAAAATCACTTAGCTTAGATGCTATTACTAATACAGCAGCTCGATGAATTCTGCAGTGAAAAAATAAAAAGTTTTGGCAACTTTAAAATAAATTTAAATAACTTTTAGAGAAAATAGGGTGTTTACGATCATATGGGAATCACAAAAATAAATACATAAATAAAGCTTTGGCTTATAAATAAATTAAATTTAAATCAACAAATAATATTTAGGGATCATAAATAAATAAATAAATCCTTAATGCTTAGGTTTCAGTTGAAATTTGATCTATGCTTTTTTCGGGTTGCCTTCTTTGCACAAGACTCAGGAGATGTGGACCCCTGTGAATGTGAACAAGCTTTACATGACCCCATGATCAGAAAGCACCATGTTTTATTCAGTGCAATAAATACTGGCAATATTAATGTTTTGCCTGGTAGACACATTTACAATACTACAAGGATTTTATGAAATCATATCACTTTTGCCTAACTGATGACGCTTAATATTGTCTCGAAAATGCATTACTTTATGTTCCTTGAATTTGCCTCATAGCCAGTGATTTTTTCTCTTCACTGTTGCCAGTTCAATCTGTGAATTTAATTCGTACTACTACTATACTGACACACTTCATTTTAATTTTACGTGTAAAGAGTTATTGGTTGGAGATAGTTTGTCATACGAGTGTATGAAAGCATTCAGTGAAATGCTACAGGCATTCAGGAGAGAAACACAGCCAGATACAGCGGCTTTTCCTCAGTATGACCTGAGGGATCACAATTTGGCTAGCACCTACTAGAAGGACATTTTGAAAAATCATGTTCAGAACTGACAGACTGATATTCTGACACAGCACCTCCCATGGTAAAATAAAGCAGCACCTCTGTATGTTGTAGAAAACTAAACTAATCTTGCCCTGTACATGGTTCATTTTGTTTATTCATTTTAACATCTGCTGTCTGTCCATTCTCCTTTCTGTCAGGGGTGCATCAGCCTAGTCTGGTTTGGTCTTTGTGAGGCCTAGACATGATCCCCTCTTAATTAGGTTCCTGATTCTCATACTGTAGATTTCTTTACACCTTGGTTTCTATCTGAACTGGCTGCTTACAGCTGCGCAGCCCATTCTGTGTCAGGAGACACTTGTACCGGTGGTAACATTCTGGCTTGCTGAATAAAATCTCATCCTAAGTTACTTCAACTGCACTGGTTTGGCTCAACTTTCTGCCCATTTGCTGTACTGGGTTTGTGTAGAGGGCTTTTGGTAGCCGGGGAGGGGCTACAATGTGAGAAGCTGCTAGAAGCTCCCCCAGCTCCGAGTCGAAACCACCTCTCTGCCAAGGCCAAACCCATGAGCAACGGTGGCAGTGCCTCCGTGATAACATATTTAAGAAGGGAAAAAAACCCTGCAGCGGAGAAAGGAGTGGGATGAGAGAAATACCTATGCAGACACCAAGGTCAGTGGTGGAGGGGGGGAGGTGGTGCGCAGGAGCAGAGACCCCTGCAGCCTGTGGTGGGAGGGCAGGCTGTGCCCCTGCAGCCTGTGGAGCAGATGCCCACCTGCAGCCTGTGGCAGATCCCACTCCAGAGCAGGCGGCTGCGCCTCAAGATGGCTGGGACTCTGTGGGAAGCCTGTACTGGAGCAGTCTGTTCCTGAAGGACTGCACCCTGCAAAAGGGACCCGGTCCAGCAGTTTGTGAAGAACTACAGCCCATGGGAAGGACTCACATCAGAGAAGTTCATGACGGACTGTCTCCTGTGAGAGGGATCCCGCACTGAAGCAGGAGATGAGTGTGAGGAGTCCTCCCTCTGAGGAGGAAGGAGCAGCAGAGACAATGTGTGATGAACTGACCACAACACCCATCCCCTGCCCCCCTGCACTGCTGATGGGAAGGAAGTAGAGAAAATCGGGAGTAAAGGTGAGCTCGGGAAGAAGGGAGGGGTAAGGGGAAAAGGTGGTTTTAAGATTTGTTCTTATTTCTCATTATCCTACTCTGATTTGATTGGTAACAAATTCAATTGATTCCCCCACCCCTAAAGTCAAGTTTGTTTTGCCTGTGACAGTAAGTGATGAGTGATCTCTCCCTATCCTTTTCTTGACCCACCAGCCTTTTGTTCTATTTTTCTCCTCCCCATCTCCCCAGGGGGCAGGAGTGAGCAAGTAGCTGCATGGTGCTTAGTGGCCGGCTGGGCCTAAAGCATGACATTTGCTCATTGACAGGAATGTTCTAACTAAGATGTGAGAAAAAAAGAGCAAAGCCAAAGCTGTGTGCATTGAAAACACTATCTGCAATTTCCAGGATAGAAAATCTGGCATTTTCAAGGCTTCTGATACCATATGTTGTAAATCCTAAAGAAACAAAGATCATTAATTATGTTGAGCCCCTAGTAGCCAAGCTCATTGGTCTGCAATGTTCCAGCCTCAAATTTTTCTATTACTGATAGGACTGCACATAGTCCAGTCTGTTTCCCTTGTCTCTTCATTACTCAAAGCTACAGTTTCCCCATCTTTCCTCCTCTCTACCCCTTTCTACCCATGTGCCCCCTGTCCATGACATTTGTACAATTTACTTCACAATGAAGATGTGCTCTCGAACACCATCTTTGGATGTTATCACAGTGCCATTTATCTCCACAGCCTGGACAAGAGAACCAGACTCTCCCTCTGTGAAGTTGCTGATGGAGGGAGGGAACCCTATTCAACTGAACTGCCACCCTAAGATCAATCGAATACTTCCCCACATGCAAGCATACACTCAGTCAAAGCTGTGCAGAATGAATACATGATGGCGGATGGTGTGATATCAAGTCTTTGTCCATGTGGGGTTGGTACACGGGAGTCTCAGCCTGGAGCGTTCCCACAGGAACACAGGGAGAACATTCAACTCCCTGAGAATGAATAGCTCAACAAATGAGTTATTAAACATACAAGTCCCAAGAGAAAACCATTGAAGCCTATTAAAAATGAATTTGAAATTGTTCCTTTATGTGGAAAAGGCACTAAGTGCCAAATTTGCAGGATCTCCCTGGATTAGGAGAACATGTTTATGGGCCACTGGGAATTCCAGGAAGCCTGAGACCACACTGCTGAAAGAAGAATCCATTCTGCCTTCAAGGGAAAGTGCCAGACTTGGAGCAACACCCCCTGAAGTAATCCACCAATATCAGCCAAGTTCTTCTGGGTTTAAACTAATTTTACTAACATAAAAATCTGGCCTATAATAAGCCACAGTTTAAGCAGCTCAGAAGCCAGATCAACTTGTCCGATTCTGAAAGTAGTGCTTGCTGGCCAGGCCAATACACTTAGGGTTACTGCCGTGTGTCAGCCTTGGGAGATGCCAGACATTTCAGGGCAGAAGTTGTTGATGATGTCAAGTGTATAGTGTACTGTCTGGTCCCTGGCGCACTGCTTGGTATGTAGGCATCTGCAGTGATACACAAAAACTTAACCCACACCTTCAAAGACAGCTTTTCTGTAGAAATAGAATGAAAATACCTACACTATACATGGCACTTCCCTCCAGCTAGTGTTTTCTGGGAGAATGCATCATTTACATATGGACACTGTACTTACTTTTCCAACCTCTACTTGTTCTTTCACCTTAAAATAGTTCTGCTTGAAAATGGTCTGATTACAGGAACACCTAATTACCTTCTGGCACTACACTGAAGACCAAGACAAACACTCTCTGTGTAGTGGACTGCATGTACTCTGTGTCACTGTTAATGCCTTTCTTTCTCGAATAACCCACCTCTGGGACTCAAGGTTCATCTGGGAGTTTGCTTTGCCTTTGGAGTGGCTCAGGCTGTGATGGACTTCTGCATCTTACAAGAGCTTTCTAAACAAGACACCTAGGTCCCCTGACAAAATTCTTTCTCTGCCCATTTTAAAGAATGCAAATTGAAGAGTGCAGTGTCCTGTAGGGTATTTTTCAGGAGCAATGTGCAAACATTTCCAGCAAGTGCTCTTAATGGAAGCTTCTTTGCCAAGTATTGCTTCTTTCCTTAGTTGTGGTTTTGAGAAAGCACATTTGTTTGCAACAGGGAACAGCAGAGCAGAACTTTCAGTCTTGTACACTTAATCACTGTATCCCTTGATAGATGAACTAGAGGGCTTTTTTCTCCATTGGGTCTACACATGTAAACATTCAGTACTGAGCGTATACCTACCAGTCAGGATTGTAAGATGCGGTGAAATTCAAATCAAAGTCATTGAAAGTGATAGCACTAGACCCAGAAAGTTAAAATCAAGGATCAAAGAGATTTAAATGCAGCAGAATCACTTAAAAAAAACACCGGAAGAGCAAGACAGAGTAAGGGACAGAGGGGTTAAAATTGTGAGATGATCAGAATATAGGAAGCAGTAAAAAGTGAAGTTCCCAGCCAGATTCCAGAGCAGACTTTAAAATGGCCTATGCTGCTAAACAAAAGATAGGCCATTTATTTATTTACCTGACTCATATTGATTTGGAAAACTAGTAAGAGTATTGCAAAATAAAAACAGCATTAGAAAAGCCTACATTTTGATTAGCTTGTGCTGCCATAATTTGCAGAAGCGCATTGACATTATGCGTGATGGGACTCAATAAACAAAATTAATATAACATGGCTACCACTCAACATTTCCATAACATTTTATGCCTTCACACCACTTGGCAATATAAACTTAATAAATTAATCTCCATAAGGTAGGCAAATCTGATTAGCCCTCTTTCACAGATGAGTTAACTGATGCTTGGAAAAAGTGATGTCACCCAAAGTAGCACAGAGAGCTGAGGGGAAAGAGTAGCAATTAGTAGTTTGGGGCCACAGAGACCTTGCCATTCCTTCTGCCCATTTATTGTGCAGGACTCCCTGATTCCTACCGCAGTATAAACTTTAGAGATCTGCATATCTGTCTGTTAGCATTTCAATGTTCCCTCAAAGCAGTATTAATAAAGAAACACAGGCACACAATCTGAGGGACTTGGTTTCTGCTGCACAAACCCACATCAGACCCTGCAACCCTCTAGCTTAGTCTGCCAAATTAACCTGAACAGAGGAAGAGGTCTCCTGATCTGTTCCATACAGTAGAAATCTTGACTGTCCCAAAGACACATAAAAAGGAATAATCCGCAGAGGAGGAGAGAAATGGCACCAGAAGTAACGCATCTCCTGCAGACCTTCCTCCCGTCAGACTTCACGGTGGGCCATGTTCTCCTTCACCGGAGGCATTTACACATGTTCCCCTCTCGCTGCTTGACTCTCCCACTGAAAAGCATGTTTGAATCAATGACAGTTGCTTTGCCAGTCTTCCACCCAACTGCTGTGGAGCCACCATCTTCTGGATTCATGAAGGTGTTTCAGTTTTCCTTGAAAGATTTATTTTGACTGAATATCATGTCACACCAGTTCAGTGGAAAGGAGAAGAGAGGATTCCTCTTAGCAATGGCATTTTCTGTTATGCTAGAACAGCTGTTGAGGGGAGGCTACATCCAAAGGGAAAAAGGGGGATCTTTCTAACAGGCATTCAAAACACCTACATTAGTAGTGATGCAGAATGACTTACCCCCATGCAAATACACATTTCCAGATTTGCACCTTATTCTACAGATAACTAAAATTCTCTACAAACCTTCAGGATATAAAAACGCCAATCATTATTATATTAGTTCAGAAATGTGACAGAAGTGTCACTCGGCAAGTAGAAGTAAAAAACCTGCAAAGAATGGGATTTGTAAACAAGCATGACATGAGGAATGGAGTATTTGCACATGGAACAAGGAAAAAATACCACTAGACATCCTAAGCTTACTTCTACCTGATCTCCTCTCTCTTTATATTTGACTGCTGACAGTGGTACAAAACAGTATATATTTGACAAAGACCATGTATGTGGTCATGGAATCTCACTGGAGTTATCCTAAATGGAGAAAAATATTACTGATTAAATGCCAGTGGAATGTTACAATTGCTGACACACTTCATAAAGACAGACAGAAAAATTTAGATTAGCCTAGAGCAGAAAACAACCACTGTCACTTTTTGAACATGTTAAAATCTAAAGTAGGAGCTTAGGGGTAGTTTGAAATAATGGTATACAATATGTATTATGCAATTTCCTTCTTGTATCTTCAATACAAAAAAGTGAGAACTGAAAAGTTGTATTACAGAGCGGAATACAGCCAGACTGAGCCATTTACTGCACACTTGAGGCAAAGGTCACTGCAAAAGAGAATTTACTTCATCAGAGCCCAAAGTGAACAAGTATAAACAGCTGGGACTAGCAAAGTGATGGAAAAAAGAACAGATTGGATCAACTACTCCCATGGGAAAGAGCTTACCTCGAAATATGTCATTTGCTGGAAGGGCTCTGATCTGGAAACTGCTCCACTCAGACCTAGGAGACCAGACCACCACTCACATGACAGACTGCTGAAAAGAACTTATCCATTGACCTTAGGTCAATCGTCTCAATAAAGAAGCAAAGGCAGTCTCTGAGTCTAGACCTTGTATTCAGCTACATGAGTTACTGTCAAAGAGGTTTAGGGAGATACTTTGCTTGTCCACTATATGTATTTTTTTTAATTTCACAAAGAGATTGGTACAATTCAGAGGACCAGGAACTGGTTGTCAGGGGTCAGGCCAGTCCAGCTATTCTTTTATCAATGCAAACTTTGGAATCTGCACTCCTCATTTTTTCAGAGCATGGTAGAGTTTGGTTCAAGCTAACCTCTAGTACACTAGGATATCCCTCTTCCTCTTCTATAGCCCCCTATAACATTCAGGGTTTTATTTACTTGCTTTACTTGTTTATTTACTTGCTTTGATTTTTTCTCTGTTCCTGGAAACCAACAGAAGTTCCCAGATGATCAGCTGAGAGGCATGACTGCCCTTCAAAATGCTGGGAGAAAGACTGGGTTGGGTTTTTACATGACAAAACACAAAAAACAATAAAGGTTTGCAGTTTGCCTCTTTTCTTGAGGAGCTTATGGCATTAAGGATACACTCACTCAAACAGCATTTCAAATGTTTATTCACAACCTATAGCAATTCTTAACATATTCTAAATCAATTTATGACTTAAAGCTCTAGCAAGCAAAAATGGCTTGAGTGAACTGAAAACATTGCAAAACAGCCTGCTCTTCCCTTCAACCTAAAATAAACATCCTGTAGCACACTGCTAGATTGGAAGGGTGCTGCTAGATGACTTTAAAAGAAAACAAACTCAAAATGGTGCTTAGTGCTTTCTTGAATCTTTTGGTGCAGACCTTACCTGACATGAGCGGTGCTTTATGTCTTCAGAGTAGCAGTGCAAACTAATTAGTCCTCACAACATGGGACAGGTCAGTAGTATCATACTGAGATAGACAGGTTAACGTTAAAACTCAGAACTACCTCAGTGCCTCAAATGGCATCATGGGCCCTTTTGTCCATGTCTTAAAGGCTTCAAAATTAAATGCTCTCATTTTGCATGTAATAAAATTATTTGATTTTGTGTTTTAAAAGCAGCTCTAAAAATCTCTGAGTGAGCTTTAAAAGAGAGAGAGAACTGCTTTCTTCTTTTTGTACACCCATCCTGTTAATCAAAGGTATGGAAGTCTTAACATTTATCTTGCTACTTTCTTTTCAGATTATCTTCTCAACAGAACTTGACCCACACAACTTTTGGTACTTAGCAGTCTTGAACACCAAGCCACTTATTTCTGAAGGCTGAAAATTGCAACTGACAGTTTATTGTAAATGAGAAATTTGCACCAGGCAATTATGGGATGAACATTTCTCCTTTTAACTCACAACATGCTTTTTTTTCGCTCCCTTCAGGAGAGGTGTTAAAGTGCTGCTCTACTCCTACCACCAACTCTGAAGTGACACTGCAGGATTCCAGTTTTGATTCCATCATTTATTAATTTGTCAGTTTGCAAAGACATTTTGCTAAATGCCAGGTTCCTCCTGGAGCCTCTTCAACATTTGTGTTATCTGTTCACATATCCTTCCCAACAATCCTGCCACTACAGGATGGCACCACTGACAGCGCACAACAAACAGACTCCAGCTCATCTTCCCATAGCTGTGCCACCTCTGCAGCACTAACCACATTCAAACTAAATTCACGGCAACATCAAATCTGGGCAAATCCACTGGTGAGGGAAGTGCTGTTTTCAGACAGCTCAATACCAAGCCAGGCCAGGGGAAAGAGCTGCAGAAGTGGCTGAGCAAATGCATGCTGCAATGGAAGAGAAAGCATAAAATTCTAATGCAGTTAATTCTGCAGAAAGTGAAGACTGACATGGTGTCTCTGGATTGACTCCAGGGAAGGGAGAACAAAGCCAAAGACTCAATCCAAGAGAAACTGCTGCAGAAACTACTAAAACAGGGCCCCTGAGGAATTCAGAAAATTTCCCACATTTCTGCCTTGACCATCTTTCCCTGAACTTATTGGTTCCTGGCTCTTCACTCTGTGCTCTTTTCACCTCAGCTTCACTTTGCCTCAGAGTGCTTTAAGTCATTTTAGCGTTTGTCTTCTCACCTGCTTGGTCTTTACAAAGCTTTTTCAAGCTCATTTTCTTTTTGCAACAACTACTGTCTTAACAGTGCGCTGCTCTCAGATGCTATTCAGGTATTAGTTTGTTATGTGTAGTCGCTCATCGACGTAGGTACTGATAACATAATTTTTACAAATGGATTTTTAAGTGTGGAAAACATAAAGAATGGCAAAAATTAAAAGATAGCACTAAATGCTAAAGATGGTTTCATGTCAGCCAGGGCATTGGCCAAAATGTTCCTAGATGGTACTTTTTTTTGAGTATTGCTTGTGCAGCCATGCATATGCTGAAACAAAAGGGAACACCTTAGGAAGAGACTCCTTGGAAAGACAGTGGTGCAGTCACCATCTGCCTGTCTGCTGGGGAGAAACGCACATCCAGTTTGGTAGGCCTGTTCATTATGGGGGACAGCATCATTTGAAAGAGACCTTTTCTTTCATCATGTATCTTGCTTTAGGTTAAAGACTGTTAACTGGTGTCCCAGATGCCTGCTTAGATTCCCTTACTCAACTGCAGAGTGAGGGAAAGAGTCATGCCAGATACCCTAAATTCACTTTTTTAAGCATTGATCATACTCTAGAAATAGGAAAAGATGGCTTGGTCAGGAGACTGATAATGAGACTATGATTTTTTTGGTTCATTCACATACTGACACAGTATGTCTCCGGCGAGGATGCCAAACTAGCTTGGTTACGCATGGTCCTTCAGCCTAGAAGAACTGCTCCAAACCTAAGTCCTGGAGGTAGCTTCTGAGGACAGGGAAACTGGCGTTGGCCATGCTGAGTATGGCATTTTGATTGCCTCCTGAATTGTTTTGCCTGATAGAAGCTGAAGGTCCTTCACATTCCCACTTTACTGGCCCATGCTGATCTTTAGCGTGTCACGCAGCCTCCTTCATAGCTTTTCCTACCTGTCTGTTTTGATGGGATCCATCAAATCTTTGAGGCTGTTGATTCAGACCTACTGATGTGCAGTTTACTTATTCTCTGTTCAGTCCATTTGTTGGCTTAAAAAGACATGTCTTTAAAAAAAATACAAATGGAAACATTATTATTGATCTTTTGCATTACAAAGCCTAAATTTCCAGCTAAATTGTAGGTGGTCATTTTATTTCAGAAGGAAGTTTCCACGTGGTACAAAACTGAGCTGAATGGTTCAACACAGAGAGTGCTTATTAAAAAAAAAAAAAAAAAAGCAACCACATTAATTCCAATTTAGACTTGGCAAACATAAAACAACCAGAAAGATTTATGTGGATCCACATATGTAGACTAATGCACATTATCCTCTTTGGCCTCCATCCTCTCACATGCACTATTTGCTCTGGGATTTACTGAATCTCTGCTTTCCATATCTTGGTGAAAGCAAAGCTATCATTTTAAACCTCTGACACAACATTTAGTGAAGGTATTCACAAGATGACATTCACCATTTTCACACTATAGCCATGAAGTGATTTTCATTAACTGATTAGACAAACACACTCATTTGCTTAGTCATTGTCATTTCTATCCATTTAAGTGTCTGCTCTTCTTAGGACATATCACCTTACAAACGGTGCTACCATCTAACCTAGAAGATTGATTCATTTCTATTTTAAATTCCTGTTACGGGAATACCATTTTGCAAACTGTCTGGTACTGGTAACCACTACACAACTGATATAACCGGTCTCCTCGTACCGCTACCCTCCCTGACACCATCAGTATACCAAGCAATGTAAAATTCTAATGAGAATGAAACAATAGGTGACAGAAAAGGAAAGATACTGACAGTTCTCTGTGGGGACTCTCCTATGTACAGGTACAACATTACATTGGGAGTATTAGTGCTATATATATATATGTGTGTTTTTACATATAAATGCTAAAAATTAAGAAATGGGGTTGAAAAACTACAGAACATGAGAGAATCCATTCTGAATGTGAATCATAGAATTTTTTAGGTTGGAAAACACCTTTAAGATCACCGAGTTCAATCATTAATGTAGCACTGCCAAGTCCACCACTAAACCATGTCATTAAGTGCCACATCTGCATGTCTCTTAAACACCTCCAGGGATGGTGACTCAACCACTTCCCTGGGCAGCCTGTTCCAAGGCCTGACAACCCTTTTGGTGAAAAAATTTTTCCTAATATCCAATCTAAACCTCCCCTGGTGCAACTTGAGGCCATTTCCTCTTGTCCTATCACTTGAGAGAAAGGAGCAACACCCACTACACTACACTACAATGTCCTTTGAGGTAGTTATAGAGAGCAATAAGGTCTCCCCTGAGCCTCCTTTTCTGCAGGTTAATCAATCCCAGTTCCCTCAGCCGTTCCTCATAAGACTTGAGCTTCAGAGCCTTCAGCAGCTTCCTTGATCTTCTTTAGACAACGCTCCAGCACCTCAGTGTCTCCCTTGTAGCAAGGGGCCCAAAATTGAACACAGTAATCAAGGTAGGACCTCACCAGTGCCAAGTACAGGGCTAAGATCACTTCCCTAGTTCTGCTGGCCACACTATTTCTGACACAAAACAGGATGCTATTGGCCTTCTTGGCCACCTGGGCACACTGCTGGCTCATATTCAGGTGGCTTTTGACCAACAGTCCCAGGTCCTTTTCCATGGGGCAGCTTTCCAGCCACTCTTCCCCAAGCCTGTAGCGTTGCATGGGGGTTGCTGTGATCCAAGTGCAGGACCCTGCACTGAGCCTTGTTGAACCACATACAATTGACCTCAGCCCAATGATCCAGCCTGTACTGGATTTTATGCTCCATAGAAATCTGGTTATAAACTCTATACATAGGCCTGAAACTGTGACTTCAAAGAACTGTTACAAATTCTGTCTCTGACAGCACACTTGGTTTCCAAATCTGGGTAATGCCAGTGTGAGGTTCATTCTTCAATAGATAATGAAAAGAGTGGGTTTTTATCAGCAAAAGCAACATCATCCTACAGTGCTGGAGTTAGGCACATGCTGCTAACTCAAGACAGGGTATTGACAGGAAACTGCTGTGACAGATTTGTTTCCCCAAGCAAATATGACAACAAGGTGATGATATCAAGCAATGCCTGATGCAGGGGAGTAAGGAAAACAAGGGAAGGAAAATAAAAAAAAAAAAACCAACCCAAGAACAAGTCCAAAGAATTGGGACGTGTTCACAGGCTCCACTAGCTTTTCTATTTTAGGCATGTTTGGGTTTTTTTAAAAATTTGCTTTTATTCCTCAAAAGGCTTCGGTTACAGCTAAGATTGCTTTACTCAGTGCTCATTATATTTCATCTTCTTTCATCTGAGGATGAAAAATTCTGCAGCAAATGCATTGAAGGATTTAACTCTAATGCAGCTTCTCCCATTACTGCTTCAAACTCTTCTGAAATGCTGGCTTGTAGTTTTTCCTGATTATCCTCTCAACTGTAGATCAGGGATGTCCCTTTCACTTTCCAGTTTCTGATAATGGGGTTCCTCCTTCCACTCAATCAGAATCCTCCTCCTTATTCTTACCCTACTTAACAAGTACCAGCCCGAGGGCCCAGAGCTAGAGAGATGTTCCTCTTCCACAGGGAATAAAAACCATCTCCGCCAAATATGCAAAGTAAGTCAGAACCAAAAGGCACAGACAAGTACAGGCCTTTTATGCATTAAACAAGATCACAACCCATGAGATCAACTAATCTGGGCTGCAGAAATGCCTAAACTGGGCCATATAAGTACACACAATAATTAGCAATTTGCTCAGTCCAAGAGCTGAGGCAGATGGTACAGTTGAAGTCAGGGGATCCCAAGAAGTGGGGCTGCAAGTTAACTGTGCCACAGATGGAGAGACATCAGAGCTGGCCCCATGTCAGCAGCTCAGGCCCAGATGGAATTATTCGCTCAGAAACAAGTTGCTGAACGCAACTTCACTGTTTCCAGGGCCAGCTCGGACGCCTCAGGCAGTGCTGGGTGTTAACAAGCCCTTGCAGACCTGAGCTGGCTCTGCTCTGCACAGCAGTCCTTGGGAAGTCTTGGCATCAGACCCTATCATCCAGAGGGTGATCAGAAATTGTCTACTGTTTGAGGTACTTCTGTCTCCAGAGCCACAAGTAACAGACAGCTGGTTATACGTTCAGTTCATTGCAGTGCTCCCTTGCCTAAACAGCTTGACCAGAGAACAGAAATGCTCCTGACCATAGGGAAGGTAAATATCCCTCTTATAACCCTTTCTTCAAAATTCTTTAAATATTTTTTAAAACACCATTTAAAAAAAAATTATATACAGTAATATAACTTTGAAAAATGGCCAAAACATGAGTACAAGCACTTCTAGTCTGCTCTATGCTTTAAAAGCACCAGAGTGATAAACGTGCTTGTACTGTGTCTTCAGCAAACTAGCAACCGGGAGGAGTGCACATATTAACCAGCAGATCCCAGACCCTACTGTTCTTAAGCCTTTTTGAAGGCCTCCTGTAGAACAGGTCCAAGGGTGAAATTAGCCCAGCTGTCTGGGCAGATGAAATGCCATCTGTGCCATGAAACTAAGCCTTTCGTGCCTGGGGCTAATAGCTTGAGTAGTAAGTAATGGCTGTGTAGAGCAGGAGAGTTTCCTGCCTAGAAATTTTGTGCTTACCGTAATGTAGAGCCTGCCTTCCCTCCTACATGCTTACATGATTTATATTCCACCTTGGAGAAAGGAGGTCTTGTTCCTTCATGAGAAATAACTACACCTTTCTACACCTTTGATAGACTCAAATTAATCACACAGCTTAGGGTTTTCTGACACTAACACGTGAAAAATAATTACATGCCCGCAGGCCAGGTGAAAATAAAAGGAATTAATGGGCATTATCTGCCCCCCAGGCTGTGTATTTACTTTCCCTGCTCTGCCCAAACAAAACACTGAATCGTTCAGATTCATGCACGTGGAAGAGGGAGGCTATAGCTAAATAACTAACTTAGTTTTTCATAAACATAAAAGGTGCCACTACTGTCTATAAAAGTAGGTAAATGTAGAAAACATAAAAGATAAACATACATCATACACCAAACATTTAATTGTTCTAATTTGACCATTCCAGGTTTCTTATTGGTTGACTTCCAAGTTCAACTTCACTATGGTTCAGCCATGAAGATTTCAAGTGCAGAAGCATCAACAGGCCCAGTATTGGAAATGCTTGGGTTAATTGAAAACAAAGCTTGTCATCCTCTGGAGAAAATAGATCACTCCTTTCTGTGCCTTCAGACCTAGAGGCTCAGATTAAAGTCTGTCATCTCTTGCTCAAAATACTAAAATACATGTTACTAAACTAAAAAAAAAACCATTTTGAAAATTAAAGTAAATTAAATCTGTCGAGGGACAGATCTATTCTGCACTCTGGCAATTTTCCTGAGGTTTTACTTTTAACGTTTATTGTTTAACTTCATAAAATTGACTAACTAGGATAACAGCACCTCAAATGCCTGAGAAACAGCCCATTAAAATATGAAGCATCTTGTTAATAAAATACACTCATCAAAACACACCACAATTCCCCATAAGCTTGTGTAGTTTTAAGACTAGTAAACATTTCTAATGATCACCAACAAACCCAAGTTTTCTTCAATGGTTCGTTACATCTCTCAAAAAAGGTCTTGACATCACAGTTAAGCAAAAAAGCAAAAGAGAGAACTCAAATATGGCCAAATTGTTTCATAACCTTCCAGGAGTCTGTAGAGTGAAGACACAAAAAAATCCCAGCCATAACACCACAGCCTTCATTCTCTCATGCTAACTCTGCTATGCCAACCTGGGAGAAGGGTTTTATCAAGCACAAGGCAGAATCACACAGTTTAAAAAAGAAAATAAGCATCTCAGTTTTAGGTAATGTGCTCCAGCTACCGATTAATCTTTTGAGGAAAAAAGGAATCCAATGCACTAAAAACCATAACTTTGTCTGCTTGGTTATCTCCAGATCTGATATGCACTGGAGGTGAGAAAAAGTCTTACCTGTACCATGTCTATGATGGACCAAGGAGGCCTGGATAGATGCTGCTAGTTTCTTTTAGGTTAGCAGCTTCCTCAGTTGTCCACCACAGATTAATCCAGCAGACTGAAAACTTTGTCTCCAATAAATAGACACTAGCAAACATTTAATTTTTGTTGCTATACAGCAAATGTCTGCTAAAGGTGAGGAATTGACCACAATGACCATTTTCAAGACACCACATCCTCACAGTCACCAAACAGACATCTTTTCTTCCTCAGGAGTTTCCAAGAAACAATACTGCACAGGGCATCAGCAGAGAACAGAAAAATAAATCACATGTATTCACTGCAAGTTTAAGATACTAGACTCAGAGAAGGAGAAACCTATCCTCTTCAGTTGACCGAAGACATAGGGTGAAAAGTCTCCAACATCAAGGTCCGGAAGTGAAGCATTTAATCCCAAGATTGTCAAGACTAATTAACAGATTCCCTACATGTCTTTGGTTTCGATGTCAAAACGGGCATTTTTTAAAGGTCTTAATTGTCATAGGTCTGCTGCTCTTCAGACTTCTGGGGAAAAAATAAATCAGTCTTTTTAGTGTCAGCAGTTATTTAACAAGTTAAGTTACGAGGTGGTTCCCAAGGTCTTTAGAAAACATGAGTCCTACTTATTATTGATCTCCCTGTAGAAAGTTATTTTTCTTCTTTCTGGTTTATTTTATATAGAGATTGATACCAATTGCTTTTATCATTCCTCCTGGAGTCATTTCAGGTTAACTCACTATACTGGATACACTTGCTTAAATACAGCTCACATTTGAAAGTCTTCTTTGAACATAGACTGGACAGAGAAATTCCAGATGAAAAGAACAAAACTTCAGAAAGTTTTGGATTCAGAATAGGTTGTCCTAGCAAGGGGGTAATTGTTTTTCTAAAAATGACAATCTTGTATTGTGGAATCTACAGTTAATAGCAAGAGCAACCTTAGCTAAGCCTTATTCATTTTATGTATCACACTCTAATTTTTTCTAAAATATTGTGGTGGGTTGACCCTGGCTGGATGCCAGGAGCCTACCAAAGCTGCTCTATCACTCCCCCTCCTCAACCGGACAGGAGAGAGAAAATATAACAAAAGGCTTATGGGTTGAGATAAAGACAGGGAGAGATCACTTGACAATTACTGTCACAGGTAAAATAGACTTGACTTGGGAAAATTAGTTTATTACCAATCAAATCAGAGAAGGGTAATGAGAAATAAAACCAAATCTTAAAAACACCTCCCCCCCCCACACTCCTGCCTTCTTCCTGGGCTCAACTTTACTCCAAATTTTCTCTACCTCCTTCCCCCTCAGTGATGCAGGGTGGTGTGGGAAATAGGGGTTGCAGTCAGTTCATCACATGTTGTCTCTCTGCTGCTCCTTCCTCCTCAGGAGGAGAACTCCTCACACACTTCCCCTTCTCCAGTGGCAGAGAGTCCTCCACAAACCTCTCCAGTGTGAGTCCTTCCCACAGGCTGCAGTTCTTCATGAACTGCTCCATCGTGGGTCCCTTCCACGGGGTGCAGTCCTTCAGGAACAGACTGCTCCAGCGTGGGTCCCCCACGGGGTCACAAGTCCTGCCAGCAAACCTGCTCCAGCGTGGGCTCCTCTCTCCACGGGGCCACAGGTGCTGCCAGGAGCCTGCTCCAGCGTGGGGTTCCCACGGGGTCACAGCCTCCTTCGGGCATCCACCTGCTCTGGTGTGGGGTCCTCCACAGGCAGCAGGTGGATCTCTGCTGTACTGTTAACCTCCATGGGCTCTAGGGTATATATCTGCCTCACCATGGTCTTCATCATGGTCTGCAGGGAAATTTCTGCTCTGGCATCTGGATCACCTCCTCCCCTTCCTTCTTCACTGACCTTGGGGTCTGCAGAGTTGTTTCTCTCACATATTCTCACTCCTCTTTTCAACTGCAATTGCTGGTGCACAGCAATTTTTCCCCCTTCTTAAATATGTTATTCCAGAGGCACTACCACCATTGCTGATGGGCTCAGCTTCGGCCAGCGGTGGGTCCATTTCGGAGCTGGCTGGTGTTGGCTCTATCAGACACAGGAGAAGCTTCTAGCAGCTTCTTGCAGAAGCCACCCCTGCAGCCTCCATGCTACCAAAACTTGGCCCGTCAAACCCAATACAAATATGCTATTTCTCCATCTGAAAGTAACTTTTCAGCAAAATGACCTTGACTTGAAATCTGATCTTCAAATTAAGAAAACTTTTATTTAAAAAACTCACACACAATAGTATAATTGGCCAGTAAATCTCCCCACAGAAAACTAGGTAACTTCTCAATTTAGCATAGTTTTTCTATAATCTATTTGGCTAGAACTCTTTGTAATCCAAAAGATTTGTTTGAGCATTCAGGATAATGTTTTGGCTCCATTTCTGAACAAGTATTAAATGTGAAAATGAATGATACATTTCAGGGACATATCATCTCCCATCTAGAATTCACCCTGAAATTAGCCATGGACTTTATATTTGAAGTTTGCAATTGAATGTAAATCAGGTTCAGTGTGAGTATGATATTAAAGTGATGATTTAAAGACACTTCAAAGGATAATTGAAAGCTGATTAATCTAAATTTTGTTTCATGTCTTTTTCCTTTGTGCACTGAAAGCCATCACAGCTTCCTGCAGTTGCTGCTATATGAGTGTTTTTCAAGAACGTATTTCACTTAGCTAAATTTTGCAGTTAAAAAGAACATAATTACACAAGTAGTATAAAATAATATAGGCTGTTGCAAGTTTTCTCTTCCAGATATACTTACAGTTTACAACCAGTGCATTTTAAGACCAGTAATATCTTATTCTTTATCCATCTCCACAGCCCTCTCACCAGCTACAACCTGCTGGAGCCATATGCATACTCCACCTATTTGAAAGAGAAGTTCAATATAGTACATCCCCATCCTTCACACTGCTTACATCACCAGTTATGCTTCTTCATCAGAAAAGCTTTTCTGGTTAGGATAGGAGGCTTTAGAGCACTATCCATCCTACACACAGTTGTTCATAAGGGTGTATTTAATAAATCTTAAGTCCAAAACCACCATTCCAGGGTCCTTGTCTGATCTCCATCCACAGCACAGACAACAGAATTTCAGCCAGTGGTAACTTGCTTTGAAATCAATGGCTTAATGGGTTATATCAAAACATTATCTTTTAGATAATATCTAAATTTGGATAATGATCTTTTCTCTCTGCTAAACTTTTTAAAAATACACAGTTGTCCTTTTCCTTTCTCCTTGTTGCTTGATATTAGATGCAGGAACTCTCCTCATTTGCCATTGCCTGTAAAAGCTTTTAAGAAAAACTGGCCACACAAGATCTGTTTTACTGATCTAATTAACAAAGGAAAAAAAATCTGTAGGCCTGCATTGGCTTCGGATTCTCTTTTCTTAGAGGTGTGCTACCCAGTACTTCATGGACTCTACAACAAAAAGAAGCAAACTTGAATAAAGTTTATTTTCCTCCTCCGCTACATTTTCAGAAGTCTGTGCTGTTCCAGGTGCCACCCAGAGCCCTGTGCTCTACAGCTGAGTATACCAAGGGTA
Organism: Athene cunicularia; assembly: GCF_003259725.1. Lineage (NCBI taxonomy): Eukaryota > Metazoa > Chordata > Aves > Strigiformes > Strigidae > Athene > Athene cunicularia. Next base: position 61,635,193 of record NW_020799095.1, read on the forward strand.
ATTTTAGCACGTGTCTTCTATTCACTAACTGATCACATAACAAATGGCCTGTTTCAGAGTCCACGAGAGCTCCCTGAGCTGCAGGGCTGAGTGTTCACACACAGCTACACCATGCATAACAGTGGCAAACACCGTGTCATTTGTCCAATTTTTACAGATACTGCAGCTGAATACGAAAAAGAGATCACCTGCTTTTGTTTGCAATTTACACACACATATATGTACACATGGAGTATACAGGCCAACAGTCTAAAAAATAAATTAATCATATAGTAATGCAAAGTGCAGAGCAGGCCACGAGTCAAATTCTTATACTCTAAAATGTTTCCATCCTCAAAAGGATCTGGAAGAAACAGAATGCAGTAAGACCTTACTAATGGATAAGTTCCCTCAATATAGAAGGCTTTTTTTCTGATCCAGCTTCTTTCTTTATTAGTGCTGAAGCATCCAAGCACTTGGTCAGCTGTGTCACATTTTTTGACTGCATGTGGTTTTTTCCAATGTACATCACCTCCAACTACCAACAAGCCACCTGACAAGATGCATTGTCAGTCCATCCTTATTCCCTTATTCCCTGCCCCAAATCTTCTGCAAAGGTTACCTGAGCAGCAGAAAACACATAAGCAGAACACCGTCTGCAGTTAAAAATAAGCACTCTGTCTAGTTCCTGCCATGCCAAGAGAGTAGAGTAACATAATACTCATTTGTAAATGAAAATTGCACTCTATACTGCTCTCTTAGCACAGAATAATGGCAATCTTGGTGTTTTTCCCGGCAGAACTGTGCGACAGAAGCAGATGAAAGCACTGATCGCCTAGAAGAGAATTGAGATGGGATAGAGCAGAACCAGCAAACAACTGCTATTGAGAAGATTAATACAAATTGACATGTCACCCATATTTACGCATCTCACTATCTACTGCAGATCAACAAATCCCACATAGTTAAAATACATACACAGTGCTTAATGAATATATAGCATGTGGAATTTACAACTCTGATACACTTTATAAGAAGCCTGTGAAAAAATATTTAAAATTTATTTTAAAAGTAATTGTTTCAACAGTAGGATTTTGTACAGAGCTTCAAAAAATTTTTTTTGACAAACTACTTTATTCCTCTACAGCAAATTACTAAGGCTTTTATTTCAGCAGAGGCTATTTTGCAAATGCAAAGAATAAATGAATCCCAAAAGCATTACAAAACTTCCGCTGTAAAAATGTAAATGGATTATCCCTTCATTAATATCTCACTAAACAGCAACACTTTAGAAGCAATCATTCTTCTATTGCCCACAACATAAAAGCCAAATGATATCTTCTCCATAAATCATCTGGGTATTACAAGTTTAGTGTAAAAAAGGGTTGGGTCTAAGATAATAAAGTCTTTAGATCATTGCAAGCAGGTTCACAAATACCACACTGGTGTTTTCATCTCTTCTATGCCCAAAGTAAAATCTAATATTTGTTCATATGACTGGTTTAGAGAAGATTTCTGCACTAAGTGCTACCACCAGCTTGTGTCTACTTGATTTTCATATAATAGCGATTGAAAATACAAAATAACTTTTAATATTCTTTCATTGCGGCTGTTCTGTAGCACATCTCTATGGAGGTGTTGGGCCTCCTGCTAGAGTGGAATCAAGGCCAGCAAAGAGAGAATGAAGAATAACAGTGGTTTCAAACATATCTGTGACTCTTTGAGGCCACCACCAAGACAAATTTCTTTACAAAAGCATCAGTTCCAGCAAACAACAAAAGTTGTTTCCTTAAATCAAAACCCCCACAGTGGACAGGCAGATGTTTATTTCTAGGACTAGACCAAACTACATGCCCCCGTCAATGTTAATTCTTTCCCCCCCACATTGACATGAAAAGGGCAATCTCTTTTTTTCTATATAATTGATCTAGTTACTTTCTGATTACTCACCTTCAACTTCAGTAGTATTTTTTCATGTCTGTGCCCAAAATGAAGACACATATTTTGTGTTTACTTAGAATTGCATTAACCATCTGATTTGTACATACTTTGTCCTCCCTTCATTTTGGGGTAATGCATTGTATTTCACATCTGTGTTGTATTGTTAGACTCAAAATTCATCTCACTTATAATAAAGGCATTAATTTCCATAAAACTGTGGCTGACATGAGGATGTTTAAACATGTATCACTTCACTCACATTTGTGTATGTACAAACAGCCAGTTAACACACAGAGACACAAGTGTGCAGAAGCTTCCTGCCTCCACGTGGAACTGTCGCCCTTCTTTGTTTTTCTAGATTTTCACAATCCTTAGCTTTACCTTCCCATGCAGTAATTAAAAGAGGTAAAGTATTTCAGGATCTAACTACTTGGAGAGAAGCCATAACACTTATTAATTACATCAGTATCCAGCTGAGGTCTGTGTGCCCTCAGTTTTATAGAAGTATCAACATGATCGCCTTGACTCCAGTACCACAGATATAGGTCCTCTGCTGTAATTACTGCAAAGTGGCTCAGAATCACTCCGTTAGGGGGTGAGGGACTCATGCTGGCCCATGGCCACCTGGGCACCCATCCAGTCATGGCCTAACTGTGCCTCGATCCAGTCTCCCAACATATGTTAGAGTGCCATGGATATTGCTCTAACTTGCACCAGCAAGCAGGAATCAGCAGAACTAGAGAAACCTAAGCTATGGTCTCTCCCCTTATTCACCTCATTAATATAGGCCATGGAAAGAAGAAGTGTCCCAGACATGATAACAGAGACTCTACACTATCAGGGAAGTTGCATATGGGTAATATAATGGAGCAACCTCCTAGGAGCTGACAATGCTGTAACATATTTGTTATTTGATTCCTGTATATCCCTAGTGGCACACTTAAAATACTAAACACTTTACGCTTCCAATCTCTCTTGTTTATAATTTCTTTATAGCCAGAGAAGTAGAGTCTTCTCAATACTAAGTAGTATCTTGCCAGGTTACATAAAACTGCTGATGATATCTATTTACTAGGTCAAAGAAGTTAAGTTACTTCTGATACAAATGCAGCACACCAAATCAGCCACACAACATGATGGTTGTATTTTCATCTGCTTTTATGCATGCCAGAAAACTGTTTGTAAAGTTCTGAGTACAAAATATTTGCTGATAGTGATGCTCAAAAAAGGGAAGAAAGCACATATGTTGATTTTAGATCACAGGTTGACTGTACAGCATAGGGAGTTAGAAATTGTCTCTTCATTTAAAGTATAAACTGAGCAAATTTGATATGCAAGACACAGAGAGGACCTTACAATCTAATTTTTACAGTCACTATTTCCTGATTCACTTTCATTGGACAACAACTCCAATTCTCTTTATACTGTATGATCTTTCAAATCAAGTTTGTGTTTGAAACTCTCTAGTCCTTGGAAACTTACATTTCAGATCCTTGAAGCACTGCAAACTTTTTCTAGATTACTCTTTTTACTAATATTTCTGGACTGTCTGAGCCTATTCTCAAAACCAGGCCCTTCTAGAGATGTGCTCTGATGCTCTTACTTATGCGGAATAATTCTTTATCCATCGGTGGCTTTGTGTATTCATTCAGTGGGAAAGCTAAGGCATCAGTGTCTGACCTTCAGTTGCCCCTAATACTTCAACTGATCACCACATCTATGCATTACAAGGTCCACATGATGAAGCAACAAAAATTTCCATTTTGGGCACTAATTTTTAAATGGTGCAGTTTCAAAACATGTAAATGCTTTTAAAATTTTACTGTTTCCTTACTGACCTCCTCATCCTCACAATGCTCTTGACTATCACTGGATCTGAACTGGTAATCTCAAAATGAATGTTTCTGTGCCAGTTCACCAACTGATTGGTGTGGTTTCCTGCAGTGCTGATCAGGTGGCAGGGCTGCTCCTCTGACTCCCACTTAATGACAAACTTTGAAAAATATCAGATATAGAGACTCTCAAAATTGCAAGAGAATTGCTATTCAAGAACCTCAAAACAATCTGAACACTGTAAAGACAGGCTGACCTGCTGTTTATAAACCTGATGTTATACAAGGGTAGTAGGTTGTTAAGAAGCAACAGCAAGTCTAGTCCAATTCTGTCTGCAAAGCGAGGCCTGAACACAGAAATGCTCATCTGCAATGTTCCAATATATAATCTCTCCTGAGATTACAGTTACACACAGTCTACCTCTGTTTAAACATAACTCAGTTCCCACCCCCCACTCCCCCCCAAACCTCTAAATTCTAATCCTAAACCACAGCCCTTTGCATATTTTAGTATCACACTAGGTAGCCTAGTTACTCTTCTAGAAAAAATGGATTTCTCTCTTAGACAATACATAACTAAGACACTATCAGTTAAAGGTGCACCCAGCCACACAGCAAGTCAACCAGTCTGCAGTATGCTACTCTGCACACTGTATACAGAAAGTCAACAGCATGCAAACTACCCTGCATAATTTTGGGGAGACTCTTTCCTTCTAACATGCCTCCTCAAGCCACCGGACTTCTGCAGTCTAGACTGCAATTCTACCATTCTCAATGAGATGTCCATAAAGTTCCAGTTGAGGTGACTGGTGTCCTACATACTTGGTCTGGTACTCTTATAAAGGATGAGGACAGAGGGAAAGGAGATACTCTTTCCCTGATTTACTCTAGAAAAGATGCTCTGCCATTAGGCCAACCTGGCAACTCCATGTGCCAGTAACGGGTTAATTACATTCTGTTGAGGGCTGCTATAACACAGGCAATCAGAAAATACTATCATGTCCCTTTTTCATTAGCCTCAGTGGACTTTCTAGCGCACATTATCTTAATTCATGCTAGTCAGGCACCGTGTCTCATACCACCACACAAGCTCTGTTACACACATTGACACTTTACTCCTTGCTCTACTCTAGAAGCAACGTCGATCCAACATCCAAAATAGGTTGGCTGTACATTGGATCCCAAGGGAACAGCTAGAGGAGCAGATCACCCAACTCTAGCAACTGGAAAATGCGCATGAACCTGCATAAAATTAAACAGCAGACCTGATCTCTACCTTATGCCTCAGAGGAACCATTGCCTTCCCTCTATTCTCTCTAGACACAGGAAAGGTCACCTTACATGTATGATATGATATATATAGTTGCAGGTAGTGCCTATTACACAGCAGATAGATATAATTTAATTTTGTATTCTTCTGAATACACGTCCACATGCATCTACATATATCTTCTGTTTGCTCTGTTTTATTTTTCATGTTGCAGATTTTAACATCAATGGCCTGGAATGTATGTTTGAGACAGAAAGTCTAGTTCTTTAGTGCAGACGACTTTGGTTCATGGAAACAATATGATTCATGACAGGCCAACATCTACCTAAGATGAATGATCAGCATTAATGTTTAGACTGTATTTGACCACCTGTAAGCCTGTCAGTGCTGACTGGAAGAAACTGCAGATTTCCCAGAATACAGGGTATACCCATGTTAGTGTCTGAAGACTCAATCACCCTGGCCAGATAGAGTATGTAATTTTTAATGGAATCTTCGGCTTAATAGGAGCTTCCCTTGTTACTGAAGACTAAACGTACAGACTAGATCAGATTAAGTGCTTCTAAAGAATTCAACAGACAATTTAGTGAAACTAGATTTTCAAATTCAGAAGTGAAATTCTAGCTAGAATATTTCTGTATGTCCTAAAATGTTTCGATTACTAAATCACCTAATGCATAGTAATAAGGCTTATAACATACAGACCTATGCTGGTGTCCCGATATTGTGAGCTACATACTTTTGAGCTGCTTTATTTATAGATTACCAAAATTAGACAAACTTAAGAATGTTGGACTCCATGAAACTACACATTAATGCCATCTATACACACGATTTTTGCAAGACTGGACACAAAGATGACAACTATGCACAGACACTTAGATCTGCTTAACAGAAAGCCTGTGAGTACCCCCAAGGACTATCCATGCCACTAAAGGTACCATGTGCAGACATCTGCAGATTGGAGCCACAGCATGTATTTGTACTGTGTGAACCTACTGCTTTCTGTATATACCAAGTTTTATACTAGCAGAGTTCCACTTCATTCAGGCATCGCTCATCACCCCCTTGGGACTCGGACTTGGCAGCTGGGAAGGAGGCTCAGGAGCCCCAGGCAAAGGCATCACTGCAGCTCCCCTCTGAGTCCTTCAGATACTAACTTCCAAGTAAGTGCTGCATATATAAATCTCAGCTAGCTCAGGAGTAGGAAAGTTAGTTTAGGTAAGACTGAAACATAACAGCCAGTGATACTGCCACATGCTTTGTGTTTGTTTTTATTCCAAATCCTACGTTATTTTTAATTTTTAATAGGTGATATGGTAGAGAAAATAGATTGTAATTATCTGATGAGGCATTTTCAAGTCAGAAGCAGATATTAAATGAAAAGCATATTGTATACTCTTTGTCAAATGAAGGTGCATATAATTCTTACTAGATAGTTTACTGCAATTTTTCTTGATACTCCCGTAACTAATTGGTATAATTTTTAAAAGGAAGTTTAAATCTGCTGTAATGAAAGAGTTGTAAAGTTTAAAATAATGAAGGAAGGAGTATATTTAACACTTGCTGAAGAAAGTTAAGCAGCTGCAGAATAATTATCTTTGTTTTTACAGAATTAGTAAGCGTGTGACAGGATGAATCAAATTTTGATTACATCTTTACCAACAAAGATTCTCCCTAAGTCCTGATGAAAATGTTTGCAGTCTAACACCTCAAGGGAAAAAAAAAGGCTGATCTTAGAATCTTCATATTCAGTTATTTTTATGGAACACAAGTCAGACAAACACTGAGCCAAGTTTTTAGAAGATTGATTCTGTACTTTCACACTTAGAATTTTAAAGTTGGCAAGACTCTCAAAAAAACACATGCTAAGTTTGGATGGCCATAGTAAGAGCTCTGGAAAAAACCCCCAATCTGTTGATAAAACTTGCTGGAAAATTATACCGTGTAGGAAATCTCCTATCAAAGTGAAGATTAAACTTTTCAGAGTGAAGAAACAATCTTCTTTGAACACAACTTGATTTAGTCTTATAGCTACCATTGTCTACCAAACAAAGGAAAGAAAAATTTTGAGGTTGGAATCTTTCCAGCACCTCACAGATATGTAGCAGAGAGCAGAAGCTGTTTTAGCACACACTTGTATAAGTGGAAAGAACAGCAAGGCAAATGAAAGACAGAGGAGCACCAAGTCTTCTGACTTTACTGTTGTTTTGCGGGTTTTTTAGTTAACCATACATGAAATCTGCAACAGCAAGACAGTTTTAAATCCATAGTACTGTACGATTCTCAAACAGGTTGTCTTTCTGTCTGAGTAACTATGATCTGTCTTAGGCCAAGAACGGAGAAATACCTGTCAAAAAAAAAAAAAAAAAAGGGAAACAGACACTGATGCTAGCCACAGTATTGAAAGAAGTGTTAGAGGCACAAACCACTGCAAGAAGACTGTGTAGTGTACAGACCTTTTTTGGTTTGCCTTGTAACAGGGAGATTCATTGCATAGGAAGTGTGCAGAATAAGTCTACTGCCATCTTGTCCACTTCCCTAGAAAGGGAGGTTTTGCAGGTAAAACACAGAACTAGCTGTCCCATCCCTGGAAATCCGCACTATAGATTGTCTCAGCAGTGCATGTCCTGCAGTAAAACAGTTTGCAAATTTGTAATCTGATTTGGACAGAACTGTGATGGATTAACATTAAAATTACTCACTGCATCACTTCAACTATCAAGGGTACCTAAGTGAGAAGAGAAGAAGGTTTCTCAAAAAAATGAAGGGCAGAACGAAAGTCCCAGTGAAAGTAATAACAGTAATCACAGAATCACACCCGGGAGTCTAACTTGCCCCATAATTCATAAATAAAATTATTTTTTCATTTAGCAGTAATCTTTATTAAATACCACCACTTACAATTAAAAGCACCATTGTAACTGAAGAGAAAGAGAGCTTTAAAGTAAGATCAGGAGATAGAGTGTTATTCTAAGGCTGTGAGGGGAAAAAAGCCATAAGAGAATTTTTAACAGCTCAAGAGCCTGAGTAAACAAACACACTGTTGGAATGAGGAAGAGGGAGACAAGAGGAGAAAGAAAAGTGTGAGCTGACAGTGGAGTAAGGGACATGCTGGGTCAGCAAAACAGTTGGAAAAATGCATAAAGAATTTTGAAGAGGATTTTATTCATCCTATACAAGTTAGGTGTGTTCCTTAGAAACTGATTAAAATAGGGTGATATATAATGGAAAAGACTGTATTTCAATAGTTTGATAAGTTGTTGCATAGGTAATACATCCATTAATTATTTGAGGACTTTCAAAGATTTTACGCATGAAATAACAGAATTTACATGGTTCACAGAAACAAAGATATACCTAGTCAGATACAGAATACAAAAAAATGCAGCAGAGAAACCTCAGCATTGTGAGCCACCAATTAACATGCTGTCACTTTTGAGGTGCTTAAAGCCTCCTCCTTCCTCATGCCACTACAGGATTTTGGACAGTGCTTCTACAGTAGTTCAGCTGAATTGCTTGAAAGATCAAGGCCTTTGTTAATAAACTATATCTGTATCAGTACTAGCTCAATAATCATTCTTAGGAGAGCAGTAAGTATATTTTCATCATCTGCTAACTACACTGCCTACATCACCAAACCTCCATTCAATCATGTGGACAGGTGCTAAATAAAGTTGAGAACTTGACAAAAATGCAATAGCTTCTCCTAGGTTTGAGATTGGAGTTGAGTATATGTTTTGCCAGTTATCAGGCCTAGCATAAAGGACACAGCCAGCATAAAGATGAACCAATAACCAAACTGTATTTGATACAAAAGGGTCAGCACATGGGTGAGCACTGGGGGTACAAACAAGTCAGTCAGATTATACATAATCAACATCAATCCCACTGACCCCAACAACACCACACGACCAACAATGGGTGGAATAAATGGTGAAGTGCAGTCTCCCATAGAAGGGACGGGAGACACCTGAGTCAACAAGCCAAATACATAAGACCAAGGAAGCCACATACTGAATCTCTACACAGCCCATGTTTAGAAAGGCCAGACCTGACTGGAGCCCAGTTCTAGAGAGGCGGGAGGTTCTTCCCCAACAGGAAACTCTGCACAGGGCATCCACCTCACAGACAGACACTGCCCATTCCTGCAAGTGGTCCCAGCTTTTATCCCTAAGTGGGACACCTGACCCTTGTTTACTTAATGTGGGACACCTGGGGCTCATCTACCTCATGCCTCTCCCTGCAAGGCCGGCCGCACCCTGGAGGGAAGCCTAAAGGCAAACTCACCCCCCCCTTTGTGAAGGGCTGTGGGAATCACCCATATATCAACCTTAACTAGGGGCTTGGGGTTGAAACCCCAGCATTTCAGTACAAGAGGTGGGTATGGTCAGAAGCCTGAAAGAAGTCAACCAAAATCCCAGCTACAGCCCAGAAAGCCTGGGACTTATGCTCTAGAGAGCACTATGGTTTCTGCTTCCCTTCCTCACATAGGAATACAGTTGGACTCATACACAAACGTTCCGTTTATGTAGCAACCTATTGTATAACCACTTACAGATTATCCTGAAGTACATTTTGTACGTCTTATATCAAGATCATTAATCATTTACTGGAATAATTTCCCCAGTGATGCGGTAAAGTCCCCATCACCATAGGTTTTCAAGATGTGATTGGACAGGGTGCTAGATAACATAATCTAGGCTCCCTTTCCCACAAAAAGTTGGACCAGATGATCTTTCAAGGTCATTTCCAACCTAAGCTGTTCTATGATTTTCAGCAAAGTAAGAAATTTGCAAAATTAGAATAATAAGAGATGTTTTTGCAAAGGTAAAGTGTAATAATTGGGCTGAGAAAGATGTATAGGAAGATCAATGCAACCTGCTATAGGACTTTGAGTTAGAAACATGCTGTTTCTATCTCTTGTGCTCTCTGTTTGAAACAGTCATTATTCTCATTTAATACACTATGAGGATTAGAATGTTGATAGTTATCTCTCTCACAGGATGTTGTGAAGACTGATTTGTACACACATATTATTTCAAAAATGCAAGACAGAAGAATAATGTTATGCATTATTAGCACTGGTAGAATAGTAATACAGTTTTATATTAACTCAGCATTCCACATACAGCTACTAAATTGCTATTCAAAGGTCTCTTCTTCCAATGTTCCTCCCAGATTTCTTCCAATTCCCAAGCTAGTTATTGAGCAAGTTGTAATGTCATTTTAAAAGACTAAAAGGCTTCCCTAGAGGAAGAAAAATCTGAAGACAAAACATCAGAAGCAAGTTTTCCCATTAAAACACTGCTATGCAGAGATACTTAGAAAAGTTGAAATAAAATGACAGTAGAGACAATGGCATTTTTTGTACATTATGAACTGTGCTTAAAATGACCAAGAAACGTAAGAGGCCAGCTTTACAATACAGTCTCCTGATTGAATTCAAAATACATTTGCCTGCTAATGACAATCTTCAAAATTGCAAAAATTATTTTTTCCCCTCACACATAACATTTTTCAAGTAGAAAACACAAGAAATCATGGGCCATTAAAACTATCACTGTGATAGGTAATTACCTGAGCATCATAACCAATAGACTCCTCTGTGTCATCAAAAGAAATAAAGACAAAATTAAACTTACCATCTAGCCATAACTTAGTGTTTCATGATTAAATTTGTTGAGCTCTTTTTCACATTTGATTGATATACTTTGATTTCACAATTAAAGAAAATTAAATTATTTGAAATGCTAAGCCATTTTTTCCACAGGAGTAAACTGGCATTGTCACCCTATCTATTTTTACCCTATTCAGGCCAGGCTGGTAGAAAATTTGTGCTATGGATTTTCCAATCAACACTCATCCTTCTAGTTGTTGAATAAAATTTCAGCCTTACGGAGAAATGATTAAACACATGTGCCTTCAGCTCTCATACAACGGTTCAGTCTCTCATTTTTAAGCCAGCTGTGTTCCTGTTTCATTTTAATCACCACCACCACCTCCACCTATGGTGAAACCAGGACACAGATGACCCAGTGCCCAAATGAAACAAACTCTTCTGAAACCAGGACTGTCTTCTGGCTAAGTATTTTATTTACACCCCATTAAACTAATAAAGATTTTGGTTCCCATTTGGTTCTCCCCAGTTTTTAAGGTGCTGCACTGTGCTGGTGATGATAATGGTCCAGTTTAGCTTGCTGATCTAGTCAGCAGTGCCACTGCTCCCTCATGCCTGGTGCCACAGGCTTGGAACACCACAGAAGTGTTGTTTTTAGCCACAAAAGTTCCAGATCATGCTTTCTGTAATGATGGACTGATCTGACTGATCAAAAATGTTGACCGCAGAGAAAAATCCTCAGGTATTGGACACAGAGATCAGCAACAAAGGAAAGAAAAAAAAAAAAAAAAAAAGGAAAAAAAAAAAAAAGGAAATAAACTCGGTAGTGACGGAGAACTAAAGGAATATGGAGGCACAGGGCCTGTGAGGATAGGCTGTGGATCCTTGCTGGAGGGGTCACAGCTTGGGGGACCTACTAACTGCTTTCTAGTACCCACAAGGAGGTTATGGAAAAGAGAGAGTCAGCATTCACAGCAGTGTACAGCAGGGGGATGAGTAACAACAGTAAAAGAAGATTAACTGAGGTTCAGATCAGATATTTGGAAAGGCTTTTTCACCATGAGGACAGTCAAGCAGTGGAGCAGGTTGCCCAGAGAGGCTGTGTGATCTCCATCCTTGGAGGTTTCCAAGAGTAGACTGGATAAAACTCTGAGCAACCTAGTCACTGTCAAATGTGCTTTTACAGAAGGTTGGATGACAACCAAAATCAGGAACAGGTCTGTAGCCTCAGGGCATGGGAAAGGCTGTAAAACAAGCCAGACAGGGGCATGAGCATGTGCCTCCTGCAGCAACATACCTTCCGGAAATGGATTTTATCTAGGTTTGAAGGAGTATGAAGATAGGGACCTTGCATAAACAGTCTGAATAGTTTAAACAACTACTTTAAAGGGAATACAATCCTAAGCACTAAGAAATAATCTTGATTCTTTAGAATTTTATTAGGAACAAAAATAATGAAGTTTTCTAATGTATCAGTGTTCAAAGATAATAAGTTTAAAGAGTCCACAATTTAATAAAAAATGTAATATAAAAGTCTACTCTACAATTTAAAGTCATTGTGTATAAGTCTGGGGTTTTTTCTGTGTAAATTCTATCTGAAAATATTATTTTGTCTGGACTATTTCATAGGAATGGTACAGAAGAATCTCCTTCAGCCATGCTTTCTCCCAGGTCCATGACTGGCTAACTTGCACTCACAACACTGTCCACTTCAAAAACATACCCACCAAATTTTCCAGCCATCAGAGGTGGCTCTTTGGTATTCTACGCAATAGTGCTACAATGGAAGTTATGAACACGCGTCATCATACACAGACTAAGGTTAAGGTAATGACATAAAGATATTTCTTTCAGATTGAAAACATCAACTAGTGGAACACTCATCTGTCAAGTGGTGGTTAAAACAGTAAGAGGATACTGCCCAAAATTAAGCCAAGCCATTGACTAAGAGGCTTCCTTAGTTTGGGTTCATTCTAGTGGGATGGAGTGGCTGCTGCTTTTCAGATCCTGTATAAAAAAAGTTACCAGAAAACCAGCAGCTTTTGAGAAACCATAGTGAATATGGAGCTAAGAGACCACATGGACAACAGTCAGGGGAACAGTTCCCACTGGGAAGACAGGCCCAGAAATCATGAGCAAAGAAACTGCCTCTGTCTCTACTGTGTTCACAGAAACTGAACTCTGCAGACTGTTTCAGGAAGAAAGGTTTAGCACAGATCCTGGGGTATCTTTCTAGGACAAATAACTCAGCAAGGTCCCTAGAGTCCCCCTCTTTCAGTCCAAAAAAAGGCAATACTAAAAATGACCAGAAAAGTTCATCTTACCAATTCTGAAAGCTGTAGGTTTTACCCAATGCTTGAAAGAAGCCAGTAAGCTTTTTCCTGGAGTCCATTTTTCTCCAGTGCCAGTACCAATATCCCCAGTTCCTCAGGAATGTTGGAATATGATTCATTAATAATTTAAGGGAGAAGGAGGAATTTTGACAGATAAAGCAGATGGAAAAAAATAATCAGTGATTCACACACTTTATTATGTTCAAGAAATGTACGCATCCATTTGATGTTTAGAAGAAAACTGCAATGGAAAGTGATTCTTAAAAAAACCCAAACAAATGGATTTCCAGTTATGTTTAAAATACAATGTATGCCATTTCATCTTTTTTTCATAGGTGCTACTGCATTACTGAGCAACAGGAATGAAATGGGAAGTTGTGTCGGGGAGGAAAAGGGGACAGTGTAGGGACAACTACTCACTGTTACGACAGCTATTGATCTTGAGAACACAGGCATGACAGCTGTATACAGTATTTTTTTGGTGATTCAGTTCATCCATCATTTACTTCTCAATTTAATCTCAAAACATACTGTCATTACCCAATTCCCATCAAGCTGTGCTAAATGATTCTTTCCACAGAATCTTACAGGGCATGACCCGCTCCTCCTCTGCTAGCACCACAGACATGTCGCTCTCGGTTTGTAGCCCTGACAGCTTTCTACAGCCATCCTTAGCATCCTTTCAAAGCAAATTCTTTGTCTCCTTTGGAATTGCAGGACAGGCAGACAACAGGGAAGTGGAAAGATGCTAATTGCAAATTAGCTGTGCTGCAGGTCTTCTCCTCCTCACTTTTATCTCATCAGTACCTTCTCACCCCTTGCTTTACTGGCTGCACTAGACAGTGTCTTGACTGAATTCACAGAAACTCTTGGAACCATTACTGGTGTGACAGACAAACAGCAACCACATTCTTGGCTTGAAAAAGCAATTTCAAGTGTCTGTGTCTTAGGTGTTTCTCTTATTAAAGGAGCACAAAGTGGATTTAAATGCTCCGTTTACAGCACCAGATTTTAATGCAATCAGGTTTCAGGAGATCTGTTTTTAAAAAAATCAAATAACTAATTGCAATTATGGGTGTACAGAATAAAAAAGGGCAATAGCCTGCAGCAAAAATTCCCAGGTTTCAAAGCCCTGAAAAGAAAAATCTCAACTGAATTACACCATACAAGAATACATGAACAGCTGTTTTGGGCCAGACCAAAGGTTTATATAGCCCTGTCCTGTCTGCAGCAAAAAAAATATCCCCTCACCCCACAAACCCAGACACACAGTTAAACAGTATTGGTAAGTGGATACCTTAAGGTAAAAAAATCAAACCAATGTGCATGTGTATTAGCAGAAGCCTCTAATACTCTCCTGGGCTCCAATCTGTTTACAACACAAAGCATTCCTGAGATGCATGTTGCTTCTATGTGTTTTTCATGTCTCAGTATACTCCTCTGCATTAACTCATCCACTCTACCCACATGAACTTTTGGCATCTATGTCACCCTCCTGCAAAGAGTTGCTGCTTGCTGGTTCCTAGCAGTCTCATTTGAAGCATCCTACCTTCTGTACTAGAAGCCATGAAACCATCCTTCTCCACCCATCCTCTCCAACCCACCTGTGTTTTTCTAGCTCTCTAACATATTCAACACCAAATCATCTCTACCAGAATTGGTTTTCTCAATCATTCTCTTGCTCTGATTATTCCTGTCAATTTTCTCTGAACTTCCTGCATATCCTTATTGAAATGGAAATCCTAGGCTGTGCGCAGCTCTCAGCCTACACACAAAGGAAGAACGAAAGCCCACAGCTTCATCTCCCTTCCCACATGTTATCCAAGGTCTAGTAAGGTGGCAGGAGCATGGTGGAGCCACAGTTTCCTATTCTTGCCACTGAGTATCAGCTTTCCAAAGATGAGAGCAGAAACAACACCAGGCTTACATCACATTCATGTCAGGAGCAGCATAGAATAAACAATTGCTTTGACAAGTCTCAAGGTAGGCCCAGCAAGGATTTGGGTGCTTCCCTCCAATCCTCCCTCTCCAGTGCTAACCTGTCCCAAGGCACCAGAAGTGCCAGGCATGTTTTGCAAATGCATCTCTGTTCCAGGGATGGGACTGTATGCACACATCTCTCTCTCACTGACAATGCATCCAGATCTTTCTATAGATCAGAAATAATGTTTATTTATTTCAAATGAGAATTCCAATTATAGCACCAAATTATTCTGAGGGGGTAACAACAAAGATGCTGCTTTTGGTCCAACATGGATTTATTTCAAAGTGATTTCCAACATGCTGCTAAGCAGCAGAAGTTGTAGAATTGTACAACACAAGGCGGGCTGCCAACACTGAGCTCTGCTGCAGCTGAGCAGGCAGAAGTTCAACATAAACAAAAATAACTGAAAATGAAAACTAGGGGGAGAGGGAGGGAAGGGGGCTAGACAGACAAACAGGCGAATGCCAATGCTGAGAAAGAAAACCCTAAAAATCACAAAAACATTCTCAGTGAGGAGGGAGTATACCCCCTATTTAAAACACAGTGAAAAGAAGCATCCCAAAATGGGTTTGTCCCAGCACTGCCAGGAATTGTGAGAGCCAGTAGAAGATTTTAGATTCAGCTGAAGCTCAGATGAGCTACTTTACAGGCTTAGAAACTGGCCACACATTTTCAGATGGTAGGAGCACATCCTTCAGTGTGGCTGAAACTGAAGCCCTCTAGAAAGCAGGAGCAGAATTAATAGCATATTTTCTAATTCTTATTAGAAACCAAAAGTTAAGAGAAACTATACAGTCACCTTTGTAACTTTGACTCTGGCCTCTCAGGTGCCTTTGCAGCTCACTGGGAAAGGCCACAGAACTGTAATATCAGAGACACACTGGAATTACAAACTTGTGTGATCCACACCTGTAAAGTGGCAAACTAAAGTGGAACGTTGGGCTTTGCAGATAATTTACTTGGTTTATTTACTTTGAAAACATTGGCTTTGTTGATACCGTAATCAAAGCTAACAAAACAAGTGTTTGCTAGTGACTACTCCTTGACAGGTTCTGTGTCTACAGCCCAGGGAGCAGCACTGGAGGATCAACTGCTGGAAACCCTGCTGGGAAAGATGGAGAGATAGACTCTTCAGGCTAACACTGGGATCGAGGGCTGATCTCTCTTCCATTCTCCCAGGCCAGTAGAGTAACTGCTTTGATAACTTAAGAGCAGCTTTTACTGAGCTGTTATCATTAGTTGCTATTTTGCAGTGTTAAAACTGCAATTGTACCTAAGCAGAAGTTCAATGGAATTTCAGGGGAAAGGCACCTGAAAAGGTATTACTTCAACTGAGGAGCCAGACTGAGCTCAGGGAGTACTGGAATGAAAGATCTTAGGTTGCCTTAAGGAGGTGACAGTAATTTATCTTAAAAAGTGCCAGGTAAACATATGTTATTATGGCTTGACCACCGGTTCCATGTATGATTTAGATTGTGCTTCTCAGCCTGTTGGCCACAGACCACTGAAATGACCAGAGGAAAAAAAAATATGTGCTTACTTCTATGCATATGGAAACAAAGTGCAGAAGAAAAAACCGAAACCACTATTGAGCATTCAAAGTATATTCCAAACTTTTTGTTGACAATAAATGAAAAAAACCACTTGAAGCAACACTACCAAAGATGAACAGTGGCTTTATCTTTTCTTCCCATCTCTTGATCCCTTTGACTAAAAGTACACAAGAAGCACTGGTAAGAAAGATAGGGCAAATAACCAGATTTCAAAATTTACTGCTAAAAAAATAGGTAGAAATAAAATTCAGTAACATAATAGAGTTTATTGCAGGAAAACCCATCACACCATCCCCCAAAAGATCAAGAAATTTGCTCAGCACACACATGGCAAACAAAAGCTAGAATCTTCCCAAAGGAACAAAGAAAACAAACCACTTAAAATATTATAATACCAGCATAAAAATCAATGTCATGTGCTCACCTTGGATACAGGCTCATTCTGATCTCCACACCTAAAAAATATATGGAGGTAATAAAGGGTCCTAGAGCAGGCAGCAAAAGTTATTAGTCAAAGACAGACAACTGAATTAGGAGTGACTGACAAGATCAAGGTTGTTTATCTGAAAGAGAGCAACAGGACTGAATAAATATACATAATATAGTGAAAGTTAATTAGGAAGTATTTTTTACTTGTCCTCCTAGTACAAAGTCAAATAGAACTAAACCACATTGCAAATTGATACTTTGCTTTAAAAACAATGGATGGATAACCTGTAGAACTCATTGCCACAAAACACTAGTGATGCCAAGAATCAAGAGGATTAAACTGCAATTGGATATGTATACGAATAATCCCCACAGTTCCACTATAAGCAATCACTAACAGATGGAGATTAGGGAGACATTATGTAATGGAGATATCCTTTCCTAACAGTTTAGGGAAGGATTGCATATACTGCCCTCTGTAGCATCCTGGACTTGCTACTGCTGGCTACGTGACACCCAGCTAGAGGGACACTCATAGGATTACTCCAGCACTCCCTGTGTTTCCAGGGCTGTTCTGCTAACAGAACTGTTCAGTGGCAGCAGGTACTAGGTGCATGCCAGATTTTACATCTGAAAGGGCGTGCATACCCTTTCAGGCATGTTTGGGCTGTTAGCAAGCAGCCTCAATTAGAAAAGTCAAACTTGTGCAATTAAGGTAAACTTTTTGTAATCTCATTTACAGCCCTTCCTAATGCTTAAGAAAACTAGTCCTCACTCTTTAGTCTTCTGAGAGATTATTTTCCATTCTATCATTACATCTTTTAATTTCATGTAAAAGTTATTACTCTTCTTAGTTTTTTGAGACCCAGGAACAGACTGTAGATAAGAACAAAACTAAGAACAGTACACCTTGATCGCATCTTTGTGACATTACATAAGCAAACTCACAGAGCCTCTTACAAAGCAAATATATTCCTTTTTAAGATAGACTGCCCTAAAGGTAAAGAGGGTATCCTTCAGTAACGGAATTGCTGATAGCCCTGTCAGCACCCATAAATGCCTGTCAATGACAAACAATAAACCAAACAACATGGTGAAGAAACCTGTTTCCTAGCCAGACAAACCAGGCAATACAAAGTGAAAGTTCAGCTCAGCAAAGTCAAAGTCAGCAATGTCTAGTTACCTTCTCCCTTCCTTCCTTAGCTGCATGCTTTCAAGAGTTGACATTGGCATACATAGGAAAAAAGCCCTTCTTGGTTACAGCCTTAGTTGCTCTTTCATGTCCTATACCTGGTTGGTCTGGTGTTACAATATAAGAAAATTTGATAATGAACCTGTATTTTTATTTGTCCTTAATAAAGTTGGGGATGATTGATTTTTCAGTCAGAGCTGAGCAGTTTTTCACAACACATAAAAATGTGTCTAAGCACAGTGCAAGTGTTCTGTTATAACATCTAGGTGCCTTCTGTAGTTCCAAAATACCAGAAGGTACTGGAGAGACTTCTGAATGCAACTGTAATGCAAATCTCATTATTAACTACCACTTTACTCTACTGAGCAAATATCAGCACGTCCCTCCTGAATAACAAGAGTATTTCTAACAGCAGTCATTGTATTTCTTAATGGAGAACTGAATTCACTGGCAATACTTCCAGGTTCCTGGAAGAGAAATGACTCCGTGCTCCCTGTAGACAGACTGGGTTTTAATGAGCCAGGGAAACACAAAGGGCCTGATCCTAATCCCACTTAAGTCAACGGTATGGTTTCTACTGACTTACTTCAATGGGCTGGTGCTCTGAAGTCCTGATTTTGTGTTTGTCACACTCCCAGCTGCACTGGAAACAGCAGGGAGTTTCAGTGTCATTCAAAGAACGGCTCTTCAACAATTAATATTGCCACTTTCTCCAACATGGAAGATGCCCCATTATAAGCAGAAAAAACCCCACAATTGCTGAGAATTTCAGACTGCTTTTTCAAAAAAAAAAAAAGAACTCTTTGGGATGACACTCAGTAGGCTCATCGTGTGCCAACCCTGAATGTGGGGAAAGGGCAGTTAAGTGCTCCAAATTTCCACTATCACTCACAGGTGCCTTGCCAATGGCATATTTTATTTTCAAATCTACTTATTTCAGTAATTGTGTTTTTCAGCACCAGAATGATCTGTTCATATGGAACTGGTGGAATGCATTGGAACAAACTAATACACTGGAATAGTAACTTACCACAGATGACAGGTTACACAGGTCTTTTTAACTTACAATCTATAGCATACAGTTGAAAAGACACAGCTTTTTCCTGCCTATATGGTGTTTTTCTTCCTACTGTTGTGCTTTGCAAGCCTTTATGTTTGTGTATGCTTGAGGTACTCTTCAAGTAAGTTCTTCAATGACCTAAATAAATTACATGTAACCTTTGAGTTAAGGACACAATTCTTCAATTAAAACTAATAGTCATGATAGTCTATGGTGCTGCTGCACTCTGTTGGCAGTACACTATGCAAACACAGCTGGGGTCAACAAACAAGTATTCTTCAGAACTGTTCCACAGCACTTCTTCCATTCAATAGTCTGACCAATCACAGATTTTAGCTCTTGCCCATCAAACTTACAACAGCTTTGGCTATTTGGTTATCACAGAATATATGCATATATATACTTTTCCTGTGGATGCTTCTTTTTATTCACAATTACAATGAAGATGACAAGCAAACAGTAGACAGTTTCCATAGCAGGATTAAAGAATAAGTCAAATTAGTCTGAATTTACAAGTCAAAGCAGATCTATTAATCAAAATAGGATTCCAGCCAAAAATAACCAGTAAATAAAAGAATAAGAGAGTCAGAGACTAACACATGTTAACTTCAAACTGCTACAATCTCTAGCCCCAGCAATCTTCAGGTTTCTGGAGTCAAGTACTGTTACACTGAAATCCATAGCAGAACTTCTGATTTAAGGACCAAGACTTATTTTCTCTGAGGTAGAGCACAATTCTTGGCGTGCAGCATGTCACTTGACAAGATGGCTTGCCTGTTGCAAGATGCACCACTGAAGAGAGGAATGAAGCACAGAACAGGGAATTCCTGGGTAGGCAGCAGCACTGCAGGGACACATGTAGCACCTGGACACATTCGGAAGTCTAATTACATAGCAGAAATAATGTGCATGAATTGTGGTCACAGTTATTTCTCATAGGCATATTTTTTAAACTCTCAGCCAAGATTTCAAAAAGATATAGGTGTTTGGTGAATTCTTCTTTGGTCTCATTTTCAGAAGTGCTAAACATCAACTTCTGAGAATAATGGCCCTTTAGAGCTTCTTAATCCAGTTATCCAGAAAAGTCATCAGTCATGTTTGAAGATACTGGTCGCTTTCAGTTATTGTGCTTTTTCCCTGTGTCTACTCTCACCTTTGCTCTCCTTCAGCTTTCATTGCCATCTTGCCCAATGCACCAAGCAGAACTCAATAGCAGCAGAAATACTGCTTTTGAAGCAAGAAACTTTAAAACCCTGTGAACACATTGCCATACTCAAAACCAAACTTGCAAGTTGAAAGGCAGTGGAGAACCATTCTGAATCCCTGAATCATCTCTGAGGCTTCAGCAAGCTTGTATTAATGGAGAGGATCATTTGGGTTTTTTGACTTTTAAAAAATTAATACCATTAGTAACAGGAGAACCTCTTTGCTTTAACTTCTTCCAGGTATGGACATTGTTGCTTCAGACAGAAATCAACCATCTTACATCCTGCTTTCTGTGTGCTGCTACAAGGATTGCAAATGAGGAAAACAACAGAAAGAGAACAGATGTTGAAGCTGAATGTAGGGAAAAAAGAAGAGTGAATGGAGGGAGAAATACTAATTACACAGAAGATAACCTTAAAGCAGGTATTGAATCCATATTATATATTGATTTTGCATTCTATATTTGTCTAAGTTGATAGTTTTCCATCTAGCACACAGAAATGTTCTTTTCACCACAGAGATAATACACTGTATGTGATAGAACTGGTCTCATGTGACAGAGAAAAGATTAAAGAAAAAATAAGCATGGGTTCCAAGCAGATTTCAAATCCAATAGATTCACAACACATATAAAAGTAGCACAATTATACACCAGTGAAGCATGTTAATTTACTTGCACCAAATCAGCTTGGAAACTTATCCCTAAAATATTCTCCACTGAACTGAAAGTGGATTTACTTCAAAATCAACACAAGGAACAGGATTAGTAATCAGGAGAGTAGAAGACCTTGAATTTGTAATATTAGGTATCTACCACTTTAGAACTGCATAAACACATTTTCACCTTGGTGGACCATAACAGCTACTATCATGATATACTAGGTTAATATTCAGTTTCTGACATAAAAAGGCCTGAACCACAGGCCTCAAAACAGAGTTGAATTTTGAGTGAACCTCCCAACCAGCATCATTTCAGCATGAAATACGACCATGACAACATCCTCTGAAAACTATAAAGAATATATCTTTTTGGACCCTAAGCCAGATGTTTCTTAGAAGACAGGAACTCCTTGGATGTGTCTGGGATCCTGGTCACATCTGGGATGCACCCAAGTGAAGTGAATCTACCAGATGTTTTTGTGCCCTCTTTTTACGTGATTTGTTTCTTAAACTGTATGAAAGCAGGACCTTCTCACAGATAAGATGGAGACCTCACCTATGAGTGGACACACTGCATAGGACTTCCCAACTGCTGGGAGTGGTTCTCCGATCCTTCTCTGTGATGGGGCACCCCAGTTGAAGCATGAATCTGGATGATGGTAAAGTATTAGGGCAACTGGTGATGTATCTTTCTTAATCACTATAGCTAACTTTATGTAGTAATGATCAGGTGCAGTACCTTGCTTATTCTTTCTGTTGCTTTAAACTAAAGTAAAATAAGCTCATCTTTTTAATTTGGTGTCTGTGTC
The DNA here is from genome assembly GCF_003259725.1 of Athene cunicularia. NCBI lineage: Eukaryota > Metazoa > Chordata > Aves > Strigiformes > Strigidae > Athene > Athene cunicularia. The sequence continues at coordinate 61,657,061 of NW_020799095.1, forward strand.
CTTTATGTTGACCACGTCAATTGGCAAAACAGTTTCAGAACTGGCATGTAACTGTAATTTCTATTTAGAAAATGGACTTTAAAGGTCCAAAAGGGCTCACTTGAGGTCACTACTAAAAATGGAAGTCTGAGATCATATAGTTATTTTATATATTTAAACATACAGGAAATAGATGTTACCATACTAAGGTGTAAGAAGACACTATTTAATCTAATATCCTGCTGATAGAATAGTCTACTAACAGATGTTTCAGAGCTGTATGAAATACAAGAGTAATTTTATAAATACTGTAGGTCCATAATTCATACTGGGATTTCAGCATGACCCCAGGCAGATGTCACTTATTTTCTGAAGCACAAGATTGACAGCCTTTGCAAATTTTTGTGTAATCAGAGGTTTATTTGCCTGAAAGATATCCAGTACTGCAGACTTGTTACAGACCATGCTGCACATTTTAGTCAGCGTTTTGAATGTTTCCTCCTAGACTAATACAATGGAGAAAGATGGTCCTACTGGTTTCTTTCGTTACCTTCAATTTTTTAAAACACTTCTTATGTATTCTCTTCCTTTTTTTCAAATGAAATTACATCATGTTCAATGACCTTTTTCTCTCCATATCAGAATATCATCTTCATCCAAAAGCTGTGTATTGAAATACTCACATATCTTCACCTCAAAAATAGGTAACAAAGCACAAAAGATGTGAAGGTTGATTTTTCACAGTGTCCCATTAAATTATGGACATTTTGGGTTTTTTAGATACTCTATGAATGACAAATTCCCACAGCATACCCAGTGATTTTCAGTGGGAGTTGCTAACACTAAGAAGCTCAAATAAGGACTCATTTTATAAAGTCCAACCCAGGAATATCTGCATTAGCAGACACTAAGAAAAGTGTCTGCTTAAGTGACACAATCCACAGTTAAACCCTTGGCTTTGCCTAATTGAGCCTAGCCATCTACTTTAAGAAAAACTTGAATCTGCTGCACCATCCTAGTTGATCTTCACTTGCTCACGACATGTCCCATCTATCCAACACAATGGAAGGCAATGTTCTGACCTAAACTGTTAAATTTCCATTGTGACTTGTTAGACACGTCACTTAACACTTTGGCCTCCTGTTCACTGGTCCATGGGATGAGGGTGGCAATATCTCGGCTGAGAACCATGAGACCTTCATATATAAAGGTAACAAAAAAAATCCATAAGAACTACATTAAATCAGTCCTCATCTGTCTCCCTTCTGGTGTTCATTCACAAAGTATGAACACAAACTATTCAAATGTTACAAGTATGAACAGTCATTCATTTCCTTACTATCTATCTGTCCCACATGTGTACTAATAGGCATGAAAATACTAAACATAAATCTTTTCTTTATCCTCAGAATGATTTTTAAAAGGCACCTTTCCCTTGCATTTCTGTGTGATGCCTCATAAATAATAGATCAGTTGCATGGTGTTAGTGTTAATATTAATGTTTACCAGCCAGTGTTTGAGAGAAGGACAGAAACCTGAATTCCAGAGAAATGGCAGCAGTCACCATCCAGATGTATGTTTTGCAGTTCAAGTCCATGTCTATGGTATACAGGTCTTATTGGGTTCACAGTCCCATGAATTTATTCAATTTACCCAGAGACGAGGATGCTTAGCACTTGATAGAACTTGGCAACAATTTTTAAAATGAATTATTTAAAGTTAACTGGGAGGTTAAAATAAAATATCTATCAAGCACAAAACAAACAATGGAAAGATACTGTGATCTGTTTCAGGAATGCTGACATTTGTTTGTTCTGAAATTAAAGCAAACCTTGTTTTCTCTGCCTAAATGTTGACATTTTCCAGCATGGAGATAAATAACCTTTGAGCTGTTTAATGCTTTGAGACTCAGCTTCAAGAAAGCCTTCCTAGCTATAGGGTTTTTTCCCCTACAAAAATGTGTTCTGGATCCATAAAATATAAAGAGCAGGATTAATTATTTAGTGCCAAATCCATCTCTCTCTTGTGCAATAATACTAGAAGTGAGGAGGGGTGTATAAAGACTTTTTTTTCCCCCCCCTCTCATCTCCCATCTTAGCAGTTTTACAGGATGTATGTTTGGCTCAATCTAGCCTAAGAATTAGAGGCCTGGTTACCATATTACCAGCCTCAACACAGTTCTGTGAAGGCCTTGTCAACAGATGAGTGCAAATGTGTGCAGGCACCACAGATGGGCAATTCTCAACACAGAGGAGAATGATGTCCTTCATCATCCTAAGAAATGTGTGGTCTGCCTGTCTCAGTACTGTGGCTGCTTTCTGTGGCTAGAAAGATTCTTGTAAGAGATAAGCAAACGGTACCATCTCTACCTTCCCATGCAGATGTCCATTCAAGAATTAAAAGAGAATTTTGGAGAAACTCAGAATCAGCTACAGATGTGTTGCCTAGGACACTACAGAAAACAAACATACCGTACTTGCATGCTGAGTTCATTTACAAGCTGATTAAGGAGTAGGACAAGAGCTATATAAAGGATGTGTCTATTATTTTAAAGAAAAACTAGTTTCGGGCACAGATCTGAGACCTAGCCAAAACACATTTCCCTCCCTCACCCATATTCTCTTGCAGGAATTCCCAGCCCGCAGCATGGGCATTGGTCACTGGTGGCCTTGTGTGAGTGATGAGAAACCAGGCCTGCAAGAAACTAGAAAAACAGCCTGGGAAATCACAAGTTGAGGTAGATAGAAGAAATGCCTCAAACACTCACAAGACAAAACGAGTCACAGGGTGCATTCTGTGGAGGTCGAAGCTGATAAGGCTGCCCGATGCAGCTAGGGGAGAGAGCCCTGGGGAGACAGGACAGCTCTCCTCTGAGACACCTGGGCAAATTTCAAGGGCCATGTATCTGTCCAGTGAATGAACTTTGCTTCACTATCCACAAAATGCATACTAAAGTTAACACCCCTCAATATGCTAACAAAGGCTAACATGATCATGCTAATTACATCATCCCATGAAACACCTTACCCCTCCCACTACATGGGATGTGTAGGTACGTGGGTCGACCTAGGGGACAGACCCAAGGAAAGTTGGTATAAATCAAGGGGGAGAAGAAAGGGGGGTCTCCGCCCCCCAGCCACCTGGAGAGAGCAGTGAAGCGAAGACGACTGATATCAGTGAAAAAGATGGCCGCCTCCTGGAACCCTCGCTGGTGGGATCAGCGCAGGAACCCAGACCAGTGATCTGTATTCCCTCATTCCCTCTATCTCCCTCTTTTCCTTTTTCCATTAAGAAATGCAAGGCATATTGTATTGCTCGCCACAACTTGCTATATACTTGGCCAGTTATCATGTGTTCAATTAGTACCTTGTGGGTAGTTAATAAATGCTTGGACTTGGAGACTTATCCACTCCATTGGGGATTTGCAAATCTGAGTCACTTGTCCCCCTCATCTGAGCGGGACATGACACCTTGACAGGACTGCTTCACCTTGACTTCCTAGCTGGTTGGGGTAGGATGGCCAGCTATGGTGTTAATGGGGGAGAATGGATGGAGCAGGGGTAGAGACCAAGAAAAGAGGGGAGGGTCATTGCATCCCACCCTCTGGCAGAGAGCAGAGCAGAGTGATGACCGTCCCAGGCAGTGGCAGGCAGAGACAACTATTTCAATGTGAAGTAGAAAGAGGGGGACAAAGCACCAGGTGAAAGAAGGACACTCTGCCTCTTACATGTGTTGAATTCTTCCCCCATCCTAGCTGCTGAGTAGAACACTTTCAAAAGGCACTGCAAGATTAAAATGACTTCAAGCTATCAGAGAACACAGTATTTACCATCTAATGAATGTGATTACAAAAGCTTTCACTCTGTCTCTGACATACAGCCATTGCAATGCTTCTCAAACTCTGATCTGCTCACAATTACATACTATAAAAAACAGTTCTGCACAGAAGCAGTCTCAACCTCTGGTCTACAAGGACAGCAATTCACTAGGAGTTCTCTGAACTCAGAAGCTCTCGCAAGCCTATTGCTATCCCGTGCATCCTGTGTCAGCTGACTCCTTTAGCCATTTTTCACCGGCCCACTGCTTGTCAATAAATCACTGTGCTAATTCCTGTGACGCCTCCTGTGAAGGGCTTTGGGAATTGTGGCAAAGATTTCTGGGCTGCATCTGAGAACTGGTGGTGAATGGCTGACTCCAGGTTGACATGATGAAGAAAGGTTAAGCTCTTCAGCCAAGCAGCCTCTTAGAAAGATTCATTGTGACTCCAGCTATCCCTTTGCTATACAGCAAGGCTGTCCTCTGCATCTGCTTGAATACATAAGGGAGTTGACATTTGTCTTCTGTGTGGCTCATGTACTTAAGTTTTCCTCTCTTCTCGTTACCCGTGAAGGGTGATTACATTTCCTGTGGAGTATCACTGGTGATACATCACACTTCAGGGCTGTGTTCCACACCCCCCCCCCATCCCCCCTCAATGGGAACCTGTGGTTACTTCATCTTTTTCCTTTCTTGAATACCAATCCTCCCACAAGCCAGTGTTAGCCACCAGCCTCCCACCAAAGAAGAATAATGGGACTCCTACTGAAGCTCATTAATAGTAAATTATTTTCAGTTAGTGAAGACTATTTTCTCAGTGAAGTCTCTGAAGAGCCAATGACAGCACAGCAGAACACTGTCTGCCCCACAATTGATTTGAATACAGTGGTTTGAAGGAAACCTCAGACTTCAATACTGTGCCATTAAGAACAGCTATTTGTATGGTGCCTGTCTGAACACTGAGGATAGGAGGGAAGGTAGAGTCTGTCTTTCCTGATCAGTTGATTTTTTTTTTCCTCCACTAGATGGTCTTCAAGTAAACACTGGCATCAGAGGTCTGAACTGGCAGTCACAAGCTGTATAAAAAGCTGTAAGTCACAGAACTCACACTTTATTGTATAAAGCAAGGATTTTTAATTTTTTTTTTTCTGTAAAACAAAGTCAAAGCATTTAATTTTATTTTTCAGGTCCATCCTTCTGGCAGATGAAGCAAGAAATCCCCAGAATAAGCAGATGTCAAACAGGTCAAGGGCACACTGTTTCTACAGGGTAGATTTCTCTGTCTCTCCTCTCACAGTTCTTTATGACACTCTTAGATTTGTGCAGGGAACTGCTATTTGGGAGACTTTCAAAGCAACCTGAGGGAATTAGGTACCTGAATCCACACTGGAATTCAAAAGCTCTAGGCCAAGCATTTAAAAACCTTTGAAAAGGATGCTTAACAAAAATATGCAGACAGATTCCAAATCTACACATGTATACATAATAAATATAGCACTGAAAAGGTCTGTTTCCATATCAAACAATACTTTATGGCTTGTGCTATATAAGTGCATGCTTATTTTTGCTATATCTGACTTCATCCAGTATGTACTATAAAGAAGCTGGAACAGAGCTGGTTGAAATTCAGAATTTCTAAAATATTTGAAAAAGTCTTTTTAAAACAAAAGTATGTGTATATTTACTCAATTAATTATCTATATTCTTTCCAATCCAGAATATTTTTGCTGGGGAGGAAACGGAGGAATTAAAAGCTTTTCAGTTCAATTTCCTCAAAAATAAAAACTAGCATATGGCTGTCTTATGCTTCGTGAATGCCCCTGCTACAGTGCAGGGTAGCTGGGAAAGCTCAACTCTGACAGTCTCAGTCCTGGTGGGGGACAGTTGGACATCATGATTGCTAGAAAGTGCAAAACACCCTTGAGCCATGTGGCAATTGGCATGGCAGAGTTACCTTGTAGTTACAGACATGGAGCCCCAGTCCAGGCTCCTCTAGGCAGCTAGGATGAAAACTCCACTGTCTCAGCCCTCAGGTGGTAGATTACCTGGGCTCTGATGGGACATGAGCAGAACCTGTATGTTTTCATAAAGCATCTCTCTCTGGGCAGCCCAGACTTTACTCTAAATGAATTTGGCCAGAAAGTCCCTGACCACCTCTAATCAGGAGCTGCTGTGAGAACAGAGCTACTACTTCCACATAGCTGCTGTTCAAAAGAGAAGAGGCAGGGAAGGGGAAGAAACTGAAGAGTAGTTGGGGCTACTCTGTGAAACAAGCAAACACCACGGGCTGTTGGGCTGGTCTGGGACACAGGGGAATGTCTGACATGCACATACCAGGAGTAAACACACTCAAAAGCACACAACCTCCATTACAGCTATGTTTTCTAAACTGAAGCTCATAAGGCAAAAGAAACGACAGAAAAGGCTCTCATTCATGAGAGAAAACAGGTGGTACAGCTCCTGGTTGGGACAAGAGAGGGAAAAGATGAACCATGGGTACTACTGTAGTACTTTAAGCAGCTACTATATAGTCATGCTCTATTGCAACAGCTGAAGAAAGGCTCAGAAGTCAATAGTATCCACTGACAGAGCCTCCCATGAACAGTTGGGACATCTATTGCAAAAATATTAGTCTTACACTCATTTGACCAAATGAGAGGAAAAAAATCCAGAGCTGGAGAACACAGTTCATTAATAGAAAATCAGTCCTCTGCTAGCTACTGTCAAAAGCAGCTTCTGGGTTGTTTTTTCTGCAGAGAAGCTGCTGCTGGGACTTTGTCAGTTCAGCAGTTAAAGATAATCTCAAAGAATCCCTCAGCAAATTGTAAAGTGCTCAGGCTGAAGAACAACAAGGTGTTCAGGGACTGAACTGATTGTTTTAATTTGCGTAATACTAGCAGCAAGCAGTGCTTCAGAATTATTCTGCTTAATTCACCGGTTCCAGAAGCAAGACAAACCCAAGCCAGCTTCAATAGATAACCAGACCTAAAAGTATTTGATTTTATTTCCATCTAGATAAGGAAAAGTGCATCAAATCTTAAATGATGTTATTTCATTGTTTTTTCTATATACTAACAAGGAACTAGGGGTGTGCACTAACACAACACAGCAGTCAATAGGATCTGACTCTTCGCTGTCAGATCCATCCCTTTTACTATTTGGAAAAGAAGAGACACAGGTCATCTGAGTACTCCCAAAGTCTCTATAGATGGTGCCACAAGTGCACCTACCTTCCTCCTTCAGCAGCCAATACATTTCCTCTCACTTCATTTAACACACTGTTACAAATGTGCAGATCTCACCCTAGAAATGTGCAAGTAATTCACTCAAAGGCAAGAATAAATCCTCCCTTACCTATGCCTCACTTATATTTTTAACAGCATAGCCATCAAACTGCAGCAAATCAATTTTTCCCCTTACTGTCTCCACACTGCCTTTTCAGAGTATTTTTAGTTGTTCTGATTAAAAATTTACCTCTTAAGTACCACTGAGGACACAGTGCATTTCTTGCTTAGTTTTGTATGCTTTTTTCTGCCTACCTATGTATCTTCCTTACAAAGGAAGATGTGGAGGCATATCCTTCTTTCCTTCCCTTCTCCTTCTAACAAAAGAAATATTAGTATCAAACTTTAAAAATATCAGGTCCCAGACCACTAAGAAAACAACCTCTCTGCAAAATGCAGAAAACACTTTTTCAGAATGAGAATGTTAGGCCATCATACCTGACAAGATTATGCAAGGTACCTAGAAGAGACTCATCATGCTAAGCTGAAAAAAACATTTGCAGGGCTCACCCAAAGCAAAGATAAGCAGCTTCGGCATTTCTGGATTCACTTTGTGGTGCTACATTGTAGGGGACTGGTACTTAGCCCTGAACTCTTCTCTCTGTCTGTCCTCTACATTGGGGCAACACAGGTCAAAAACTTATTCTGCTGCTTCTACTGACTGTCTCAGAAATGCAAGACACTGCTCTTATTGGGATTCCCTGCATGGCAGCAATTTTTATTTGCTTATTTGTAGTGGGCTGAGACCTTTCTACCTGTTGACTGCCATTCAGCCAGCCTTTTTTTTTTTTTTTTTTTCCCCCTGTGAAACCCGTTTCCTTTCTGAAACTGGAAAAGTCTTGACCACGGAAAAGAGATTATTTTCTGATTTAACTTCTGAAGGTCATTCATATTGATTAGACATATAAGACAAGTTGTGTAGTAGAAGGCCTGAAGTTAAAGATATTGAGGGTACAACAGCCATGGAAAAAAGTACAGAAAAAATCCCTGACTTTCTTTTCTCTCTTCAGTATCAATATAGTCCAAAATATTCTCTTTGGTTTTGCAAATGTTTGTTCCCTAGAATGTTTCAAAGGGAAAAATGTCAGCCACAAATCCTCACTCATCATGCATTTGCACAGCAATGCTTAAAGGTCCTTAAAGATCTCCAGGGATTTGAAAGAAATAGTTCAGTCAGGTAGCAGAAACAGTGTCACTGCCTTCCACTGACTGGTTGCAAGGCTCATGCAGCATACCACAACCCAAGGCAAGTCACAGTGAACTGATTTTACAGACCATGCACAGAAAGATATGTTCCACAAACTAGATGTATGAAAATCTGAATATGTGCAGCTAATGCATCAAAAGAGAGGGCTTAAATCCACAGGATGGGCTGTGGAAAACATTTTGCTCACTGCAAAGTTACCTTTCTTCTCTATTCTGCCTTCCTTACAGATACCCCGCTCCTGTTCTTGCCATAATTGCCACAGTTTCACTCTGTTTCCTCGGACTTTCAGCAAAGCCACAACTACTTCTTCATATCTGTTGATTTATTCTTTATATACCTAAATAATGGGTGTGTTACATCCATGTTTTGCATTATTCATCTTGGGTGAAGTTACACCCAGACTGTGTTATCAGGACAAGCCTGATACAACACGTAGATTCCAATAATATCCTAAAAATCAGGTGACAGTGGGCCTTACTTTCCTATTCATGTTCAGTTGTACAGGTCTGTGATGACTTTTTATGCTACAGGTGATAGGAAGCTATCAAAAGCTGACAGAATTATCCTCTGACCTGTTCAGTCTCTCACTTGCTCCCTTCCCCAGATGCATGTTCTGAAAGCAAGAGCCACATCTCATGCAGGTGATGCTCCTCCCTTGTGCATGGATCTACTATTCCCAGGTTTCACAGTCTGACTGTGGAGCTAAAGCTCCTGAGCAGCTACCTGGTGTGCCAAGTGCTGCTTGGCAGCTGAGATTCACAGGCCATCTCCTCTCATGTGATAACTTGTGCAAACACTCATCGGTAACACGGAGAGGAGTGTGGGGATTGCAGACACCTGAAAAGTCCATGGTCTCCATTTAGTTTGACACTTTTGACTCAAAAGGAGGGTTTGGGGCAGGTGGACCTATTTGGAATTGCTGGGATGAAGGCACAGGGAGGAAGTTCTTGTGGATCAGAGGACTCTTGCTGAGCATCCCTACAGTTATCCTGGTTTCCAGAATCACTTTGCGCAAAAGCAGCCTACCTCGACTTAGTTACCAAAATTCAGTTCTCTGCTTGGAATAGAGCAATGGATTTCTTTGCTCTCTGTGGTCTACCTGTTGCACTGGTGAAGAGGAATTTAGAGGAATGACAAAATCAAGAGTTAAGTACTGAAATGCCTACATGTCCTAACTACCGTTCACACATTATTTCCTAATAGGGAATGCTTTTTTTTTCCTACCTCAAAGTAACATGTGACTGCAGTATGAAATAAGTTTCTGCCTGAAACATTTTACAATTGATCTAGCCCTACTAGGCTGGCATCCATTACAATTAGTTTCAGCTATAAGGAAAAAAAATATTTTTGCAGACCAAATAAAATCAAAAAGTCTATTTTCTAGAAAGCCTTCTTCACACATCACATATTAGTCAGTTTACCTCAATGCTGTGTCTGGTTTAGTTAAGTTTACCTAAAATGCATTTAGGCTGGAACAGTTCTTAATTACCCTAAGCACAGTAACTTGTCATTCTCCTAAATTTGTGCTTTTCAGTGATGAGACTCCTTCCTGCTGTATCTTTTAATTGCCTGTGCTTTCTTGGAAGATGTCTCAACATTATCACCTTACAAAGCAGATAATCAAGATTTACTTTTTTTTTTTTTTTTTTTTTTTTTTTTTTTCCCCCCAGACATCTCTTCCTGTTTAAACAATTACTTGTCTCATGTTTTTTCTCCCCTCTTACCTTTTCCCTGTAGAGGAATATATTTTCACTGCTAATACATACTGTAATTGCAATGTACTGGAGCATGGCTATGAGTCTGAACCCCAGTGGAACGTTGAAAGTTTTCTGAACCACAGAAAAGTCTGTATCACACAGTATCCCACAGACAGCCTCTATAAAGGACCTTAATTAAAAGACCTCTTTCTGTGTTCTAAATTAGTTTTATTTGTACAGCATTTTCTGTTTTTCAATCTTTATAGTCCTATAACTAAGAAAGGTAGTTTAAAAAGGAATATAAGACTACCAAATGTCCCAATTCCTCACGAAACTGGTATTTTTAAAGGATGAAAAAAAGTCTGATTTTTAAATTTTAGAAGTGATTAATTACAAGCATGAATTTATTAAGCTGCTTGTAAATAACATTCAAGACAGAAGCACTGCAGGCTTCCCTATCCTATACACTCTTCTCCCATTCTCCATACCATAATCTACAAAATCAAAGATAATGATTACAAGCATCTAGATCTGTAACATACAGATCCATAAAAACACTGAGGATCTCTCATGTTTATTTCCGTGTCCAAAGGCTTTTTTGCAACACTGAATTAAAGAAGCCACTGTATTGTTCCTGTAACAAGACAATTAGCTCGGGATTAAGACTAAGCAGAACACCCTTCAAAGACCTTTAAACACCTTCCAAAGGCTTTAGGGAACAGACAAAATGATTTATAATGGCTTACGTCATCAATCTGCAAAAGTTACATATCTGCACACACCCTGTCCTGAGAAGAAAGGGCAAAGTAACCATTATGTTATATTTTTAATCTTTTTAAATAAGTACATAATCTCCTTGGAATTACTCGTTTTTAATGGGGCATTTTAAAAGATTTCTTTTATTGTTGTTGCAATTGAACAAACTAAGAGGACTACAACATCACTTACTAAAAATCCATTAGTGTCACCACCCAAATTCTTCAGACACCAAGGTGAGAAATGTTTCCTCCTTGCAGTGTGAAAACATATTTGGATGTCTGCTGAGTGAAGGTTTAATGGCGTTAGAGGACAATAATAGGAAAGTCCTAAATCTGTGTGACAATTCTCAGGAAGCAGTCATCTTTTCCATCTATTTCCAGAAGTCACAGAGGGAACAGAGGTGTATTCCTTGAAGAGGAAGAAATGATCTTGTACTGAACAACTGCCACCCCTGGTATATGTTCACCATGTGTCAAAGCATATCAAAGGAGGAAACACATACAGCAGAAATCCAGAATAGCAAATCCTGTCCCTACCCCACCACTCTACTAGTATGGAAGATAATATTCTTAGTAAAGAGAACCATGACCCATGAGCTGAGCCATGACTGATGCAGTGCTGCTGGCGAGGTCCTCCCAGTGCCTGCGGATTCCTCCAGTAAACTGCTAGAGTAATCACAGAACAATACTGCCTCTGTTTGAGGGAACAGGGAACAAGATTTCTCCAAACCTTCAGCCTTGGAATTTCTGCTTACACTAAACCCAGGATTTTCCCCCCAAGAGAAGATGTAACAACAAAGATGACTGCATGGTTAGTACTACCGGGAAGAATGTATACAAAAAATGGCAATGAACACAGAGGTGTTATACATAAAATAAACATTCAGAATGAAGGAACTGGAAGAACCAGTTCCAAAAAATGGGTCCAACATCCCAGTTTTTACGAAAAATGTTTATTTTTACAGTATCAGAACCATCATGATAGAAAACAATTAAATATATTTTCAGCACAACCTGTGTGAGCAGCCTTCAATATCTTATGCACTTGTGCTAACTGATACAATGGTGCAGTCCAATACAATAAGAAGTTATCCATACCTGCAAGAAACTTGAATTTCTCTGCAAGATCCAGTTTCATTGTTCTTTACAAAGATTAGTACTATCTTATTCTGGCCTATATTCCTCTGCTGGACACATTGTTTTGAGTATAGGGTTAAGATCATGTCACATGATTTGCACGTGAAGACCACTCAAGAATTAATTATTCAAAGCATTCAGATGCCCACACAAATTCCAATGATATTTCTGTTTCTTTACACAGTGGTAACAGTCTCATATAACACCACACAGAAAGGGTAAAAAGGAAAAAACCCAAATAAATGTTAACCCACTGAACCACCATGAAAACTAGGTCATAGAATAATCTATCCATCTGGTCTGCAACACACATCAAATTCAAAAGAACAATAGGGTCAAACACCTGGATATAGAAATAAAAATATAATCTATAGGTGCTGGAACACAACATGAAGCATTTTCCTATCATCTTCAAAAAAGACTGCAGTTAGGTTTACTACCTGCCTTTCTATGGTACTAGAAAAAAAAATCTCAAGGAAGAGAAATGATTTTAAACCCCAGTTTTAGAAAGTTGGGTAGCCAGCAGCATATTTAGTACTTCATTTGGAAACAGCATGTAATAGCTGGTACTTTTCAGTTTTTGATACAACTAATAGTATCAGTTGGACAAGTAACCTGTGCACACAATGGTCATGTCAGTGCTTCTATATCTATAAGAAGGTATTCTGAAGCCTGAGAGATGTCAACAGCATAAATAAGTGTCAGAAAGAAAGGAACAAAATTTGGGTTTTTTTGTCTCTGTTGAACACCAACAATAGTATTCTGTAACAAATCATTATTAGCCCTGACATTTATAGTAAAGGTCTACCAGTGAATCAGGACTAGAAAAAGAAAGGACGAGAACAAGGAGACAAACGCCAGCCACTGAGTGAAGAGTAGGACTAGAATATCAGACATGCTATGGTTAAGAGTGTCACGCTCTGGCAGACGTGTTGAGGAAGGCAGTTGTTCACTGCTGCTGTGATTAACTGAGCACAACACACTGGACTTGTGGTCTGAATACCAGAAACTCAGTACTAGTACAAAACTGAAATACAAGATAACATTTTAAAGTAAAAATATTTATTTTTGAAGGTGTTGTGCAAATGTTTTGGAGCTAAAAAATGAAATGTGCTGACTGAAAGAATCAAGGATTTCTTGGTATACAAAACTAAAATATTGACAAAATATTTATATTCTGACCACAGGAAGAATGTGTTAAACGTTTTACTTACTTTGGATGGGTATATTCATCCACTAGGACAACCTTTTCTATCAGGTCTCCACCAACGGTTCGAGCCAAATCATAGAAATCATTCTTAGAGTAGGTCTCAGAAGGCAGCCAAAAGGAGATGTCATTGATCAAAGGTGGGTATCTGCTGAGTGGCTGAAAAAATGAAAAAAAATCCCCTTGTAAGTGGCTGCACTTGGTAGGTATACCTACAACTGTTTTGAACTTGGATAGCACAGAAAGCATTCATTTTAGAAGCTTGTTGAAATGTTTTTTGAAGTGCGAACTGACCTCGTAAACAACTGAGATGCAAGATTTTATACTAGGAAACGTCTTTTAAAGAACTCCTGATAACCACTTTCATTCATTCAGAAAAAACCCCAACTTGTTTTGTTTACTAAAATCAGCATTTATAAGCCTGAATACACTTTTGGATCAGAGCTGTTTAAAAGGAAGAGATCATTTTAACATGATTATACATTGGGTAGAATAGCACATTTAAAAAGCATTTTTCAGATTTTTTACAGATTCAAAAATTCTTATCACTTTCATGCATAAAATTTTTATGTAATTTATAGCATTCTTATATAACATATGTTTATTGTTTGTATTCTTCAATTTCTGAGAAAGTCTTATCAATAGGCACCTTCTTATAAAAAGGTTAAAATAAGACAGACACTTTGTCTTTAAAAGAGGGATCTGTTTGCTTCCCAGTGGTTTTTATAGACATCCAAACATCTACAACAACAAAAAAAAGTATTGCCGTTAGCATAATTATTAATTCCACAAATACCACAACAGACTCTTAAATATAAAGGGGCATCTTTGCTGCAGACAGAAAGATCTCATCTTGTGGCCAGGACAGTGTAACGTGTTATTTGCAAAAACAGGAAGAGAAAGAGAAACAAAACAAGACGATTATTAATTTTTCAGTTTTGATGAAATTTTCCTGGAGTCAGTGGGTTTCAGATTGTGCCTTTGCTGAGATGTTCCCCTCTTTGAAGAAAATAAAATGGTAATGCTCTTCTTTCATGCCCTCTAGGTCATGCAGTATCTTCCTTCTGCCTTCCATTAATGCACTGCAGTTGAAATTAGTACTTTTGCACAAGATTGTTGGGGTCTGCAGGAGAACACATCTTTTCTTATTTTGCTTATATGCACATGACAGCTGATGTGCACACCTTGGTCTATACAGTATATTATCTCGCTCAAAAATGTATTACACGCCTGGAAATGTTTTATGATGGAGCAGTGAAATCCTAAGTGAATACCTGCTAAAGCAATAAACCTGTTAAAAAGGCAAATTTACAGCATGCTGATTTACTCAAATCCTGTTCTGTACAGTGTAAACCAGTCAATAAATATCTGATAGGGAATACAGTGCAAGTTTTAAAGTAATAGCCCCCCCC